>NC_067427.1:6616250-6947500 GCF_009764475.1 Pristis pectinata | reverse complement strand
TATTTATTAAGAACCACACCCTCCACCTCGATAACGGGGTTCTTTTCATTTTCCAATAACCATTGCTATCTATCTATACTCTGGGATGGTATATAAAGAGGATGTTTTCTTTCCCAGTTATTGTTCTCCTTGCCATATAAAACTACTTTGTAATAAATGGGCCCTTTCATTTGCACCATCATAGAACATTACAGCACAGTACAGGCCCTTTGGCCCATGATGTTGTGCCAACATTTTATCCTGCTCTATCTAACCCTTCCCTCCCACATAGCCCTCCATTTTCCATCATTCATGTGCCTATCTAAGAGTCTCTTAAATGTCCCTAATGTATCTACCTCCACCACCTCTGCCGGCAGTGCGTTCCATGCACCCACCACTCTCTGTGTAAAAAAAAACTTACCTCCGACATCCCCCCATACCTTCCTCCGATCACCTTAAAATTATGGGCCCTCATGTTAGCCATTTTCGCCCTGGGAAAAAGTCTCTGACTGTCCACTCGATCTATGCTTCTTATCATCTTGTACAGCTCTATCAAGTCATCTCTCATGCTCCTTCTCTCCAAAGAGAAGAGCCCTAGCTCGCTCAACCTATCCTCATAAGACATGCTCTCCAATCCAGGCAGCATCCTGGTAAATCTCCTCTGTACCCTCTCTAAAGCTTCCACATCCTTTCTATAATAAGATGACCAGAACTGAACACAATACTTCAAGTGTGGTCTAACCAGGGTTTTATAGAGCTGCAACATTACCTCGCGGCTCTTAGTATTGGTATACTATTGTCACTTTTACCGAGGTACAGTGAAAAGCTTGTCTTACAAACTGATTGTACAGGTCAATTCATTACAGTGCAGTTACATTGAGTTAGTACAACGTGCATTGATGTAGCACAGGTAACAACAGTAACAGTACAGAGTACAGTGTCACAGCTACAGAGAAAGTGCAGTGCAATAAGGTGCAAGGTCACAACAAGGTAGATCGTGAGGTCATAGTCCATCTCACTGAACCATCATTTTAACCGTCGTTTTGAACTCAATACCCCGACTAATGAAGGCCAACACACCATATGCCTTCTTAACAACCCTATCAACCTGCGTGGCAACCTTGAGGGATCTATGGACGTGGATCACAAGATCCCTCTGTTCTTCCACACCGCTAAGAATCCTGCCATTAGCCTTGTATTCTGCCTTCAAATTCGATCTTCCAAAGTGTATCACTTCACACTTTTCTGGGTTGAACTCCATCTGCCACCTCAGCCCAACTCTGCATCCTATCAATGTCCTGTCGTAACCTACAGCAATCTTCTATACTGTCCACAACATCACCCACCTTTGTGTCATCGGCATACTTACAACCCACCCTTCCACATCCTCATCCAAGTCATTGATAAACATCACAAAGAGCAGGGGTCCCAGAACAGATCCCTGCAGAACGCCACTGGTCACCGACCTCCAGTCGGAATATGCTCCATCTACAACCACCCTGTCTTCTATGGGCAAGCCAATTCTGAATCCACATAGGCAAGTTTCCCTGGATCCTATGCCTCCTGACTTTCTGAATGAGCCTTCCGTGAGGAACCTTATCAAGAACCTTATCAATGAGGAACATGTGTCAAGTTCTTGGATGGTAATTTAATACTACTTCCTGCCATAATGCAAAAGGCAGCAAACAAAGTAATGAAAAATAAAGCAAAGCCCTGAAGATTTTAGAATCCTGTTTGCATTAATCAGAAACAGAATACAAATGATTCATTAAAAGTTGAATTTGGAAAAAAAAAGTTAACTTGCAAAGTAAGCAAGTAATGAACAGTTACCACATCCATACAGATTTTAATGTTTTGAAGCAGTCTACCACGTTTTCTAAGTTATACAGTATTGAAATGCCACAAATGTAACTTCCTTTGTCTTACTAAGATTGAAAAATGTGTGAGTGCAATCTGATTAGCAAAGTGAGATCACTTACCCAATAAAGGTGTACTGTGGGGGAGCCTGCTTGGATTTGCCAAAGATTTTTACATCACAAATGGCAGCTTCAGTCGAGTCCCGAGGAATGAATTTGATGCACAACCTTCTCTTCCTGAAAGCTGACTCTTCTATGGAAAATAATTTCAAATGGTACAAGTAAGTGCATGTAAACACAATTCATTTAACAGCTGATGAAAATGGAAGAGATGGTTGCTTCAGCCTTACCCTGATGTGTGCACACAGTTGCGCACTTATAATACACAAATATAACCATTCCAGTGGTTAATTTTTTAATGCTATACAGATTATAAAACAAGGTAATTTACTGCACGAGTGCCAATCCCTTTTCTCCACCTGGTATGCTTTGGAAAACTATCATGGCTATAAATCAGCAGGATGGTTTTTTTTAAAGCAAGGAGTTAGCTTCAAATAGAGTACATTTTTTGTTTAGAATCCAATTTGCACCACAGCCTGCTTCAAGCACCACTCAGTACCAAAAGAGTCAGAGAAGACTGCTTCCATTGCAGTTGTGAGAGGATGTAATTTACAACTTCTGTTGTGCTTTAACAACCGTGAAATAAGAGATAAAGTTTTCCTAATTCAAAACGTTAAAGCTACATGCCTTTATCTGACAAAACCCAATACTGTTTAACCGTGTCTGCAACACGCAAAACCATAACTTACGCGTGTCCACTGTTTCTTGAATAGGGATAAAGCCCACCGGTAAAGTATCCTTTAAATCGATCAGCTTCATATCCACTAGCACGTTCCCTAAATGGCTCTTTAAAAGCCACAAGAGAGAAAGACAAAATAAAGGTGTCACACATGCTACAGTGTTCTGGATAGCCTATGTCATGATATTCCATTATTTCTCTGACACAGAAGCAAATAAACTTCTATGTACCAAAAAAAAAAACCCATAAGAAATCAATTGGATGTTCCATAAAAGTTTCTGCAGACAATTCCAATGAGGAAAGAGTGGTTTCTGTCACAAACAAATGTCCAACAATAAGCCTGTCAACTGGGTTAGGAGCTGGGTAACAGTGCCTGCAACTAGGAAAGAACATGAAAATGTACACTGTGGATCAAAGCTCTCTCCTTTCCATTCATAATTTTCATCCAGATCCACAAAACCACATCTTCAATATCTCCTAATTTATTTACCACCAACATCCACCAAGCATTTTATGGTGGAATACTATTGCAAGTACATCAAATCCTGAAGTCTTATTAGTTCTACCCAAATGTGGGGTGGATACCTCAGTTAGAAAGATGGGTTTGTAAAGACTTCTTTTAAAGAATGGAAGTTGATGGAGTGTGCTTTGGAGAGCAAGACTGATGCCACAGCACAGTGGACTGACAGTGGGGCAAAGACAGAGACGAAATAAAGAAAGACTAGACCTTGTGCAGAACATCTTAATATACAGAAGGATGAGGAGTCTACATAAGAAGGATGGGAGACATCCCATGAAACATTAAAGTGATCCAAGGTGATCAAGGTTTGTGGTGGCCACACAGACTTGGACGTCACTAGTAAGTATGTAGAAGTTAATCCTACATTAATGAGTGACTCAACCATAAAGAAGTAGGCTTTAAGGGAAAGAATGCAGGAGATTACAAAGATAGCAATCTGCTAATAAAGGAAGATCAATCAGTAATTTCAAAACAAAATTGAATAGACACCTGAAAGTAATAAATTTGCAGCAGTACAGGGAGAGAGGGGGGAATTGGGATTGACTAGATAACTCTACAGGGAGCCAGCATGAATTCAATGGGCTAAATGGCCTCCTTCTACACCATAACAACTCTAGGAAGGGATGAGACGAAGAAATTAGACATGTTGGGATCTTTGACTCAGCTCAGATCAGCAAGGGGAATCTAGACACAGACAACAAAATCTTGGATGGATTCCCATTTAAGCATTATGGGAAATCAGGAGGGAACCACTAACAAAGGACGAAAGCAACAATGAAGCTTGTATCCAGCAAATGGCCCAAGATCATTTAGTTTCCTATAGTTACAAACAAGGTAATTGTAGGAAAAATAATTGAATATCAATCGTGCAAAAATTCTTGGGCATTGGAATTTTACCTCCATCTCCCCAATGGAAATCAGGCAGATGGGTAGTTAAAATGGCTCAGATTATTTAACTGCTTGAAAGCTACTGTTTCGATTTTAACAGATGCTTCAAGACTGGTCTGTTAATTCACATATGCTATGAACCCATTGAAAAAAAATCACATGAAACCAGTGGAGTCCTGCTGGTAATCTATCAGTTAAAAACGTCAAATTACAACTAGTAACTCGAGTAATATGTTGCAATCAATTGGAAATGAACTGGTTAAATCAAGGGCAGCTCCAACCTGGCTGCCAAAACGTTAATCCACATCTTTATCAGTTTTTCCATCCTCCAATGCTTTTCACCCGCCACACATAAGTCATTCCGAACACTGAGGCTGGTGTCCTCACCCTCATTACTCTCAGCCCTTGCCAAGCTCCATCAGCTTTATGTGCCTTAGCGCACTGTCCTTGCTTTCAAAACCCTCCAAGGCCATGTGTCATGCTACTCAGCACTCCTGAAACAGCCAGTGACTGCTGGTTTATTTCTAGTTGTGAGCTGCAGTTGTTGTGCCTGGTAGGAACAGTCCTAAATCTCTCCTTACTATACAACCTCCGTGCCTACCTTTAAAACCCAGTTTCTTCAATCAATCTCTTAGCCTTGCAACCCCTAACCATGGGTCCAAATGTTTTCTTCCACTTTGAATTATTTTCTTGGCAGAGAATGCTACCAAAATGAAACTACTGTTACAACACAAATGATAAAGGATGACTTGGTTTTATGTTATTCTTCCATAATGTGTCAAGCTACAAATCGTGACATTTTCAGCCACTTGGGTATTTGTTCATCCAGCCTGTGTAAAACATTTATTTCATTTTTACCATAAAATTTGCAAGACCAAAGTGATTTCCTACTTATGACTAAATACTAATAATCAATAACATGAAACAGCATAACTGCACTAACATACTTGGTTAGGAATGATCTGATGATCATGGGAATTTGCTAGCGTTACAGACACTCAAATAATCTTCTAAATCACTGCTTTTGGGCAAAACGGCCAAAGTTATCAAAGGGTCAAAGGGAGGTCGTGCCAGTAACAACGACGACACTGTAAGTGGAGTCATTCAGGCATTTGGCTTTGAATTCTTGCTGTTCATCAGTTTGCTCAAGGTGTCATAGGCACTGATTTGTGACCTGGTGTGGCTTTGGAGGAAATGAGCTTAAATCTCAATGAAATCAAAAAACATCTCAACACCAGTCAAGCATGTGAGGAGTATACCCTATATTAGATAAAGAATCTTTCTTATTTTAAACTTAAAATACACTCTTAGCATTAAATTATTACATATCTTTTTAACTATAGTTAAAGCATTCAGCTGGTTATAACAAAGCTGAAAGGAAGATCCTTTATGAATAGTTTGTATTTCTTTGGCCAGTTAAATAACACACCTAAACTACTTGTCAAGAAATTGGGGATTAACCAAAATAGTGGGCTTCAATACAATGTTAACGGAAGAAAGGGAGCTGAAAAGGCAGAGAGGTTTCAGAGAATGAGCGATTGAGGTCTAAGTGGTTAAAAGTGGTAACAGGGAGGAAGTGGACATACAGAGGGAATGCACAACATGTCAAAGTAACGAATTGTTTTTGGGACAGTAATGGCATTAGAGAAAAAGTCAGGCACACTCAAAAGTACACTTAAAAAGAGGAAGAGAGTTGGGAGAACAAGCCAACATGGGTCAGCAAGAACAGGTGTGATGGGTGAGCAGAACTTGGTGTGGGATAGGATATGGAAAGCAAAGTACTTAGTAAGCTGCAGTTTATGGAAAGCTAAAGAATGAAGGACCAGTCGAGAGATTGGGGATAATTACCTCTAAAGGTGATAGTAAGCCATATGGCCTCCTTCAGTGTTGCAAATTACCATGATTCCAAGTATATAGCAGATGGAAAAGGCAGGCAATGTCAGGGACTTTAGTTTTATTCATTAAAGAATGTGGGTGTCTGTGACATTTATTGTCCATCCCTAAGCAAGGCAGTTAGAGGTCAAACACGATGGTGAGGCCCAGAGTCACAAATAGGTCAGACCACATAACATGGCTTTGTTTTCCCTGAAGGACATTCGTCAACCAGATGGGCTTTAATGACAATCCAATAGTTTCACAGCTACAGTTACCGACACAAGCTGTATTCAAGTTCCAAAGTTTCCTAATTTAATTACTCGAATTTAAAATTCCCTAGTTCCAATGGTGGCACTCACACTATTTAGTAATAGTGATATTTTTTGACCCAAAATTGTGTCCAAATTTAAAAAAATCTATGGGATGCGAAGGTTCTAAACACCTTAGTCTTCATTGTCACATTTACTGAAACATTAACAGACAATTAATGATGCCGAGAACAGATAGGAATCTAGATTAAGAACTTGGTTCTCTAAATGCAAATAAAAGCAGAGCTTACAAGAGAACGTCTCAATGTATCTGAATCTAGTCACAGTTTAGGTATTTAAATCTTCACTTAAGTTTAAGATAAAAGGGAAACGTTATTATTTAGAGTGCAATGCTTTGAAGTTCACTGACAGGGCATGTTGGAGCTGTTCTGACATGCTGTCAGAACTTACAAAGCCAGGTGGGAAGGTGAAGTACAAAGAGGACACAAAGTCTGAAAAGCAATATTGTCAGGTTATATGAGTGGGCAGTAAAGGTGGAAGACAGAGTACAACATGACGAAGTAGAAGCAAGGAAGATTAGAAAAGCAGATTTTCTTTTTTAAAACATTAAGAAACTGGTAAATGTTGATTGTGTGGAAGGATCCTGGTGCACTGGTTAGTTAATGAAACACAAAACATTAGCATGAAGTGCAGCAACTAATTCAGATGACAAAGCAATGTTGGCCTTTACCACAACACAGTTGCAGTAAGGAAGTCTTGCTGCAAGTATACAGGGCTTTGGCAAGACCATGCCTGGAGAACAGTGTGCAGTGTTGGTCTCTATGTGCAAGGGAGGGTATACGCTAATCTCAGTCACACCTAATCCCAGTGAATGAGGGGGTTGTCGGAGGTGCCTTGCAGGTCATGTAGTGTAACTTGACCAGAGTGATTCCTGGGTGAGGGAGTTATCATATGAGGTGTGACTGTAGCCAGCTTATATTCACTGGATCTTAGAAAAATGTGATTGATAGGAGTTAAACATTCTTAACGTGACTGACGGAGTAGACGTGGGAAGGCAATGTCTTCTGCCGCATAACAGCACAAAAGCCTCATTAGGAAAGAAAGTGCAAAGATGAAAAATAACAGGAGAACTAGTGGTGGTCTCTGTAGAGAAACGATAAAACACAGAAAGACTATGAGAAGATAAAATGTCAAAAGTGGAAGAACTGGTGGTAGAGCATCAGTGAGATTGATAACTTACAGACGGAGCAGAGGATGAAAGAGATTCAAAGATGACATTACTGGCACAGTTCAAGCAGATTAGTTGATTACAGGCTTTCAGAGACAAGTTTCTTAGAATTTTAATATTCACTGCCCCCCATCTCTCTGACATTTGTGATCTAGAACATTGGGTGAAACAGGAACAGGTCCAAGAATTAAACTCAATTTATGGCTTCACCCTCCCTATTTTTGTGATCGCCTCTACTCCGTAGGCCTTTTAAATGTTTGTGCTCGTCCGATGCCAGCCTTTGGCTTCTGACATAATCCCTCACCACTAGTATTCCAGTCAGGAGCTGCCAGATCATCAACCCCTGGAATTCATTGGGGGGCACAGTAGTGTAACGGTTAGCATAATGCTTCACAGCACCAGTGACCCTGGTTCAATTCCCACCACTGTCTGTAAGGATTTCGTACATTCTCCCAATGTCTGCGTGGGTTTCCTCCGGGTGCTCCGGTTTCCTCCCACATTCCAAAAGACATACAGGTTAGGAAGTTGTGGGCATGCTATGTTGGTGCCGGAAGCGTGGCAACACTTGCGGGCTGCCCCCAGAACACTCTACGCAAAAAGATGCATTTTACTGTGTGTTTCGATGTACATGTGACTAATAAAGATATCTTACCTTATCTTATCATTCCCTAAACCTTTACCTCTCCTCCTTCCTTTAAGGTGCTCTCTTTGACCAAGCTTCTGGCCATCCATCCTAATCTCTGAATGTGACGCTGTGTTAAATTTATTTCAAATGCATTCCAGTGAAGTACATTGGGATATTTTGCAATATTAAAATATATATATACATATACATATATATACATATACATATACACAGGTTACTGTTGGTTTGGAGGTTGTATTGATGTGGTTAGAAAAGAGGAGAAACAGCTTAAGTGAAAGCTACCAGCATGGACGAATTAGGCCCAATGGCCTGTTTCTGTATAATGTATTTCATGCAATACAATAAAACTTACTGTTTGGATATCACTCCCATTCTCGTTAGCTTTCAACCACACTGCTACAGAACTATAGCATTTACAGTTTCAAATTAAGCTAGTTATAAAGACAGTACATTGCAACAGCTCCAACATGTCCTGCCTCCAGATCATACAATACAGGCTTATTCCCACATTACTCTAACATTCCTATCCCAGACACAAGGGGATGTTCCACACAGGAACAAGGCCACTTCCTCAGAGCAATGAGCAACAATGAGAAGAAGAAATTAGGGAACCCGTCAATAAAGCAACAAGAGCAATGGCCTGATAACAGACTCATTTTGTTTCAGATGAGGTGGTGAATGGTTCAGAAAACAGAAACTTTTCATCTTAGATTTACTTTGTTTTAAAATGCTCCTTTTCATTTCCAGTTATAAATACGTGCTTAATGGGGCTTTAGTACCCTTTGCCAATTCCTTCCTTTGATTACAACCCAAAAGAGCCAACAGCGGCTATTTTAGCCTCTACCTCTGCTGTTTGTTCCCACAAAAGATAGTCAAAGATTCCTCAGATCTTCCTTCACACTACAGAACTAGCACCTTCTTTGTGAACCTGGAACTATCAGATAAATGATGTCCAAAATCCACACCAAATCATAAAACTTCGTTCCATTTGTATTTAGATAGTGGTCATGTTGTGAAGGTAACGGCAAGGTTTTCTGTAACAAACCAAAACTTCAAAAGGCCCTGTGCTTCAACCTTCTATTAACTATACAAAAAACAAAATCTCAGTCCAATTTTATTTGTTAAAATTTGAAGCTATTCCAAACGCATAGACCGTATTAGACAAAAACTGTAACGTGCACCTCAGTTTAAGAAATTGGATTGATCAACATATTAGAAATAAGACCACCGTATTATTGAAAACACAACCACATTATTGAAAGCACCATGTTTGCAATCAGTGTGCCTAAACTGGTTACTGAAATATACTCCAACCCTAATACAACCCTAAAAGGCTTCATTTTTCATACCAAAACTGATAACTATAAAAACACAAGGTTATTGATTTGAACTCACGTTCTCCTTAGAAAATGATCTCGTAAAACAGAGATATCTAGTGACCTTGGATTTAAATAAGGCGTCCTTCCAGAGGTCAGCATCCAAACCATCTGCCGTTTGCGAAATCTGTGAAAACAAGACAGCATGTGCAAAATGTGAGGTGGAATAAAGCTAATTCATGTACAGTGAGTTTTGCTATTTTCCCTAATTAACACCAACTGTACTATCACAGTATCTCATCAGAGCATTTCACCAAGTACTATATAAAAATGTTTACAAAATTAAAATACATCCTCCAAGGATACAGTTGATTAGAAAGACATTGCAGAGAGTTTTGAGAAGAAATCTTCAAGTTTTAAGATACTTGTGGGTATGCAGGCTGAATGGTGTAAGGCAATGTGGAAAAATAATCATACACCCAGACTTCAAGCCATGCCAGAGAATACTCATACTGTGCAACATGGAAAACTTACAAAGCAATGCAACAGAAAATAATGAGACGTGCTAAAATTGGATGTGTGTGTGGCTACTGCTAGTCACCAATCACACAACTGACAGCAATGCTTTCAATTTACACTCAGGCTGTTCATTCTGAAATGGAAAAGCTGTGAAATGATATCAAATCCAAAATGCTAATAACATTGCAATTAACACTGCCCTCAGTTAAAATGAAGGTGTAACATGCATTTCTATTTATATTGGAAAAATTGTGACTTCATTCAATTTAAAACTAAGAGTTAGTTAACACTCATCAGTAAATACATGTGGCAGAATTTTGTTTTCAGCTGTAAAATTAAAATTAATGAAGGGCTATGTTACTCAGCTACCCATGAAACTGTCACTAGTCTCTTTTAACTACAGCTTCACATCACTGATTTTAACTGTCAAGTATCACAACAGGTGGATTTTTTGGCACTTACAGTACAAACTGGTACGTGTCGAGTAGTATTCTTCAACACAGAGCAGTGAGCAATATGTTACCTAGCCCAGAAAATATTTTACCTGTATACTGCTCAATTCCATTCTTGAAACAGCTCACTTTCACACATCCTCTACCAACTGAGACTTAACTGGTACATACAACGTGAGGTCTTCATATATCTCCTGACTTACTTTAGGGTGAAACCATTGAAAGCAACGATTGGAGGATGAAACTTGCTCCCTGCTGGTGCACAGTGACATAATGCAAACACCAAATGCACAACACAAACCCAACTTTGCTTATGAAACCAGGTAACCAAAATCACAGCAGACAAAACCGCAACAACAGCAGTTATCAAAAGCCATCTGAAATGCTCAATTTCTCACCATTTTTTCCATTTTGAAAGTTATTTACCATGGTTATGAGCCTTAAAAGAAAACACATCGATTTGCAATCGAGCTGCGAATACTGCAATTTTGCCGTTGAAAACCTGAACGTGTTTGCACATGACGATCAGTTTAAAATCAGCTGATATTTGTAACAAGTAGTCCAATTCCTCTTAGGGTCAGTAACAGACCAGGAACCACCAGTTTAGTGTTATCTGGCTTGAAGTACATTTCAAGCTCAGCCCAAGTTTAAAAGAACAAAATCCTTCATAGTTCCTTCTGTTTACCAACATAACTGGACTTTCCATTTCAGAAGTTACAAAGTAAAGTTGTGGTTAAAAAAAATCCAATAATTTGAAAATTGCCAACATAAACAGTACAGCAAAATAGGAAACAAAAAAATAGAATTCAGATATACTGAAGTAACTTGAGCAGAATGTCCCTTTCGAAAATAAAAACAAATTTCACTACGGCTTATTCTAATTCCAGTAGCAAAAGAAAATCTTAAACCTCACGTGCCAATCCAATGAAAAGAGACCAAGTATTCCTAACTGACCATTTTCTCCAAGGATTATAGTGTAAGAAACTTTGGGTGGAAGGAACCATACTGCCACAGCCTTGCGAGGCCACTCTCTCCTTACAACATTGCTGCATTTCTGATCACAGCCATACCTGTCAATCACTTCCCAATCCAACTCAACACCTTTAAATTCACCTTACTATTCATCAGTGGAGTTTCTCCATATCCTCACCTGCACATCAACCATGGCTAGTAATGCCAATGACAATACAACCTATACCTCTCCATCTCTCTTCTCACCTTGCCAGTCTGACAGTACAAAGACAGTTATAAGTCCATCATTTCACTTCTGAGAGTTACAACTCCTGCCATCAAAAAAAAAGGAAGATTAAAGCTATTGTCAGACACCACCACAAATCAGATTCCTTTCTATGGACTTATCCCTCTTTACCTGTTTGAGAAAACCATTCATAACTTGTAAATATAGAGTTCAATTTCAGCTTCCACATAGCCTTGATCACAATAACTGTCAACTTCCTTCTTCATAAGACTGCCTCCCTCCACCAATACCTACTCTTCATGGATACTGGAACTCCTATTTTTATCTTTGGCAAACCCAGACTGATTTTCCCGTTCCCTTAAAAGTCTCTCGTCAAACCATTTTTTTGACCAAGACTTCCTGTCTAATTCCCCTCTTCTCAGCATAATCTTTACAGATCTCTTCCTATAGTTGTATTAGAAGTGCCTTGGGATGTTTGTTATAATAAAGTGGTGCTAGATATACCATTATTAGTCTTTGACATGGAAACTAATATTCTACATGATCATTTCTAACAAGAAAGCAAAAATTGCTAATTATAGTGCTCTGCTTGGTACGCAAAGTTCAGCCAGGGCTTGAAGAGTCCAGAACTGAGCCATGTGCACAATTATCGCCCAGAGACCAAACATTAACCCGAGCTTCTGCAATAAACATCCCAAGTCAATTCAGGGATGGGTAAACTGTGAAGACTGTGCTAGCAAGGGAGAGATTTGAAAGGATGACTGATTGGACTGAGGTTGGAAAGATGGGCAAAATGGTCAAAATTGTTCCCTTTACATTATCAGATCCACACTTGGAGAGAAAACGTCACACCTTTCAACACAGGACAGGGATTGAGTTGCAAATTCTTGTCCATCTTTATCTCGACTCATTAATCTAAAAAAAATGCACAGTAGCACTAAAGTTCACTGAAAATTGCAACATATGTGTAGAAGTTTAATACTTCAACACTAAGAGGATTTACTTAGAGCAGTTGCTTCTGGAGAAAAACAGCCAGCTTGGATGACAACTGCTCAATATTAAATTACTTTCTTAGGCTGAAGTAATCCCCAGCACAGCCATTCATTTGAAACAAAAGAGAGTTCTATCCTGTAAAACAAACAAAAATAAACAGCATTATACTAAATTTACTTTACCCACAAGGATGATTTTGTTCACTGAAATCACCTTTATCCCCCTTTCTTTAAAATGTTATTAATTTATGGACATGGGTTCCAACTGTCTCATCATTTTGCTCATCTGCAATGGCCCTCAAGAAAGTGTAGGCAACTCACCTTCCTGAGCCACTGTGTGGTCAAGGTACTCCCAGAGTGCTATTTGTTAACCCAGCAATCATGATGAAACACTAAGCTGCAGCAGTGCAGTGTAAGGGGAGTAATTATTTAGGGCAATAGATGGGTGCCCATCAAGTACTTTGCCCTACATAGTGTTGAGCTCAGAGTGCTGTTGGAGCTGCACTGATCCAGGCCAGTGGACAGTATTCCATCACAATCCACCTGACATGACGGTGAAAAGACGAAACACTTTGAATGAGAGTTACTTGCCATTTGCTCTTATAACTTTGCCTTGTGGCTGCTCCAGTTGAGTTTGTGGTGAATGCTGACCATCCCCCCAACCTCCAGGATGTTGATAGTGAGGACTAAAAACAATGTAATCCCATTGAATACCACAGATAGATGACTAACTGGCATTAAATGTTAACTATCATTTTCAGCCCATGCCTGAATGCCATCCAAGTCTTACCGGATGTAGTCACAATCCAGTGGAACTGAACATCGTGAAATCATCAAGAAATACCCTAATCCCTGATCTTATGGAAGCGTGCATCCCTTTGAAACAGCTGAAGACCGAGCCAAGGATAATGCCTTGAGAAATTCCTGCAATGCTAACTTGGGGTCAAGATGACTGATCTTGAACAACGCAGAACATCTTTCAGATTCAGATTAGTTTATTGTCATATACACCAGGATGTGTGCTGCTCCTCCAAACAATTGGTGAACACCTGTAATTGGCTGGAGTTACACCTAGCATCTTTCTTTATGCTAGGTGTAACTCCAGCCAATTACAGGTGTTCACCAATTCCCATTTAACCTCAATGTTACCACAGCTTCTTGAGGACTCTAATACATACTTTGTTGTGATGAGCTCGGTAGTCCAAGGTGGGAGCTTGTCACCATCATCAGAAGGGCAATAAATTCTGGGCTAGCCAGCAATGCCCACATCCAGTAAATGAATTTTAAAAAAAGTACTGCCTTGATCTTTGGGGCAGTCAATTTCACCTTGATCCAAAAGTGGATAACTGAATGTCCCTACAGCATTCTGGGGCCATGTAGAACCCAAATCAGCATCAGTTACCATATTGCTTGCAAGTAAGTCCCACCGGATAACACTTAACAAAATCCTCTGTTACCCCTATGATAACTAAGAGTTGAACCACTGGGCAGAGGATTATCAGACTGGAGTTGTCTGACATTTTGCGGACAGGATGCACCTGAGCAATTGTAAAGTTTTGTCACATACATGCCAATGCTATAGCTCAACTGCAACATTACAGCTGGAGGCACAGCCAGCTCTAAAACACAAACCATCAGCATAACTTTTGCTTAATCCAGTGTGCTCAGAAATTCAAGTCAGATTCTGAATTCAATTGACTGAAGACTGACTTCTTTGATGGTAGGTACTTGGGATGAGGATGCAATGGATCACCTACTGTCTGGTTGGAAAGAGTGGCAAGTGCTTCAGGTTGCCTTTGGCATTCATTAATAGGCTCTACCATCACCAAGGGTGGGATGTTCATGCTTGGAGGCCTGCACTCCAGCTTCACCAGGTTGGCACTTCACTATTAGGTATATCTGATGGTGTACCTGGCATGCTCTTCTAAACCAAAGTCAGACACATACCTTGGGGGGTGGGGGAAGCGTGGAAAGGAGGGAGGGAGGAGAGCTACTCGAGCCTCTCAGAGGAGATCTCTCAGGGTAGCCAAATCACAACATACCTGTGGCATTAAATATTCCAGACCAGAGTGAGCCTCAATGTAGGATCCAAGTGGACTTGTAACAGATAAATACAGAAAATGCTGGAAAAAAAAAATCACCATCTACAGTCCTTCAAACAGTCTAAGATCTGAAACATTAACCCTCTTTCCACAGATGCTTCCTGACCTGCTGACTGTTTCTAGCATTTTCTGTATTTGCTTCAGATTTCCAGCATTTGCAGTTTCTTGATTTTCATAGACTTGTAGCAACCCCACTAGTGGCATGAGTTCCAATTAAAATCTCACAGCTGGAGAAATAAATGCTGCTTATAAACAGAATGATACAGCACAGAATTAGATCAGTTAACCCATCTAGCTCTTTGAAGGAACTATCCAATTAATCTCTCTGCAATTTTGTTTTCTCCCATCAAGTACTTTTTCACATCCCTTTAAAAGTTATTCCTAAAACTGCTTCCACCACCCAATCAAGTTGTGCCTGCCACATCGAAATTTTTTCCTCATGTAGCCACATGAGGTTCTTTGGCCAAATATCTTAAGACACACCCACTGGTTACTCCATTAAAACAGCTCATAATTTTGAACATCTTTTATAAATTTGCTCTTATTGTTCTCTGTTCCAAGTGGCACAATCCCAGCTTCCCCAATGTCTCCACGTAGCTAAAGTAATTTATTACTGCTATCTCCTATGCACATTCCTTTCCAAAGTGTGGTACCCACAACTGGCCTTAATACTCCAGCTGAGACCTTACAATGTTTCACAAATGTTCAACATAACTTCATTTTTTTTGTTTTATACTTCTATTTATAACACCAAGGTTCCAGCAAGCATTTTAAGCCACGTACTAAACTCATCCTGCCACTTTTAATGACTTGTGCACAAACACACCCAGGTTCCTCTGTCACTTTAACACTGCACTGTAGTGTTTAAATTGCCTTTCATTCTTTTTTTAAGTCCAAACTGCAAAACAATGCAATTCTCTGTATTAAAATTTATCTGCCTCGTGCCTGGCCACTCCATGTCATCTTGAGCAACGCACACAATATGCTGGAGGAACTTAGCAGATCAGGCAGCATCTATGGAGGGAAATGAAGAGTACTTCTCCCTCTCCCCTTGTATTCTGGCTTCTGGCTCCTTTCCAGCCCTGATGAAGGGTCTTGGCCCAAGACATCAACTGTTCTTTTCCCCCCATAGATGCTGCCTGACCTGCTAAATTCCTCCAGTGCTCTGTGTGCATTGCTTCAGATTTCAGGCATCTGCAGTCTCTCATGTCTCCATGTCATCCCGAAGTCTGCTACTAATTACCTCATTATTTCCAACATTTCCAAATAAAGTAAAACTCTGATAAACCAGCACCCTAGGGACTTTGGTGGTGTTGGACTCACACATTTTCTGGACTATTGGATGTTATTCATTAATACCCAAACAAACATTCCTAACATGTTACACATTAGTACAAGAAATTTTCCAGTGAACCTAGCAAGTTTAAAGTGATCAGGAAACATAGACTCCAGCTCCAGCCACAAACCTACCCACATTCCATACCCAGTGTCCTGGATCCCAACCCTGGTTCCGGCTGTACACCCATTCCACAATTCAGACTCTAGCCAAGCTATACAACTTGCTTGTGTTCTGGACCCCAGATCACATTCCAGACTAATGAATGAACCAGAACCTATCAGGATTTCAAAACAATCAGATGCCAGGTTATCAGAATTTTATTGTCATATGGAAAAAACCATGCCAAAGCCCAAATCATTGACGTACATCAAAAAGATCCACCCCAGAAAACACAAATATGCCTCTCTCTGGTCAAAAACAACAGGTGTTCGTCACCACTCTGCTTTCTGTCCCTCAGGCAAATTTTTAGCCACCCAGCCACCGCCCCTTTAAAGCTTCAATTTTATTATCACTCATTATGTGTTACTTTACTATATGTCATTTACATTACAGCAGCATGATTCTTATCAATTTTCTCCATTACTTTCAAGAACTCAACCAAGCCAGTTGAACAAGATTTGCCTTTAGCAAGTCAATACAGGTTTTCACTTACTAACCCATTTTTTTAATATAACAATTAAATCTGCTCCCTCGATGCTTCTCCACTAACTATTGACCTGTACTCCAAGCTTAATGTTTTGCAACACACACAAAATGCTGGAGGAACTCAGCAGTTCAGACAGCATCTATGGAGGGAAATGAACAGTCGATGTTTCCGGTTAATGTTTTGCCCATTGATTGATTAATGTTTCGCCCATTTATCAATCATTTTATTTTAGTCATGAGTCACCACCACACCAATATTCACAACACCACCACCACCCAAAACACACTTAGTTCACCATAAATATCATTGGGGTTGGCTGCAAAAGGCAGAGATGTGGATGAACTGTAGAAGGAAGAGGAGATGATCCAGGAGAGCTATAAAATAGTCTAGATCGGACATTACCAAAGTACAGGTTTCGTCAGCAACTGGCTTGGAGGAGGAAAAGAAAATGACTGAAGTATAATTAAGCCTTTGTTGTAATGGTGAGGTTGAGATTGATAAACTCAGTTTATGGTCAAATTTAGTTTTGAGAAGTAATACAATCTTATTCAACTGGACACGGTGGCTAGGGATTGAAGGGATTGGGCGCAGATCCTAAAACAATGCCTCTGGTCAACCCATTGATAAACCAGATAACACAAAACCTGCAGATGTTGGAAACAAGAAATAAAAACAAACTAGTACAGGTTCTCGGCAGGTCAGGCAGTATCCATAAGAGGAGCAACAGGAATTAGCATGTCAAGTTGTGATTATGAAACAGGTTTAAGTTGATGACCCTTCATCATATTCCATTAGTATAGAGGTGGTGGAAGGAACTAGACAAATAGAACTTGGTGATTTCAAGGTACGCATAGAATCTGCAAATTCTGATGATACAGGGTTGCAATGTTGATAAGACAATTGCAAGGATCAATGGAAGTCAACTGAACTAGCAAAACGCAGGAGCAAATTCAAAGTTAATGCTGGAATGTTCAAGCAATAACTGGGTCAATAATAGAAGAATTAAGCTAGGGTAGTGACAATGAACGGGACACTGGATAAACACCATTAGGAATCAATGGCACAATTGACTGTGTCAAAGGCTAAAGTGAATCAAAAAAGGACAAACACAGATGATGCAACTTAACTGTTACCTGGAACAACCATAACAATTCTGATGAGGGTTATTCAATTACGGCCATGATACCCAACCCATGGAATATATCATAGCAGTCTTCCTATTAAAATCTGTTGCAGTAGGTACTGTGTTTCTCCAGTCGGCAACTCAGAAAGCCATTGGGTGGACTGACAAGCATCTTATCACGTTGCATTAAAATATTCATTATTGGTGTCTTCTACGCTATTACAAGGACTAGTAATTCAGGCAGTGAGTTGCAGGAAAGATTTGAACAAAATTGAGCCAAGATGATGTTTAAGGACTTGGGAAGCAAGGATGTAGTTGAGCTGGTAGTTGAGCTGGTAGTTTACAAGGAAAGGATGAAAGATTTCTGAAAGTCGGGGGGCAAGAAAAGCAGGCACTTCTAATGCCAGTAATTTCAGGGAATGAAAGGAACTTGGATGGTCAGAAGATTTGTGCAAAGATACTGGTAAAGAACATGAGGGGAAGAAAGAAAACAATGATTTAATAACTAAGGAAAAAGGGGAGCTTGATAGGATAGAGGGTTGGGGGTAACAGACAGAAGTAGGAAACCAAGGCAGTAGAATAAATGGCATCATTCTTAATGCCTAGGAAGTACTTGAATTCCTTGTGCATTGTTAAATGAGAGGACTGTCACTTTTGAGGAGGATGCTGGTAGCAGAATGTGAAAGCCAAATGTCATCTTGGCTCTCCAGGATGAGAATTAAGTAGTTTTAGCAGTGCAGAGAAAGCTTTAACGCTATCTGAGGTATAGCTACACGAGACACACTCAAGCCTGCATTCCTCAAACTTGGGACAATAAAGATGGAGGCTACATCAGGGGAGCAGCCAGCATGGGAGACAATAAGGGTTAGAGAGTAGTTGATGAGGTCAACGGCTGCAGAAGTATCAGAAGAAATGAAATATCAAATACTGGGAAGCCAACAGCCTCAGAGCGTAATTCCAAATGATTTGGGGAAAGATTCGATCGTATCCCAAGAAAGAGAACACAAAGGGAAGTGATTAAGGAGAGGTGGTGAGGGGTTGCGAGGATACAGTCAGACATGATGACTATCTGTCACTAAGGTCATTGGAGTGAAGAGGCCACAAAGTTGAAGGAGTTGCCATTGGCATAGTTCAGAGTGTGCAGAGAGTGAAATTAAAACATCATGGGGAGAAAGACAAGATAGGACAGAGTGAAATTATGAGACTAGTGCCAAATCATAGGAGGAACCATGATGACTTGCATTAGATGACTGTATTCAAAAAGGAATACAATTATGTCAAATGCTTTCTTAGACAATACATAAGTGGATTTCAAAAATTAATAGTTCAAATCTGTAATGACAGTTCCAGGCAGAATCTTCACAAAAGGCAAACAGTACAGTTAAATAATCTATAATGGTTTCAGTGTTCTCATCATAATCCATGGAAGAATGCACACTTGAGAAGCAGATCAAGAGACTGTAATTTAAAAGGGTTGGCACACATCAAACTTGGAAGTGAAGCTAAAACAGCTTATAAACATTGCCTAGAGTGCTCAAGCAAATTATAGCCTTGTAGCTCATTCTACAGATATCCATTATGGTGTATGTAAATACACAAAACTGTTTAAAGAAAATCAAAATCTTGCTCATTAAAAAAAATGAAAATCTGAGAATTATTCCTATTTTCTTGGTGTTTTCTAGGTATCTGAAATCACAGAAGAGAATTAATTTTCATTGAACCAGTAATGTTTTCAACACAAAATATCTTTGCTGTACCGAGTTTCTTTCTAATTTACTAGTTAGATATATTGGGAGAAATGTCTGTTTCATCATTTGTTGGGTTTAAGTGAAAGCTTCAAACAGAATAAAACCTAAAACAAGCAGTAAAAGAATTGAAATGGCATTAGACTGGGAAAACTGATCAAAGTCCCATCCAATGATCTTGACAAACCCATGATATGATTTCTACATGTCACACACTATGCAAATAGGCACCTAAACATATCAAAAGATCTGCAGATCTAATCCTCATTGGCAATAAAACCATAACAAATACAAAAAAATGGGAATTTGAAAAGATACAAATAATTTTGTGAAGTGTCTGTCAGGCTAGCTGTATTATATTTCTTTAAAATAGCTCCTTCATTTTTGGTGAGTTTCTTATAAACTTTTTTGTGTGGAATTGCAGGTAGTTGGACCCAGGTAGGCAGTTGAAGTTAAATGTATTATACAAAATACTATTATTATATCCACAAAGGGAGTTTGGGAGATTTCAGAACCTGATATCGTACTTACTACTTCGTAACTGGCAGGTGCCCGATATCGTGATGCAACGACTCCAACACCCGTAATTGGATCCATGGACAAATCTGGCAAAGCTTCAGACAGATCCCATATTTCAGGCATCATTGACCGACTCTGGGGGGGGGGGGAAGAAAGAAAAGTAAATTCACACAATCTTTAATAAATCTGAACTACCAAAATTCAAACGCAGAGCAATACAAGGTATAAACCACTAACCATAGGACATTATCAACACCTAATCCCTTGGTGTCAGCAAAAAAAAAAATCGCAAGGCAGCTATGCAGAGATCTAAACACAGAAACTCGCAGAGCAGTAACTATGGTTCAAAAGATTGAGGTTTTCCTGAATATCTGAGTTGGGTAAACATTGCAATGCTCCAGAAGCTTCATGTTACAAGTTCATTAATTAGAGTATTAGGTCACAGTGGGGAAAAAAAGGCAATGTAAGCTGTCACGAGGCATTCATTCTTAAAGCATTAGCAGCAAACTTCATGTTTTTGCATCCAGAATACTTCTGATATAATCTTTTCCTATTAATACATTTTCCATGTTTTTTTTTTACTGTTGATGGGAGCGAGGGGGAATTCAAGTCTTGCATTTTATTTTAAAATATAAAATGACAAAAATATGTACAAAACAAAAGAGACGATAAACGTACATGAAATAGGAAGAGTAGAAGACAGTGAAACTTAGCTGAAGTTTCACACAGAGAACAGTCATATTGTTCAAGAGTTTAGCTGCAAAGTGCAGATGACTCAAACAGGCGCTTGCATTCTCTGGAGATTCACCATAAAAACAGATATCACTTAGCAAAAAGAAAGCACACATTACAACAAGCCCTATCAGAATATGACATTTAGCCATAAGATATTATTGGTTTTTCAGTTTTAATAAAAAGAAATCAATATAGTCACAACACATTTGCCAGACAATTCAATAAAAATGAAACTTAAGGCAAACAAAATGGGAGTCTTCCATTAACAAAAAGTATACCAGTACAGCAATGCAGGTCACCAGTTATACATGGCAGAAGTATCAACAATACAAAAATCAAAAATAATTCCTTTCAAGCACACTTTTTTTTAATCCCAACAATATTTTAAAGATGTATTAATAGCCAAAATTATTTTAATTGTAGCTTGGTATCAAAAGCCACAGAAATAATGTCATATCAACCTGGACATGATAGATAAGACAGTGACCTCTTTATCAGCAGGAAAACATCACTCTTTGTTGACTTTCTGTTTTGTTCCAAAGAGCAAGCCTTCCAATGTTTGTGGTAACTGGAAGATTACTATAGGTCATGATAAAAATATTCTGCATTTCAAAGTGATTTTTATGGAAGATCAGATGATCAAAAGATCAAACACAGGAAAGATTCTCACTACACTCTGGGTAAACAATTCTTACACATTATCTACAACAATAAATGCTAATGAAGTCATAGTCACATCTTGTTTGGGGTCAGGGAAGACAAATATAAAAACTTCCCTCTATGCAAACGTGTGCTTTATATGATGACATTAATTCTTTATTTCCCCACCTCCCCCCTCCACCGAGAATTCAAAAGCGCAGAAAAGATTTACCAGGATGTTGCCTGGACTTGGGGGCCTGAGTTACGTGGAGAGGTTGCATAGACTAGGACTTTATTCCCTGGAACGTAGGAGATTGAGGGGTGACCTGATAGACATATACAAGACCATGAAGGTCATAGACAGGGTGAAAGCACAGTCTTTTTCCCAGGGAGGGGGTGCTATAAACAAGAGGGCATAGGTTTAAGATCAGATATTTAAAAGGGACATCAGGGGCAGCTTCTTCACACAAAGGGCGGTGCATATTTTGAATGAGCTGCCAGAAATAGTGGTTGAGTCGGGCACATTAGCAACATCTAAAAGCCATCTAGATATCTACATGGATAGTAGAGGTTTAGAGGGTTATGGGGCAAACACGGGCAGATGGGACTAGCTCACTGGGCAACACAGTCAGCATGGACAAGTTGGGCTGAAGG
Source organism: Pristis pectinata (assembly GCF_009764475.1). Classification (NCBI taxonomy): domain Eukaryota; kingdom Metazoa; phylum Chordata; class Chondrichthyes; order Rhinopristiformes; family Pristidae; genus Pristis; species Pristis pectinata. The sequence continues at coordinate 6,925,461 of NC_067427.1, read as the reverse complement.
GCCTGTTTCTGTGCTGTATGACTCTAGAATTCAATTGGAATCATGGTTAATGCTTCTGGATTTCTACATCAACCCAATTTTCTTTCAAGATGTGTACAATAGTGTAACCTGGGTATTATAATATCCTCCTAGATTTTGGGACTGGATGCACATATACGTCATCTGGACCAAGTTAGCTTGGCACAAGGTGAGGTGATTTGGATTGTCAACTGCTTTATATTACAGTTGAAGGGAGAAAAGAAAATACTATTGGAACTGCTCAGTTCAATCAGCACGGATTTCATTTTGTACTTCAAATGACAAGCCTTTAAAAGCATGGTGTATCGCCTCCAAAAATTTTTTTTTTGTCTAAAGAGGAACCATGGATGAAAGATGACAAATATGCTAATTAGAAATTACTTGTCCTTGAGTCTAAATAAGTAATTGCTAGTTTGTCTCAGTACTTGGAAAGACAGTCCTTGGTTTTGTGCTGGAACCTCTTTGATCTCCCCAGTACACAAGGGGGATGAAGTTTTTGACACAGTGACAGGCCTTTTTAGAAATCAGTACACAAGAGACGAGAACAGCAGCCAATGCTTTTCAAGAAAAGTGGTTCTTTAGCTGTGGCGGAGAATGCAAAATTACCCTGAACAAGCCATCGAAAAGGTCGATGCCATCCTTTCATTACAAAAGTACAAAATGAACAACTTTTCAGATTGAAATGAGCAATTCCAGTTGTATCTTCTGCTCCCTTCAACTATAATACATAGCAGTTGACAATCCAAATCACACTTCACCTCACTTTGTGCCAAGTTAACTTGGTCCAGATGAGGTACATGTGAAATGCAAGCATCCAGTCCTAATATCTAGGAGGATATCATAATACCCAGGTTACATTATTGTACAAATATAGAAAGAAAAGCATGAGCCAACTTGCATAATAGTAACTCAATCTGCTTAAAAGAGACTGGCGATACTGAATCTGAGGTTACCCATGACACATTTTCCACAACTCAAGACAATCTAATAAACCTTGGGTTTAAACACCAAGAGGTAGAGTTGCTTAGTTGCTTTAATATGGGGCAACAAACAATCAGGAGGAGGAACTCAGTGGGTCAAGCAGTATCTGTGGAGGAAAAGGAATTGTCGACATTTCAAGTTGAAACCCTACATCAGGACTGATGCAGGGTTTCAACCCAAAACACTGACAATTCCCCCTACCTTTCCTCCCCCCACAGATGCTGCTCAACCCACTGAGTTCCTCCAGCAGATTGTTGCTCCAGATTCCAGCACCTGCAGTCTCTTGTATCTCTGCTTTAATATGAGGATGGGGAAGACAAACAAGAACTCACAGATATTGTGAAAGGGATTAAAGGAGAAGACAATTCACATGCACCTCCTGATACTTGAAACATATTTCAGCAGTATCCACACTGCTTTACTTCAGTACTTAATTCTTACTTCAAAGGTCTATTCTGTTCAACAACGATTAGAAATATGATAGCATGTTTGGTTCCTTACATCTGGAAAGCCAATTCAATCAAGACAGCAGTGCAGTTAAAGAATGTCTGACTTCATTGTGCGACTAGATTGTCTCTCACTGTGTCAAAATCTTCATCCTCATTTACTGAAGAGATCAAATGATTTTTCACACACCATCAAATGTCTTTTCAAGTACTCAGACAACAAGGAATCACTTAGTTAGACTCTGGGGCAATTAACTTCCAATTAGCATATTTGCCATCTTTCATCACTTTGAGGTAATACATTGTTTTAAAACCAAGTCAATAGAAAATAACCTTTTCCAGTGTGCTTATGGAAAATGTTCACGGTAACAAAGTGATTGGAGATCCAGAAATATTAACTGTGTATTTCCCAAAAAAAACTACATTTATACAGAGCAAACCAAAAAAGATTTTTAAAAATCCTTCATTCAGACAATTTCAATGAGAAGAGTGGTTTGAATATTTTAAAGGTTAGAAGATTGATAATTTCAATCTCAAGGAGATGATGATCCCTCAATCAAGAATGAAGTTAGTTTTGAGTTATACCAATAAAGACAACTTTCAATACATCACCTGGTTCATGACTGCTTACAAACATGTTGAGACCAGAACTGCTCTGTGTTATCCTTTTCTGTAGCAGGCCACCTTGTAAAATACTTCCCCTAAACATCCCACTTTAAGCAGCAAAAATGAAACTCTCCGAACAACCAATAGGCCACAATTACTTAGCAATAATAACTGCCCACAGTATCAGATTGTATTCTGCTGCAGCAAATAGCAGTCATCATGAATGACGTATGCTTATCCCCGACAATAAATGTAGTTGGAAGAGCAACTATCCACTATAAAACTGGCTTTTGAGATATATGATAAAGAATGGTGCAATTATTTCATGAACTACCAAGTCCTGGCAGTTTAACACAAGGCCCAGTGTAAGCCCTTTTCATGGCACAAGATAAAACCCAATGAACAAAAGGGATATTCAAAAATGACATTGTGACCCTGCTTTTTCCTGACCATGCCCTTTTGACTGCACAAGTTTTCAGTCGAAAATAGGGAACTCTTTTATTTTGGTACTGTACAAGACTGGGAAATTAGAATTGATTTTGAAACTAGAGGTAGTTCTGAGCTTTCTGGTATCTATGATCACATTTTGTAAACGATGTCAAAATCACCTCAGATTATATAGCATGTCTGTCTAAATTATTACGTTATAATGCATCAGAATTTTAACTTTTCCAAACCAGTCATACTATTACCTGCTTAACTGCACAATTAATAATCAGAAGTGCACAGCTTCACAAAACCAGTATCAGAGTGAGAGTGGAAATCAACCTTTAACTATGGCGCACTTTTCTTTGAAATATCTCTGCGATATTGAATCAATCATATAAAATGTGAAAAGTTAAGCTAGCCATATATGGCTGGAACAGAGCTTCTATACAACCTTGCATATACTAGTAATGAAAAGCTGCCAGAGTACACAAGGCTCATTACAACGTAATTACTAAGCCAACTGTACCTTCTCCTTGTTTAATAGGGCAAGCCACTAGAAAAGTCTAGGCAAGAGCTCATATCAGATTATGGATTATATAATGTACTTCTCTTTATTTTTACTTTCTTTCCAATTTTATATGTTCTTACTTCATTCTCTCTTTATTTTTTTCATTCTAACTTCAACTAACTTTTGCCATGTTACTCTGGCATGTTTTTCTTTGAGCAATTACTATTCTTCACGTACTTTACCACAAGAAAACTTCAGCACACACAGCTTCAAGGCAAAAATAAAGTGCCCTACTTGCACAATTTTTTTTTAAATTGCAGAAGGAGTGACATGCTGCTGAAGAAAGCAGAAACTAGTCCTGATGTAAAAGAAATGTTGGGGTTCCCCCCACTCCTACCCATCTTCTTCTGGATTCCAGTCAGGAAAGTTGTGAAATCGTGAAATTTCAAGGGGATATGCAAAATAAAAAAGTTGACAGCAAATGGCAAGCTGTGCTGTAGCCTGTCTTAGAGCATGACAACAACACTGTAACATGCACAGAATAGGCAGAAGATGCACCATTGTGATTACCATCAAACACAAGCCATTTTACTTTGAAGATAAACCATCTGGGGTGGCCCAATGGCATTTGTTGGGCATCTAAAAAGACTGTTTATTTTTGCCTAAAGCAGGAACTTTAGATCTACATTAAAGATTCATTGTTTGAAGTTAAAAAAAAGCATTTTTCTTTTAAAAGAAGTGATCTGTCTAATAGCTGATCTTGAAGACAGGCTTTAACCACACCGTAGTCAGTTAAAAGCTGGTTTTGAGCTTGTGGTTCCACTTTACCACATCTTAATACAATAAACAATTTTCTACACTTCAAAAAGTTATTTATAGACCTTAAGCAACAAAAAAAATCTGTCCATAAACGTTCAATAAAAAGATTTGGCTTCTGCAGGATGCCCTGAAATTTTCATTCAGTAAACACACTAAAATGCAGCTTGGAAAAAAAACTGATGTCTTCCCTTAATATCAATAATTACAAAAATAAAATTAAAAAATAATTAAATTCTGGCAAGATGGTTGCATACATTTTTCATATGAATTATTAAGTGTCCAACTATAGTGTGTGCTAGCATTAAAAAACTATCATACTCAATTTCTGTGCACTCTATTCATTACATTAGAGCACAGAAGGAACAACTTTGTTCAGAATACTATATTCACAACAGATATATCTAACTCTCCAAGCGGGTAAACTATCTGACTAAGATGACAGATGTACCTTCTGCTGCAATACCGATACACAATAGAGGCTCTAACCACTGCAATGCTTGCGAGATCTTGCAACTGGAGATATGGTGATTAATAAATCAACCAATTTCACAGAAAAGAACGAATGGAAAGTCTATGACCACCTGCCAGAAAAGGTTGCAGACACAAGAACTGGGTGATTTTCTAAAGCCAAGCTGCAGTTCCAAATGAAGGCAGCACTTCTACAACCGAAAGGTCAATTTTGCATGTAGCACTTTCCAAATCTGACACTTTGGAACAGAGCTGTAAATCCATCAAGTCAAATTAAACATTATTTCTCACAAGAAATTATAAGTAGGAATGAATAGGTGTTAATATGTGCACTTGGCATCCTGCAAAAGCCAAATCTTTTTATTGCAAGTTTATGAACTAGAGATACCTATATTTCCTTCATATGTGATGGGCATGAATTAATATTTATTTTAATACATTTTCTATCAATAGAACAAACAACGATCAGAAATAAGTCAATCTATATTCTCAAGCAACTGTAAACAATGGTTCACAATTTTTTGGCACTAGCCACAAAAATTACTGTTGTCAACGACAAGCATATCCTTTGTAATAGCTGCAGTGTTGGAGAATTCTCAAACTTACTAAGGTTTTCACTGACACACACAAAACATTCCATTTTACGTCTTACCTGATAAAAATCATTGTATCATTAAATAATTAAGTGCTATTAATGTCTATCATCTATAAGCATGTGCCCTTATGTTTTAATTGAAGATTAGATTTTTGCTGACTATTATGAACATTTTATAGTTTTTCCTCTGGAAAACACTCACTGAAAGTATTTTACTAAAATTGAAAACAGAGGATTTGGAAAGAATTAGGAGACCTTGCTCTTAAATCACCATCTCCTGGCCCATTAGAAGTATGTGGGGGTGGAGGACTAGGACAGGATCCAAGTCAATCCCTCTAGGGTGGAGAAGAAACTGGATCTTAGTTTTGATCCCTATCCCTGGAGTTAGCTCAGCACAACAGGGATGCAGCAAGATATCAAGAATGGCTTCTGTTCTACTAGGTTATGCAGAGGAAGAAAAACAACTGAAAAAGGGTCATTCTTTTCCATTCTAATTACTGTCAAGCATCCTGTGCTGGAAATATGAGCATATGCAGATGCTATGCAAGATAAGGTTTGTACTTGGCACCATTTTTAAACAGAGTGCTGAAACAGTCTGATGGCTAGTAGGGAAACTAAAGGTTCAATCCAAGGGGCAGGGTTTGGAAGGAATACCAAAGTCTGGGGTTGAAATTGCTGCACATATTAGGTTTGCGCAGGAGGTCAATATTGGAAGAGCACAGAATTGTCTAAGGAAACTCCAGAAGGCAATAAAGCTAACTTGTAGATCTGAGCAGAGGGGTGATGGAGAGCGCGACTTGAAAGTTAGGACACAAAGAGCAGAGTTTTTGATTAGCCCAATTTTACAGAAAAGTGGAGGATGAGAAGGCTAGCAACAATGTTGTGGTTGACTCTCAACTACCCTCCAAAATGACCTAACAAGCCACTCAGCTCAAGGGCACATTGGGAGAGCATTAAATGCTGGCTTTGCTAACAATGCCCAGATCTTGTAAATGAATGCCTAACCCCATGAGTGAAACAGCCTGACAAAAATTATTTTACAGAGGTACATGCAGATATTCCTTGAACAGTCGTTTCCATCTTGATACAAGAGGCCAGGGAGGGCCAAGGATTCAAGGGTGGAGGGCCAAAAATAAACTGCTGGAAGAACTCAGCAGGTCAAGCAACACCTGTGGAGGAAAAGGGATGGTCAATGTTTCAGGTTGAGACCCTGCATTAAGACTGAGAGTGTAGAGGAAACATCGCCAGTATATAGAAGTGAGCTATCTTCCCCTTTACACTCTCAGTCCTGCTGCAGGGTCTCGACCCAAAACATCAAGCATGCCTTTACCTCTACAGATGTTGTTTGATCTGTTGAGGTCTTCCAGTGGTTTAATCATTGCTCCAGATTCCAGCATCTGCAGTCTCTTGTGCCTTCAAGGGAAGAGAATTTGTGGGGTTAGTGAGGACGATGGCTTTGGTTTTCCTCATGTTTAACTGCATGAACCTTCAGCTCATTCAGGACGATATACTGGACAGACAAGCTGATAACATTAGGGAGAGTACAAAGCAGGTGGTAGGGAAGTAGCTTTTGGGATGATCAGTTTGCGTAGAATCTGGTGCACAATTTCAGAAGACATTGCTACTGTTAGTCTGAGCAAAATGTATATGACGATGGGAGAGGTTCAAGAATAGATATATGTGAGAGTCTCAGGTGATGGTATGGGGTTGGGGTCATTGTTGAAAATTCCCTGGCTAAAACTGGATATGATACTAACAACACACAAGGCACTAAAGATCAAACTGAAGAGTAAAATAGTGAAACAAAGCTACAAGCAATCTAACTAGCTATTCACTCGGCTTTGGAGCACCTAGACAACAGCAATACATACGTCAGGCTGCTGTTTATCAATTACAGCTCGACGTTCAACACCATCACCCCCTCAGTACTAATCAACAAGCTTCAGAACCTGGGCTTCTGCTCCTTTCTCTGCAACTCGATCCTTGACTTCCTTAATCAAGAGACTACAGTCAGTACGATTCAGTGACAACCTCTCCTCCTCGCTGACAATCAACACAGGCACACCTCAAGAATGTGTGCTTAGCCTACTGCTCTACTCTCTCTACACTTGTGACTGTGTGGCTAGGCACAGCTCAAACACCATCTATAAATTCGCTGATGACACCACTGTTGTTGGCAGAATCTCAGATGGCAACAAGGCGGCGTACAGGAGTGAGATAGATTGGCTGATTGAATGATGCCGCAACAACAAACTCGCACTCAATATCAGCAAGACCAAGGAATTGATTAATTCACGAAGGGGAAGTCGGGAGAACACACACCAGTCCTCATCAAGGGGTCAGCGGTGGAAAGGGTGAGCAGCTTCTAGTTCCTGGGCCCAACACATTGATGCAATCACGAAGAAGGCACACCAGCAGCTCTACTTCGTTAGGAGTTTGAGGAGATTTGGTACGTCACCAAAGACTCTTGCAAATTTCTACAGATGTACAGTGGAGAGCATTCTGACTGATTGCATCACCACCCGGTATATGGAGGGTCCAATTCATAGGATCAAGAGGCTGCAGAGGGTCGTAGACTCAGCCAGCTCCATCACGGGCACAACCCTCCCCACCATTGAGGACATCTTCAAGAGGCAGTGCCTCAAAAAGGCAGCATCCATCATTAAGGACCCTCACCATCCAAGATATACCCTCAGAGAGGAGGTATAGGAACCTGAAGACCCATACTCAACATTTTATTAACAGCTTCTTCCCCTCCACCATCAGATTTCTGAATGGTCCATGAACACCACCATGTCATTCCTCTTTTGCACTATTTATTTATTGTAACTTATAGTCATTTTTATGTCTTGCACTGTACTGCTGCCCCAAAACAACAAATTTCACAACATATGTCAGTGATAATAAACCTGATTCTGATTCTAGTCATGCTTATTTCCTCCAGCCTCAACTTCACTCCTCCATTCTCCCCAAAATTTGAACCGACATTTAGATTAAAAACTTTTGACTTGCTTCTGTATATCCCTCACTGAGATTTCTGCGCAATAATTGCAATAAATCCGAGAGACCGATGGCAAATTCTTCGCATGTTCTCACCCACTTCCTGTGCTAAGGATCTGTCATTGCCAAATTAAACTGTCTTCTATGATGAGGCTGTCAAATATTACCCCCCAAAAAAATGACTATATTATTTAGCTTTTAGGTAGTAATTGATAACCACCTGGTTTTGGTCAGAATAGCATTAACTAAACTAGGATGTTAGCAAAATATAGTGGCAAGTGTGTGACATCTTTGAGCAGTATCCATATGAACTGAACAACCAACACTATAATTATAGAATTTCTCCTTCCAAACCAGAACCATGCCTGCAAGAAGCATTTTGCGCTATTTAATTCCAGGTCTGTCACTACCAGTGGCAGTGATGGCAATAATTTGACTTGATTCATTAAGAGCTTCTCAGAAGTATCCTAGCGGACTTTAGAGCAGGAGCTTCAATGTGACTTTTTTTAATTTGTTCATAGACATTAAGTCACCAGCAATGCTGGTGTTTACTGTCCATCCCGAATCATTGTTGAACTGGAGGCACTTATGAATCATCTGCATTAATGGGTCTGGAGTAACATAGACCAGACCAGTTAAATAAAGCAGATGCCCCTCCCTGAAAGACATTAGTGAACCAGATGGTATTTTACCAGCCATTTTGTGTTTATTGTTACCGAAACTAACCTTTCATACCGTTTTTGGAAATGAATGCAGTATATTAAATATCATAGAAACAAAAATACTGGAAGCACTTAGGTGAGGTGTCTGCTGCCTGAACTGCTTGGTATTTCCAATATTTTGTTTTCCTTTTAAATTTCTGCAGCACAGAATATGCTTGATGGCAAAAACTAACCAAACAGCAAAAAACCTCCTTCTCTTTGTTGCATGGTCCACCGTCCTCTCCTGTTAGATTCCATCTTGTTCAACCCTTTGTCACTTCCACCCATCACCTCCCAGCTTCTTACATAATTCCCACTCTCTCCCTCCCTCACCTGCCTATCAACTCCTCTCTCCTCGATCCACCTCTCACCTGCCAGCTTTTTATACTGGTTATCACCCCTCTTTCTTTCCAGTCATGAAGGGCCTCAACCCAAGATGTCGACTGTCCATTTCCTTCCATAGCTGCTGCCTGAACCGCTGAGTTCCTCCAGCATTTTGTGTGTTGCTCCAGATTTCCAGCATCTGCAGACTCTCTTGTCAACAAAATACATCAATTTATTTTATAGAACCAGACTTTGAAATGGTAGAAAGCACAATTACGCAAAGTTCCAAACAATTTTTGACCAGACCTTTGCTCTTAAACTTCTCCTGGCAACTTCAGCTCTCAGTACTAACAAGCCATTATAGAGGACATATCAACCGATTTGAGCTTCTCAATGTCACTTTGGGTTTTAGCAACAGAGATTAATCAGATGACAGATCAAACCATAATGTTCAGTGTCCTGATCGAAGAAAAAAATTGGAGCCATACTTTACCCAGAGATTCATTTAACCTTAACTAGAAACAGAAAACATACAAATACTCAGCAGGTCAGGCAGCTGCTGTGGTAAGAGAAATAGTGTTACTATTTAAGGTCATTGATCTTTCTTCTATGAGTTCTGCCGACACTGACTCTCTCTCTCTCCACATATGCTTCCTGACCTGCTGAGTATTTCAATTTTTCCTATTTTTATTTCATGTTTCCAACACCTGCAGGTTTTTGCTATTTGGGCAATATGCACATTGAGAAAGCGTAGATAAAAGGAAGCCAGAAACATTTTTGAAATGAGCAAAAGGATTCAGGTACAATAAATTTGAATTGTAAAGGCAGATAAATTTAAATTGGTTTATTATAGTCACATGTACCGAGGTATAGTGAAAAACTTTGTTTTGTATGCCGTCCATACAGATCATTTCATTACAACAGTGCATTGAGGTAGTACAAGGGAAACCAATAACAGAATGCAGAACAAAGTGTTACAGTTACAAGGAAAGTGCAATGCAGGCAGACAATAAGGTGTAAAGGCCACAATGAGGTAGATTGAGAGGTCAAGAGTCCATCTTATCATACTAGGGAATCATTCAATAGTCTTATAACAGTGAGACCTGAGCCTGTTAGTATGTGCTTTCAGGCTTTTGTATATTCTGCCCAATGGGAGGGGGGAGAAGAGAGAATAAGAAAACATGGGAAATTGCAAACATGCAGAACTTTAAAGAATTATCTTTTAGCCATTCTAAATACAATAATTTATATGGGGAAATCAAGTGCAAGATATCTTAGTCTACTGTTACAAAGCTGGAAGGCTGTGTGAACTCTGGAGCACATCGCCTTCACAAGAACATGGACAGATTAAGAGAATAGGCAAGGTCATGGAGGATGGAGAGATTTGAGGTCATCCACTCTGGTCCACAAAATGGTATTGGTGTCCTTGCAGTCAAATCACTGAAAGTTATCATGCAGATACAAGTATTTAGGAAGACAAATGGTATGTTGGCCTTTATTACATGTAAAGACCTCATACTGCAATTATAATACAGCCCTGGTGAGACTGCATCTGGAATACTGTTTCCAGGTTTGATCTCTGTACTTCAGGAATAGATACACGTGCAATTGAGGGAGTGCCATGAAGGTTCGCCAGATTGATTCCTGGTGTTAACACTCAAAGCATTGGAGGAAGTCAGTGGGTCAGGCAGCACCTATGGAGGGAAATGGACAGTCAATGTTTCAGGTTGAGACCCTTCATCTGGACTGAGTTGCTCCAGCACTGCCTGTGTTGCTCCGGATTCCAGCATCTGCAGTCTCTTGATTCCTGGTATGGCAGGTTTGTCGCAAGAAAAGAGAGCAAAGGCTCAGCCTTAACCCCTCAATCTTAGAAGAATGAGCTGTGATCACATCAGAAACATTCTAAGTTCTTCAGGGCTTCACAGTGTAGATGCAGGGATGAATGGTTCCCTTAGCTATCTCAAAATAAGAAGTGGGCCATTTAGGGCTGAGATGAGGAGAAATCTCTCTTTTTTTTAAATACGCAGAGTGGTAGGTGCCTCCAACCAACTGCCAGATGTAGTGTGGAAGCAGATACAATAGTGGTGTTTAAGAGGCTTTTAGATAGACACATGAATTAGCAGAGAATAGAGGGATATGGATAATGTGCAGACAGAAGAAATTTAAGTTGGCATCAGGTTCGGCACAGACATCGTGGGCCAAAGGGCCTGTTCATTTGCTGTACTGTTCTGTGTTCTAAATGGATTATGGAAGCTCAGTGGCAAAGTATATTCAAGAGATTAATTCCCAAAATCCATCAAGGGAATTAAGTGTTTGTGCAAGAAAGTGGAGCGTAGGTAAAAGATCAGCCCCGATTTATTGAATGGCAGAGCAGGCACGAGAGTCCAAATGGTGTACTCCCACTTCTGTTTCTTACATCCTCACAACATTTAAAAGACAACTCTCAGATGGAAATGGAAAAGAATAGAGATCATTTCTGTGATCTTGCACAAGCCATAACTCCACTGGCATTTTGAAACTACCTTGCAGGAGAAAAGTTGGGAAACCCTACAAGCTCATGGCAATATACTGGACTTGTAATGCCAGAGTGTAAATAAATAAGATCTATGTATCCTGCAAATGATAAATCCAAAAATAGGATATTCACACAAATCTTTTAAAAGTCATTCATTATTCAATGAAGTGCAAAGGGAGACAAATCTAGAATAGTTCAACATGAGTCTCTGTATCGGAGGTAGAGGAAGAGAAGAAAAACGCAATTCTGCACCTTTGAATAATGCCCACAGCAAGCAACAAGCTGGAACAACCATTACACTGGAAATGCAGTAAATGTGATAAAATCAGAATGTATAAATGCCTATTTCATAGAGTATAACAAATTTCCCCATGCCCAGAACTGTAGCCTAACGCAACACAATTACATCCAAAATCAATGCAAAATGATGTCTATTTTATCACCACACCTGCACAAAAGTGTTCAAAAACAACCTGCATCCATTTTTAGCAAGGCACCCCATGGTGCTTTACAGGAGTGTCATCAAACAAAAGTAGACTCAGAGCCATGTTAGGAGTTATTAAGACAGATGACCAAAAGGCTTTTCAAAGAGTGAGCAGCCTTTTACAGGTGCATGGGGGTGGGGTGGGGGCATGCAGAGAGAAGCAGTGAGGTTTAAGAAGGGAATTCCAAAACTTTAGCTGCTTGCAACACAGCTGTCAAATGGTAGAGTGATTACATTCGGGGATGTTCAAGAGGCCAGAATAAGAGGAATGCAGATATCTCAGAGAAATAAGAACAAGGGGATGATTACAACGATATATTAGGCAAGCCCATGAAAAATGTTGAGCTTAATGTTTAGCAAGAATTTGGTGGAATGCAACCTCATAAAGCAATCTGCAAGCAACAACTACGTCTATCTTTCTAAATCATCACGTTTTCTTTCATGATACATGCCACTTTGAAAACAACAGCGCGAGATGCAGAAGACAACAGTGGTTTGACATAAATTGTGAAGCAAGCTGTGAAATAACAGCACTGCTCACTCTAATCCAGTTGTTTCCAAGGTTCAAACCTTCATACACACCAAAATTACTAACAATGAATAGCAGCAAGAAACGTACAATAAAAAAAATAACTATTTTGCTTTTAACTGATCTTGCCGAATAATACTCGGAGGTCATTAGCAAAATGGCATTCTGAAGAAATTAATTTTGGAAAAACAATCTAGTAATGTGGGCCACTGACACAGAAACAAAATGATCATGAAATCATTTTGAAAAAAAATGGCTTAAATTACTTCTACTGTACTCTGACCCAGTAAATCACTCAATCGTAAAAACCAACCACCGCATTCACCACCTTTTCAGGACAACAATCAGTCGGCCATTAATGTGCCACCACAGAAACATAGACATTTCTGAAACAAAAGGAGGTATTCAGCCCACTGTGCTCCTGCTAACCACTGACATGTAGACTCCTGGACCATTGCCTTGTAAATTACGGGATTTAAGTGCTCATCCAGACACATTTTAAATATGTCGAGAATTTCCACTTTTTAAGCAGCATGTTCAGATTCAAATTAGTTCACTGTCATTTACACCAGGGTGCAATGAAATTCCTTGCTCACGTGAAGCTCACAGAGTAAACAGTATGCATTGTAATAATAAATACAACAATAATTTTTGATACCCTAGCGCCACAGCTCGCTGGTTGGCCTGGGTGTGCCATTGCTACTGGCCTGGAATGCCCACTGACAGGCACTGCCTGTTTAGCGCACCGTATGTGCGTGGGGAACCCAGTGCAAAAATATTCGCAGACGACCTAATTCTGGCTCAGGGTTTCGTAAGTAGCGCAGCAGCTACCTCGCTGCGATCTACTGATAGTCATCCCTCGAGCCAAACTTTTGTTGGGAAGGCACGGTAGTGTAGTGGTTAGCATAACGCTATCACAGCGCCAGCGACCCAGTTTCAAATCTGGCCACTGTCTGTAAGGAGTTTGTACATTCTCCCCATGACTCCATGGGTTTTCTCCGGGTGCTCCAGTTTCCTCCCACATTCCAAAGACGTACGGGTTAGGAAGTTGTGGGCATGCTCTGTTGACGCCAGAAGCGTGGTGACACTTGTGGGCTGCCCCCAGAACACTCTACGCAAAAGATGCATTTCACTGTGTGTTTCGATGTACATGTGACTAATAAAGATATCTTAGCTTAAATACAGCGATGAGCACAAAACAGAATGGTGCAAAGGTCATAGTCCAAACCCTGGCCATTCTTTGCATGAGAAAGACTTATCCTCAACTTCCCTCCGATCCTTCGAGCAATTACCTTAAACCTATCTTCACTAGTTATTGATCACTTTGCCAAAGGAAATAGATCTTTCCTGTGTAGGGCTCGTAATGTTTTGCACATCAATTAAAGCCCCTCGGCTTCTCCAAAGAAAACAATCCCAGGTGAGCTGACCTATTCTCATAACTGATCCTTCAACATCCTCTTTACTCAAGAGCAAGATGGAATACTCCCCATCTGACTGGATGACTGCAGCTCCAACAATACTCAACCAGCTTAATGGAGACACAAGAGACTGCAGATGCTGGAACCTGGAGCAACACAAAAAGCGCTGGAGGAGCTCAGCGGGTCGGGCAGCATCTGTGGAGAGAAATGGACAGTCAACGTTTTGGGTCAAGGCCCTTCATCTGGACTGAATCCAGTCCAGATGAAGGATCTCAACCCAAACGTCGACTGCCCATTACCCTCCATAGGTGCCGCCTGACCTGCTGAGTTCCTCCAGCGCATTTTGTGTTCAACCCGCTTAACGCCCTCCAGGTCAACACAACTCCTTGACTAGGAAGGACCCAGTCCACCACTCTAAGCATACATTCCCTCCACCACCAACGCAGCACATACACAATGTGTACCACCTGCAATTATTCTTGAAGGCTTGCTCAATGAGAAAAAACTAGGGCAGCAGGCACATGGGAACACCACCAACTGCAGGTTCCCCTCCAAGCAATGCATTTGACAGTGCAACTGTTCTTGAAGCCTCCTTAGGAAAAAGTGTAACATTACCACTGACACATGGGAATCCCTAGTCTGTGACCGGTCAGAATGGGAAAGAAACATTTGGCTTGGCACTAAGAACATTGAGTCCATTAATCGGGAGCACACAAAGTCTAGTGTAAATGATAGAATTAGTGCACCAGCTCCCAAACTGCCCATCCCCTCTAGCACCACCAGCCCCAACTGTGGCAGAGTCTGTGCACCCCACACCTTAGAACCCACAGAACTGAAGGAGAAGCAAGTCATCCTCAAAGCCAAGGGATTATCCAAAAAGATCGGGTATGGTTTAAGTCACTGTACAAGAGGGTTGATGTGATAATGAGAGAATGTGGAGGAGATTTTTATTATTTATTAATGTTTCAGGACGTGGGGATCTCTGGCAAGGGCAGAATGAATTGCCCTTGAGAAGGTGATGGCAAATTACTGCTTCCATGCACTCCTTCCAGTAAAGGTGCTTCTATCGTGCCATTGGAGACAGAGTTGCAGGATTGAGACCCAGTGATAAAGAAGCACTGACAAGTGCACTAATTCTATCAATTACATTACACTTTCTGTGCTCCCGATTAATAGACTCAACATTCTTAGTGCCAAACCAAATGTTCCTTTCCCATTCTGACCAGTCACAGACTAGGGATTCCCATGTGTCAGTGGTAATGTTACACTTTTTCCTAAGGAGGTTTCAAGAACAACTTGTCCCCTCGGTCCACCTGGTAACCTCTTCCCGTGACAGAGCTCAGTGTAGAACACCCGTTTCAAGAACCTGTTTCAGGCAGGAGAACCAAGTGCCTGGAAGGTATTCAGTGCCCATCAGTGTGAACTGGCTATAAATAAGTCTACAATACTAGGAATGCTACCCTGGGAGGGAAGCCAATGTTGGTTCGCTTATCCAACCAGTAGATTTGGAAGATTTTATGGAGACATCAATGGTGGCATCTCTCCAACAGGCAAGCAAGAAGGGACAACTCCATCCCCACTGCAGTGTGGTCAAGTCTTAACTGTTCTCTAAAATGGCCTTGCATACCATTCAGTTCATAGATAATTAGCAATAAATGCTGGCTTTGATATGAATGTCCACACTCCATCAATGAATAAAAATAAACTACTAATGACCCATGAGGACCAATTCATACACAGAGATCAGGGAACAAAAAGGACCGGACTAGTCTGTGATTCCCTGTGCAGTTAAATAGACCCATCATATTCCCTGACTAAGATCACACTTTAAGAGTAGCAATTTATGAAAGACATCAAATAACTGTCAGGACCCACTGAACATCTTCCAGCAAAAGTCGGGAACATTTGAAAGTAAAATGAGAAGAGCAGACAAAGTCACTCTGGTCCCCACCATTACATTTTATCGCATTAACTCTTACTAACTCATGAAATGAAAGTGTATACTGACTCAAATACTTCTGAAACAAAAACCTGACCCAAACAAACCGTAAAGCACAGAAAAGAGGCCCTTCAGTCCACCA
Source organism: Pristis pectinata (assembly GCF_009764475.1). Classification (NCBI taxonomy): domain Eukaryota; kingdom Metazoa; phylum Chordata; class Chondrichthyes; order Rhinopristiformes; family Pristidae; genus Pristis; species Pristis pectinata. The sequence continues at coordinate 6,909,539 of NC_067427.1, read as the reverse complement.
TGTCCTTACTGACCATCAAGCACCCATCTATACTTATCCTAACACTTGACCCACAGCTTCATATGCCTTAGTAATTCAAGTGCTCATCTATTTTTAAAAGTTGCAAGAGTCCCTGCGTCCACCACCCAGAGAACCATGGAAGATTTCAGTGTGAAATGCTTCCATACATAAAATAAAGCCAATGTTAAAAGGAGAATACTGCAAATTCTGGGAATCTGAAGTAAAACAATTATACTCAGAGGGTCAGCAACACCTATGGAAAGAAAAACAAATTTGTGTTTCAAATTAACAGCCTTACTGCTACCAAAGAGATATTAAAAAGCAGAGGCTGCCTTACTTGCTGCACTTCCAGAATTTTGAATTATTATTGCTCAACGCCAAAAATTGCAATGATATCAAACTAGGAAAAAACTCATGAAAAGTACGTAAATTGGGCATTTTCCATTAGTGGCACCACACTCAAAAGCGAATAGAATCACATTCTATGTATACAAAAGATCATCATGATCAATCAATGTTTAACCACAAAGTATCTGTGCAGCCAAAATCAAGTTAGATATAAACCAAAAGTCTGCAATTTTGTATTAAGATGAAAGAATTGCACGATCCCCATCACAAAAGCTATACTACAGCCTGCCAAAATATCAAATTGCCAAAATTTTCCCAAAACAAATTTAATATTTTACTTGCTAAGGTTTTCTCCCTGGAGCAAAACAAAACACATTCATGTGCTTTGCATATTTAAGTTAATTTCTAAATTTGTGGGATTTCAGCTGCATTAAACCAGAAGTCAGCATTGTTCTCCTGGGTGCAAAGTAGGTCAACAGGATATTTGATAGGTGTATAAGATCATGACAGGTTTACACAGGGTACACGGAGAAGCTGCTCCCATTAGCGGATCATGCAAAGACAAGGGGCACAGATTAAAAGAGATGGGCAAAAGACACAGAGGAATACTAAGAAAAAACTTTTTATGCAAGGAGCTGTAATGATCTGCCGCTCGCTGTCATTGAATTGTAGAAACATGGATCAATCGAGATTTTCGAAAGAGAATTGGATAGGCACTCGAGGGAAAATAATTTGCAAGGCTGAGAGGGATACCGTGGGGGAAATGGAACTGATGGGTTTGTTCTACAGGGGAGCAAGCATGGGCTAAATGTTCTCCTTCTGTGCCATAACAATTCTATTTCAATAATAACCTTTGACTACATTAAGCCAAAAAGATAAGCACAATGCAAAATGTCAATTGGGAAGCCGTTCCAATGGAGCTGGGCTCTCAGTGAAACAAAAGTGACTGTATTTAGCTGGAATAAAGCTGCCTATCTGGGTCTGGCCAGGTTGCCAGTGTAAAAGACACAATATAATGTGAAGGCAGTACATTAAATGCTTCTTATTGTAAGTGGGAGACACAATGGAAGAAGGATTAAATGCAGTGGCAGGAATGGGTGAGACTGAGCCTACCTGATACCCAAAGGCCGGGCATTAATCTGCATCACACACAGATATATTTAATTTATAAATCTCTTCACCTTTAACTCAGGGAGGGGCTTTGTTTTCCCTCCTCACATTTCCTTTCAGGTTTATAAACAAAAAAAATAATTGCAGACTTAACTGTTAGCTGCGGCAGCTCGTCCCTCCGTCTGACACAGAAGCAGCTTTTCATGGCCACCCGCCGCCCGACTTTATTGCAATTAGCAGAAACAAAGGGGGGGGGATCAGAGGCCGGGGCCTGCGCTGCGGCCCGAGCCTCGGGCTGGCGTGGAGCCGTGCGCCGGGGCTCAGCGAGGGGAGGGAGGGGGCGCGGGCGGCGGGGCGGGGCGGGGCACAGCGCGGCGGGGGGAGGAGGGGGAGGAGGAGGAGGAGCGGCGTGGCATCGCCCGGCGGGGGGGGGGGGGGGGGGGGGGAGCACGGCGAGGGTTGGAGTTGGGGCGGGTGGGGGACGGGGTGATTCTCACTCACTCACACTCTCTCTCTCTCTCGGTCTCCTCGGCCACTCTCCAGCCCGCGTCCTCCGACTTAAAGGAGCCTCCTCCCTCCTTCCCCGTGCCTGCCCCACCCCCTCCCTGCCTGCCTGCACAGCAAGAGCCCACTGCCTATCCCTCTCCACTCTCCTCTGGTAGCTGGGTGGGCTTCTCCCCCACCCCACCCACCCCCCCCCCCCCCCCACTCCCCCAGCGGGCTCAGGAAAACTCCAGCTTGAGGGAAAATAATAAGGAATTCCTCACGCCCACCGCAGTGCCCGGGAGGTGCCACAGGGTCAGCGGAGCTGTCTTTCCACCGAGGCCTCAAAAAATTTGCCATCCATTCTATTGGGTACATGCGAAAGGTCCCAGCGCTCGCTGTGCAGCACCGAGGGAGTGCCAAGCAGTCAGTGGTGCCACGTGTCCGATGAGACAGAATCGTCCCGATGAAGGGTCTCGGCACGAAATGTCGACTGTGCATTTCCCTGCACAGATGCTGCCTGACCTGCTGAGTTCCTCCAGCAGTTTTTGTGTGTTGCTCCAGATTTCCAGCATCTGCAGTCTCTCTTGTGTCTGCAGACATAAATTGCCTATCCACACCATGAGGTAGACACCAGTGAGGAGTGTTTGATGTCCCTGGGCCTGTACTCGATGGAGTTCAGAAGGACGTTGGGGGAAATCTCATTGAAACCTACCGAATACTGAACGGCCTGGTACAGAGTGGACGTGCAGAGGCTGTACATCAGGACGAGAGTCTAGGATCCAAGGGCACAGACTCAGAGTAAAGAGACGTCCCTTTCAAACTGAGATGAGGAGGAATTTCTTCAGCCAGAGGGTGGTGAATCTGTGGAATTCGTTGCCATAGAGTGCTGTGTGGAGGCCAAGTCATTGTGTGTATTTAAGGCAGAGATTGATAGGTTCTTGATTGGTAAGGGGGTTAAGGGTTACGGGGAGAAGGCAGGAGAATGGGGTTGAAAAAGATCAGCTATGATTAAGTGGCAGAGCAGACATGATGGGCCAAATGGCCTAATTCTTCTCCTTTATCTTATGGTTTCATGGATTTCAGAAATGCCAGTACAATTTCAAAATGGTCTACATAATCAATAGGGTGGTCATTTGTATGGGACATTAAAACACCTGTCCTCTTAGGTGTACGCAGAAGGTTCCAGTTACCTCAGAACAATACCAGGCAGTGCTGTTAATCAGAGGTGTCATCCCTTGAAGATATTAAAGCCCCATCCACTCTCTCAGATAGATACAAGAGGCTAACAGTCCAGTGGCAGGGGAGTGCTGCGTTGTCAGTGATGTTGTCTTTTGGATGAGATGTTAAAATCCCTGTTCACTCTATCATAAAGATGCTAAAAGTTCTGTCATATCATCACATTACCAAGAGGGTGCCATGTAGTCAGTAGTGCCATCTTTACAATGTTATGTTGAAACTGCCATTTGCTCTCTCAAGTAAACAACAATGTACCCCATACTCCAAGTGTTTGGTTTGTCACCGAACTCTAAGAAACTTTTTCAGTTTTTTTTCCTGTAAAATTGTGTAAAAGTTATGTTTAATTTATGTTTTTCTTGTGAATGCTGTTTATATTATGCTATGTGCCTGTGATGCTGCTGCAAGTAAGCTTTTCATTGCACCTGTGTGTACATGTACTTTATGCACCTGACAATAAACTCAACTTTGACTTTTTAGTACTTATGGGCAACCACGTTTCAGAGGTTCTGTCAGACAGAAATTAGAACCAACACCTATGACTGCTCTCTCATCAAGAACCTAAAAGTGTAATCACTTCCAAGGTGTTGTGCTGCTGGGGGTGCTGTTATTCAGGTGGTCCATTCAACCAAATCCCTGTTCATTCTCTCATGTACGTTCTCTCTGCAGCACTGTGGCACAACTAATAGAGCTGCTACCTCACAGCTGCAGAGACCTGGGTTCAGTCCTGACCTCGGGTGTTATCTGTGTGGGGTTTGCATCTTCCCCCTGTGACCATGTGGGTCTCCTCCAGGAGCTCCAGTTTCCTCCCATATCCCGCAAGTTGATGAGTTAATTGGCTAAGGTAAATTGCCCCCAGTGTGCAGGTGAGTGGTAGAATCTGGGGGAAGTTGATGAGAATATGGGGAGAAGAAAAATGGAATTAATGTCAGATTATTGCAAATGGGCAGTGGATGGTTGGCACAGACTCAGTGGGCTGAAGGGTCTATTTCTATGCTGCATCTCTCAATGACTCCAAACCTGGCACCATTTAGAAGTAAAGAAGAGAAATTCTTCTTGATGTCTTTACTAATATTTATCCCCCAATCAATGACTAAAATCCGGAGTATCTAGTCATTAACCATTTTCCTGTTTGTTGAAGCTTTTGCACAATTTGACTGTAGCATCTACTATATTTAATGGTGGCTATACTTTAAAGTACTTCATTGACCACAAAGCTCTTTTGGTTTTACAAAAGGAATGCAAAATGTATTTTCCTTTAAGGCATTTAAATCAGTGATGCATTCCCCTTTTATTTCTGAGAGGACATTAAAACCAGTGTTTGATGTGGGAATATTCACTGATGATTGCAGGGTGTTTGCATCTCCTCAAATGATGAAGCACTCTGTGCTCTGGTGCTTTATTCAGTGGCACAAGGGTCAACTTACTTTCAGACAATGTCTGTGCCAGCAAGGAGAGCTTAATCACCCTCCCTTGATAATCAACACCATTGCAGAATCCAACATATCAACATCCTCAGGGTTACCATATACAATACAACAACCACAGAGGCTCAGCATTCTGCAACAGGTTACTCAGTTCCGGATTCTCCAAAGACTTTCTCCCATCTACAAGGCATGTTTCAGGAACGTGAAGGCAACCCTTCCACTTGCCTGAATACACGCAGCTTCACCAGGACTTGAGAAGCTTGACAACATCCAGGACAAAGCTACGACTTGATCAGTGTCCAACCTCCACTTTAAACAACAACTCCTCTCCCCACAGCTACACCATGGCTAACATGTGTACCATTTGCAAGCCTCACTGTTGCAACTTGGCAAGGCTTCTTCCACAGTGCCTCCTAAATCACAACCCATATTACCTAGAAGACAAGAGCACAAGAAAGCCACTTCAGACTTCCCCTCCAAGTCACAAACCATTCTGGAATTACTGTATGTTGCTCTTCCTTGATTGTCACAGAACTCTCTACTCAGTAGTACCCTGGAAGAGCCTTCATCATAAGCACTGCAGAACTTGAAGGCTGCAGTTCTCTGCCACCACCTCAAGAGCAATTTAGACTCAAGCAATAAAGTGCTGGCTTCGTCAGCGATGCCCACATCCCATCAATGACTTAAAAAAATTAACCTGGCTTATTGTTCTTTTGTTGGGATTTGCAGCTTTTGCAGACTGCCTTTTCCAGCCAAGACAGCCAGCAGTCATTGTGTTCCCAGAAATAACTCTGTGTGTTACTCCAATGAAAGTCTTTAAAATGTGTTTTATTTATTATATGCTAATTAGAATACATGAAATTAGCATTTATTTTAAAACATTGGATAAGACAAGCTGACGCGATTTGAAATGGAATTTCATAGGTGTACTCGTGACTCTCATTTTTAAGATGTATTTTAATAGCATTTTTAGAAATGCAGTCTGTTTCAGAAGCTTATGGCTTTCAATTTTTGTTCTGTGTGTTGTCTGAACCTATGTGCCTGTGATGCTGCTGCAAGCAAGTTTTTCATTGTTCCTGTACCTCAACGTATTTGTGCATATGACAATAGACTTGAATTGACTTGGGCCTCAGTACTTTTCATCCTATACTTCTTCTTGGGCAGTCTCCCAGGTCGAGGATGACTTGGTTCCACTCTAGCTCTGTAGATTCTGAGTCTGTGGAACCTGCAAACTCGCAGGTACAGGTGGGGCAAGAGGTGCTTGATGGAGTAGAAACATAGAAAAACCTACAGCACAATTCAGGCCCATCGGCCCACAAAGCTGTGCCGAACATATCCCTACCCTAGAAATTACTAGGCTTACCCATAGCCCTCTATTTTTCTCAGCTCCATTTACCTATCCAACAGTCTCCTAAAAGACCCTATCATATCCGCCTCCACCACCGTTGCCGGCAGCCCATTCCATGCACTCACCACTCTCTGAGTAAAAAACTTACCCCTGAGGTGGGTTGTTAGTTTGGGTGTGCATTTTTCCAGCACTTACGCTGGACTTCAGTTTGCTTCCACTGAAGAGGTGAACATTTCAATCTATCCCGAATTCTCCTTATCCGTTATGACCAGGCATGGGCCAGGAATTCCCACAAATCGCTGGGAATGTTACATGTTTTCTAGACAGCTTTCAACACATCCTTGAGTCGCTTCCTCTATCTACCTGGGTAATCAAATAGTTTGCTGTGACAGAACTTGGAATAATGTGTCTGTTTTAAGAGTTTGGTGTTTGGCATGCAAACAAAATGGTCTCCTAATTGGAGACAACTGGGTTTTATTAGGACCTTAGTCCAAGACATGCTGCTCTCACAGATTAGCTCCACTCCATTAGGAAGCATGTCGGAGGCAAAGTGCAGTATTGCAACAAGAAAGGTTGAGAGAAGTATCGGGGTGCTCACATAGCCTTGTTTGTCACCAGTTTGCACTGAGATTAGGACAATTGTAGACTGGCTAACATCATGACTTGCCTGCCATCATGTAGGAAGCGTAAGGTGGATGTGAATCTGAGAAAGGTGCTCCACATTACCTCCAAATTGACAGACGTGAGGTCAAAAGAGGCTATAAAGAGTAATACAGCATGAAAACAGGCCCTTCAGCTCAGAGTCCACCCCAAACATCAACCACCCAATTTACACTAACCCTACATTAATCCTTCTTTTATTCACCCCTCAATCCCATCAACTCTGCCCATATTCTACACTCATCTACACACCAGGGGCAAATTACAGTGGTAAACTACAGCCTACCAGCCCGCATGTCTTTGGGATATGAGAGGAAACCAGGGCACCTGGAGGAAATCCACATGGTTACAGGAACACGTGCAAGCTCCACGCAGACAGCATGCAAGGTCAAGATACATAGTTTACAGGCACCTTAAAGCTGAGATCCAACAGAAAACCTATGAACTAAAAAAACACGGAGAAAGCACTGGAGGCTCAGCAACTTTTTGAGAGCCATTATATGCAAGGATTCTTCATCACTCTCAAGACCAGCTATGGCTAAATGCCCAAGAACCCATCCCATTGAGACCCAAGAACTTATCTGGGACAAAGAAGCAATTGGTACTCACCGAACTGAACGCTTAAATTAACTTTTCAATTGTGTCTCTGTCCTTGACTTGAGTGTCTTCGGCTCCCCCCCCCCCCCCCCCCCACCGCAACAAACTGTTCGGCCTCACGATCACCCCAAATGACAAGAAGTCAAAATGGTCATCGGCCAACTATAAAACAACAAGCTTTGGAGTGAACAGTATCTCAGGTGCTGCCACAACTTGGAGAAGTTCAAACCTCATGTCCCCCATTTGAGAACTGGAGAATGTGCTAGAGGACCATATACACACAAGTAACCATGGCCATCTTGAAGAAAAGAATCAAATCCAATTCCACTAATTACATGCTAAGTCATCGCCAAAGTCCTCCTTAACTACCTCCTCCCAGTAGCTGACGAGAAGCTCCCTGAATCATACTGTGGATTCTAAATAACTTGAGGTACAATGGACATGATGCTCACTGCTCAACAGCACAAAGACAACTACAGGGAGAATGCATATACACTTCATTGATACTCTCTTAACAATCTGCTTGTTTCTTCACCAGGAAGCTGATCAAAGGAAGCCATAAAACCTAACGACCAATGCCAAAGAATATCCCACATCAGCATGTTCTGCAACCTCTCTATCCAATTGAACATCAGGCTGAGAAATATATGATGGCTTTCAGTATCTATTGGTGGTGCCCAATGCGGTGCAATGATTTTTTTTTATTCAGTTGAAGGATAGAGTTGTCTGTGGTAAGCCCAGCATTTATTGCCCATTGCCTTTGAGAAGGTAATAGTGAGCTTACCTTCTTGCCTTCTTGGCAGGCACAGTAGTGTAGCGGTTAGTGTGATGCTGTTACAGTGCCAGCGACCCGGGTTCAATTCCGGCCACTGTAAGGAGTTTGTATGTTCTCCCCGTGTCTGCATGGGTTTCCTCCGGGTGCTCCAGTTTCCTCCCACATTCCAAAGACGTACGGGTTAGGAAGTTGTGGACATGCTATGTTGGCGCTGGAAGCATGGCAACACTTGTGGGCTGCCCCCAGAGCACTCTACGCAAAAGATGCATTTCACTGTGTGTTTCGATGTATATGTGACTAATAAAGAAATCTTATCTTGAACCACTGCAGTTTCTGTGGTGAAGGTTCTCCTAAATGAAGTAGGGAATTCCAGAATTTAGATGCAGTGACAATGAAGAGATTATGATTAAATAAGAGTGGGTCTGATCACAGACATATTCAACTTGGCTGAAACAAGTTAAATCAGAATCATAGTTTGGCTCAATCGTAACTCTGCATCCATCATAGATGGGTGACTAATGGGTTTGAAACTCATGGACTGGGTTGAAAAGAATGGGCCCCCAAATTAAGTTAATATTCACAGACTGCAACTGAATATTTTTGACATTCCAACAATGAGAAATAGTCCTGGGGCTTTGTACTTTGTTAAAAGAAAAAGCTGATATTTTGGATTAAAAAAATTAATGCTGTGTAAATGTTGGAATGGCTGCCTGAGAGGAAATTAGAAGCTAATAATCCGATCAAGTTTTAAATTATTAGAACAAACCATGGTGTATAATAATTTTCTAAATCTAATACTGAAATCACAGTGTTAAACACACTTCCATGCATTGTACAACATACTTCATCCGTAACATAATATGCAATATCCTAAGTTAAAGAGGAGTTTCATTTATACACTGCTTTGTTCCACACAACAGGTGAAAAAGGACATTGAGAGCCAGGACAGCTTATCTAATATGGAGTTCTGAAGGGTCAGAACTTTCTCCAGTTAAACTCAAAATAGCTGACCTTTGGCTTACTGATTTCTGACAAATATACTCTTGCATCTGATACCATCCCTCCCTATTCTGAGAAAAGGACTTCAACCTGAAACATTAACCTCTGCTTCTCTCTCCACAGGTGCTGCCTGGCCTGCTGAGTGTTTTAAGCATTTACTGTCTTTGTTTCAGACTTCCAACATCTCCGATTTTTTTTGATTCCTGTCCCTCTCAGGCTACTTGAGGTGGTGTCCAAAGGTAGCGTCCCATTCAGCTACAAGCTAAGTTTCAAATCCTCTGCCCCATCCGTAATGAAAACCAATCAACTCTTCCTCCGCATCAATATTTTTGATCCACCTCCAGTTTTACTCTAATCCCACTGCAGTTGGTAGGTTTAGTACACATTTGTGGTACCTCTAGTACCTCTAGGTTCTCCCTTTTTGTTTACCATGCAACACAAGCTCTAATATTGCACCATACACATCCTGCTCTGACTGGAGTTATGTTTGCTCATTGCACCAATGTTATTGCGAGAGTGTGACTCATTTCTCCAACTCCTACACAAGCTCTGTTCCCTCCTCTCTGCCAAGTGTGACAGAGGCTTCAGACAAATCATTCCTACTTTTGGGAAATCTCTTCTGGATATCACTTTTCTATATTTAAAAGTTTGTTCAAAATCTTTCCTCATTGCAATATGATCTCTCTTTAACTCTTTTACATTGAAAAATAGGAACAAGAATAGTCAATTTAGTCCTTTAAGCTTGCTCCACCATTCAATACAATCATGGCTTGATCCTCTCACTTAATACCACATTGTAAATTGTATTCTTAATTTTTTTATTTAGAAGTCATGTATCGAAAATAAAAGACAGGAACACACAAAGCTGACACTGGTCTTAAGTTCCTCTGTGGAGACATTTAGGAATTCCCTTCAGTATTATAGTCATGCCAGCATTGTTAATCCTATGAAAACCTGTGTACCTTGGAGCATTGTTTCCTGCACTTGGGACAACGGGAGCCAAGTTCCTGGTTTCTGGAGCAAAAACTGTAAACACACCTGGTGCTATTTTTAGATCTATGCCAGATGCAACAAGCACAACAACATTTCAGAACAAAACGTGTCTGTCTTTTACACAGATTGAAATAAAGGTGGCAAAGCACTTCCCAATAAGTGAATTACCTCTTTAATACGTTTGTTTTCGATATACATAAAACTCAAATTGATATTCATCCATTGTTAAGAATATAAGAAAATTCAAAAGCAGGGAAAGCCATTGAAATTTCCTCCAATATGAGGGTTTCCAAATCTTCCTGTATAGGGAGATTCCCCACAAACATTCACGACTTAACTGTTCAATATAATGTAAGTGGTTCAGTGGCACAGCTGGTAGAGCTGCTATCTCACGGCTCCAGTGACCTGGGATCAATCCTGACCTTCAGTGCTGTCTGTGTGGAGTTTGCATGTTATCCTGTGACCAGGCAGGTTTCAACTAGATTCCTCCCTCATCCCAAAGTTGTGTGGGTTGGTTGGTTAATTAGCCTCTGTATATTGCCCCTTGTGCATGACTGAGTGGTAGAAAGGGAGAATTAAAACATGGGATTAGTGTAAAAGGGTTCTTAATCGTTGGTGTGGACTTGGTGGACCAATGGTCTGGATGACTGTGCAACTCATGCTTTTGGAGAGAACTTTCCATTTGAAACAAAATCTTAATTTGCGCAGAACAAAATCCCACTAACAACACTGAAGTACGTGACTTTTAAATGTTCTCCTGATTTTTGCCTCGGTTACCTCTTGTGGGGAAATATTCCAAAAGCAGTCATTGTTTTAAAACTACTCATCCTTTCTGTAGCGGTTAGCATAACACTATTACAGCGCCAGTGAGCCGGGTTCAATTCCCGTCGCTGTCCGTAAGGAGTTTGTATGTTCTCCCCGTGTCTGCGCGGGTTTCCTCCGGCTGCTCCGGTTTCCTCCCACATTCCAAAGACGTACGGGTTAGGAAGTTGTGGGCATGCTATGCTGGCGCCGGAAGCGTGGCGACACTTGCGGGCTGCCCCCCAGAACACCCTACGCAAAAGATGCATTTCACTGTGTGTTTTGATGTACATGTGACTAATAAAGATATCTTATCATCCTTTCAACAAATCTGATTTCGTACTCTCTTATTACCGATGTCCTATCCTTTGAGAACATTACATCATTTTGAAAACCCTTGAATATTAATATTTTACGTACATAGTGGAGAGTGAGGAATATGAGAAGGCCAAACCAGCATTCTTTATTGTTAAGCTTTCCAACAGACCACCTGACCATGCTGCCAGTAAATTCTTGGAAGAGCTTTCATTTCTGAATAAGGGACAACATACATATCTCTTTACCCAAAAAGTGATGAGAATGTGGAATTAGTTCTCACAGGGAGGGACTGAAGTGAATCGATGTATTGAAGAGGTGGCAGGACAAGCAAATGAGAGAGAAGAGAGAAAGCTACACTGGTAGATTTAGGTAAGGAGAGATGGGAGATGGCTCGAGAGAAGTATAGAAACTAACATGGGACAGTTGGACTGAATGGCTTATTTCTGTGCTATGTAATCTGTATGATCCATTGAATGTAAGGCAACTCATTCTACAACTTGTATGAATCAGGAAAGGAGGGCAGAAATCAACAACTGCAGCACAACAGTGCCTCCAAATATACAGAACAGGTGTGTAAATATTCCAGCAATGTGCTTTTTTATTTGGTAGGTAGCCGATAATGGAATATCAGTGACTTATCCCGAGTACACAGGTGAATGAAGATGCATTATCCATTTAATAACTAAAACCCAATCAGTCCTTTCATCCAATTGCAGAAGGCTGAAGTTAATCACATTCTGATCATCCTTAAGAATAACCAGTAACTTCCTGAGTTTAATTGGATCCCCTGGGTCCTATTAGATGGGTACAATTGTTTAGATGATGCCTTTGTGTTTGTACTTTGGGGAGTATATCCTGGAAAATACCCATCCCAGGTGATGCACAATTGAGTGATTTCAGTGTAGAGGGTGCAAGCTATCTTATAGTGTTAGAGTTTCGCTCTTAAAGCAGAAAGCTTAAGACTCTTAAGGCAGGCACAGTAGTGTAGCAGTTAGCATAACGCTTTACAGCGCCAGCGACCCAGGTTCAATTCCGGCCACTGTCTGTAAGGAGTTTGTACGTTCTCCCCGTGTCTGTGTGGGTTTCCTCCGGGTGCTCTGGTTCCCTCCCACATTCCAAAGTTCTGGGCATGCTATGTTGGCGCCGGAAGCGTGGCGACATTTGTGGGCTGCCCCCAGAACACTCTATGCAAAAGATGCATTTCACTGTGTGTTTCGATGTACACGTGACTAATAAAGAGATCTTATAACAAAAAAATCCTTCTCGGTCTGAAGCAAAAGCAGAAAATACTAGAATTACATAGCAGATCAGGGATTGTTAATGAAAGGTTATCAACCTGATCTGTCATCTCCATGGTCTAGGTTTTGCTGGATGTTCCAAAGGCCAGAGTTTCTCAGCATTGAGTACTGCACTTCCCACAAAAAGGTAGAGATCCAGAACTGACAAGCCGAGCTCCACCAATAGCTTTCCAGCTGCTCTCCATAACTAGATTCCCCACGGAATCCCACGGCAGAGCAAGAGCTTGCTAACATTCCTCAGCAATCACGCTAAGGAATCTGCCCTCAGATGCTGCATCTGGGTAGGCTGGGAAGATGGGCAACATAGGTGCAGATTGACGTCCCCACACAGAAAATCCGGGCCACTTTCTATCTTCACATTTGCTGCCTGAGTAACGAAGTATTTCAAACATTTTCTGGCTTTACTTTGGATTTCCAGAATGCACAGTATCTTGATTTTGTGTCATTATGAATCTGATGAAGATAATAAATTAATTATGGGCCTGAAATAATAAACGTTCAACAGGATTTTTCCCATTTTTAAAAAATATGTTTAACTATGCATAACTATTGTGTGTGCTTTCAACTAAATTGAACTAAACAAAACAGCACTCAGCTGAAGAGTCATTAAGAAATCCTTCAGTGATGGGCAAAATCTGACTGAACATCCACTTAACTGCAGCAGCATTACTAACAGTGTAATTAATTTGAAATAATGAGTAACCTGCTGGAATAAACAGTCTACTGACAATGTGTGTCCAACAGCACAGGATTAGGCAAGCAGCTGATCATACAGCAATGTCAATTGACTCAAAAAGCAGAGTTTATGTAAAAGACAGAAGAAGCAAACTGAAACTGCAGCAACTTCTTCCAAATAAAGCAGGGTAATTCCTCCAGAAAACACAGTGAATGGAGGATATCGCTTGCAAAAAAAATTAATCTCAACACTGCCGTCAGCCTTGGATTAACCAGGGAACTTCTCAATTATCTCTACACTGGCTGGGAGTAGCATTGTCACTCTGCATGGTCCAAAGTCAAAGTCAAGTTTATTGTCATATGCACAAATATATGTGTGCACAGGTGCAATAAAAATCTTACTTGCAGCAGCATCACAGGCATGTAGCATCAGATGCACAACTTTCACAGGAAAAACATAAACTAAACAAAATTATACAAGGAAGAACACAATTAGAACAAAAAACAAAGTCCATTGTGGTGCAAAGTGGTCATGGTGTCCTATGTAAATGATAGCAACTAGATCAATACAGCTATGGTCTTTTCTGACATTTTACAAAAGTGGAACAAGACCAATAATTGTGAAGGATTAACTTCACAATTGTAGGGGTAAGAAACAGCAAGATGGAGGATCACCTTGCCAACTAATAAAGGCTCCAGCAGGCGTTTAAGACAATTATATGCTTTATGTGGTTGAATAAAGCAGAAAATGCTTTATTCAACCACATAAACACTCAACCAGTTGGGCAGCATCAATGGAGAGAGAAACAGAGAATACATTTGAGGTCAATGGCCTTTCAACAGAACTGTGGCTGGTTCACCTCCATGCCCTGGAAGAATATTCTTCTTGGTCTTCCAGTATAAAGCAAAATTCTGTGCAACACTATTTTAGGCAAGGACACTCAAGAGCTATTGACCCACCTTCAATGAAAAGTTCAGACTAAGAATCTACGCTGGATTCTGGTATGTCCAGCCACAGTTGCTACCATAATACACCAATAAATAAGATATTCAGCAACTGCAAAAGAATAAAAAATATCATGTACTCTCCATGCAACAACAACCTGCAGAATTATATACCTGCCACATGCTTCCCTCCTGTTTCACAGGAAACCAGAAGATACAAGTCAGTTTGTAGGGACGTCAGGTCTCAGCATTGCCAGCTCAGCATGTAGGATATCTCAGGGTAGAGGAGGCAACCCTCACCATAGATGCCGAAAAGGCAGAGAGAGTAGTTCAGTAAAAACAGCCAGCAGAATTCTGTGATGCATGAACCCTGTTGAATTGTTTTGGCATTTCAACTTCACTAAGCTAATAATAAAGCAGCAGACATCTCTTGAATGAGATTGGATAAATCATTCATGATATGGACCCACAAGGGCAGGGACGTGGAGATGGACAGCTCTAAATGCGAACAAGAAAACAAATTCAGGAGACCCCCCACTCTCTGAACTATTGCCCTGTCCACTTCTACACATAATTTACTACAGGAGTTCACAAAGCACTGTTATTAGTGATGAAATTATGCTAAAGTTTGTGACACACACACACAAATGTAACTATTGCTGAGGTCAGGTAGGAATCATTGTGAATGTTATACTGTTGTGGAAGGGTAACTGTCCAGAGCACAGACCCATTTGCAGAAAGGGCATCAAAAATGCAAGATTATTGCATGCAATCCGGCAACCGATGTTGGGATATTATAATCAGCTGTCCAAGAGGTGATAAAATTCATTTCAATCAGAAGCTGCTTTAGGAAGTTTTTTGAAGGATTTTGCAGTAATACTGCGGTATCTACATAGTCACTGTTCTTTTCTGGGGAAACACAACAACCGCTTTACGCAGAGATTTACTCACAGAAAAAAAACAGGGCGATAAATGTTCCAATAACTTTTTTTTAGGGAAGCTGGTTAAGGTATCCATATTGACCAGGAAACTAGGAGAATGTTGAATGGTGCCGTGGGGTCTTTTATGTTCAGCTTTATTATATTAATACACAGAACTCGGCCTCTCTGTCGTGACAAAATTTGGAACCCATTCCCAATGTCCTTGTGAAGGTAGTATTGAGTTGTCTTGAACCATAGCAGTCCATGGGTTGGGTAGGGAGTGTCAGGGTATAAACAGAGGGGCAATGAAGGAAGGGGTTTTGAGTAACTTAGAGGAAACTTTTGGATTGACGGTGTTCCCATGCTTCTGCTTCCCTTATCCATCTACAAGTTGCAGGTGAGGTTGGGTGAATTATTGCAGCACAGTGTTTGTAGATTGTACACACTATAGCCGTGGTGTGCTGGTGGTGGAAGGAGTGGTTGTTTTGGGTTGAGGATGGGGAGCCAATCAAGCGGGCAGCTTCGGTTTTGAGCTCCATGAATGCTGTTGGAACTACTCCCATCCAGCCAAGTGCAGAGTATTCTGTCACACTCCTGACATGTGGCTTGTTGGAAAAAACTCAGTGAGTCGGAAGTGAATCATTTATCACTGCCAGTCCGAGCAGGCAGTTAGTGCCAAAACATGCCACCTCTGGCAAAATGCACTCAAGGTATGGGAGTCTGAATGCATAACCTTCTGACTCAGAGCTTAGAGTGCTATCAGGGAACCAAGGCTGACATTCGTGAAAGCAAAATCCCACAGATGCTGGAACTGTGTAATAAAACAGAAAATACTGGAAATACTCAGGGGGTCAGGCGATGTCTATGGATAAAGAAATAGAGGTTACTCTTCATTTATACTTGACAACAATTAAGCCATATTTTAAAAAGATAGAGAACTAGGATTTAAAGAAGAATGGAAAGGGATAGCACAGAAGGACACCATTTAACCCAAGACTCAGTGCTGGTGCATAAGCAAGAGCAATCCACTCCCCTACCCTCTCCCCACAGCTTTACAAATTAATTTTCTTTCAAATACTTTTCCCATTCATTTTTGAACACCACAAGTGAATCCGCCTTCATTACCACTAACCCCAGGTCCTAAACACCCACCACATAGGGAAGGTTTTCCTCAAGTCAATTCTGATTCTTTTGCTAATCACCTTCATTCATTTTCTTTCAGCCTGCCACGAACATGAACTGTTTTTCTCGATCTTTTCTGACTAGACCCTTTAAGATCACCTCTTTCTGAGGAAAACAATCACAGTTTTTCCAGTCTATCCACATAACTTCATTCCCTCATTCTTGGAATCATTGTAGTTTTACTCTGCCTTGCCTTATTGCTTTACCCTTGTACTACCTCGATGTACTGATGTGATGAAATGACCTGTATGGATGGCATGCAAAACAAAGTTTTTCACTATGACAATAATAACCCGACTTACCAGTTTAAATCTTTGCTGCACCCTCTGTAACACTGTCAACCACCTTCAACATGTGGTATCTAGAATCAAACTATTCTTCCCTTGAAGTGGTCTATATACTTTTGAAAACTGTCTGACCATATGATACATTAATCACTGCTCCTTAAATGTAAACCACAGCCCCCCCCCCCCAACTCCAATACTTGTTCCTCTTAGCCTGCCTTACTCCCAGAAGCAAGGGGTGCAGTATACATGCTTCTGTCAACATCAACAGTGCTGCAGTCAAGAGAGTTGAGAGCTTCAAGTTCCTAGGAGCGAACATCACCAATAGCCTGTCCTGGCCCAACCCTGTAGATGCCACGATCAAGAAAGCTCACCAACATCTCTACTTCCTCAGGAGGCTAAAGAAATTTGGCATGTTCCCTTTGACAATCACCAATTTTTATTGATGCACCATAGAAAGCATCCTATCTGGATGCATCACAGCTTGGTATGGCAACTGCTCTGCCCAGGGCCGCAAGAAACTGCGGAGAGTTGTGGACACAGCTCAGCATATCACAGAAACCAGCCTCCCCTCCATGGACTCTGTCTATACTTCTCACTGCCTTGGTAAAGCATCCAGCATAATCAAAGACCCCACCTACCTCGGACACTCTCTTCTCCTCGCATCAGGCAGAAGATACAAAAGCCTGAAAGCACGTACCACCAGGCTCAAGGACAATTTCTATCCCATTGTTATAAGACTATTGAATGGTTCCCTAGTACAATAAAATGGATTCTTGACCTCACAATCTACCTCGTTATGACCTTGCACCTTATTGTCTACTTACATTGCACTTTCTCTGTAGCTGTTACACTTTATTCTGCATTCTGTATTGTTTTACCTTGTACTACCTCAATGCACTGTGTAATGAATTGATCTGTATGAATGGTATGCAAGACAAATTTTTTCACTGTACCTTGGTACAAGTGACAATAATAAACCTATTCCAATTCTAATTCCCCATTGGCCTGGAAACGTACTGGTCAAGAAAGTTCTTCTGAGCACACTTCAAAAGTAGTTCCCCATCTTTATCATTATTATCCCAGACTATAGTAAAGAATTGAAATTCCTCATTATTATTCCCCAGACTCTATAACTTAAGCACTTCTCCATAATTTCCCTGAAAATTTATACCTCTACATCTGTCCTTGAAGTTTAACCCAACAGAGTTGGGGAGTAAGTTTGAGGAACTAAATGTCTATCACATTCATCTCAAGCTAGATAGCAAAAACCTGCGGGTGACCTGAAACAATAGTAGACAATGCTGGAAATACTCAATAGGTCAGGCAACATCAGTGTGAGAAACAAAGTCCAGTGAGTATTTCCAGCAATTTTATTTCAGCTACTGGGATTTAGTTGTCCCCACTGAAGATTAGCTCCTCTGACAATATAATATTTTCTCTTCACCGACATTTAATGGGAATTTGGTAATGTAATTAATCTCTCGACATTTGTTGAGGGTCCTTCCCTTCCATTGCTGAGGATGACATGTCTCCTCATTGCCTTCAAGCTTTCAGATAACTGGTGGCAGTATCTGTGCATGGGAGAGATATGGAGTGGAGTGGTCAGGACGTGGTGGAGTGGTCAGCTATGACAGCTTTGAAACTGAAGCTAGAATGAGGCTGGAATCAAGGTTGAATGTAACCTTGACAGTAACCTGAGTGGACCTCCTTGGAGGAACGTGTCACAGTCTGCTCTAGTTCAGCCTTAACAGGGCTGTGATATCCTTTGCACAAAGCACTTTCAACGTTGTACACTCACTGAGCTTGTGAACAGTTAATGTCATTGGCTTCTTTTCTGATACATCACACATCTTATCTTCAAACAAGAGAATATGAACCTGCAGTAAATACTGAGGTTATAAGAAACCAGCAAAAAGATCACAAATAAGTTACAAAGCTCTGATCCATTAAAGTCAGAAATTGTTAAATAAAAGATGTATAAGAAATAACGAGTTAATTATGCATACTTTTAAAAGAAGATCTTGAATGCTTTTCATTACTATGACACAGATGTGATAACTTTCTCATTACATCACATGCTCTACATCTCAACTATATACAGAAGCAAATAACTGCTGTTCCAAAGGGTGAGGTGAGAAATTCCCATGGCATTGCCGCTTCCTTCTACCAGGGAGCTTGTGCATGTAAAAACATGCGCTCTGTAATTCAATATGAAAGTAAACTGGACTAGAATCATTGATTCGCAGACAATGGCTTCAGGCCTCCAGTTTTTATGTTTGGGAGAGAGGGGGTTGCCCTCGTAAAAAGTGCATTTATCAATGTGATTCCTTGTTCAATTCTTGCTTTTGTTGGTATGAGGGGCATACCTGTGAATGAGATATAGCTATTGAGCACGCTCCAAACTATCGGTGGAGATGCATACTGAGTACAAGGATGTCTTCCTCTTCACCACTTGCACTTCTCAGGATACACTCACCTTCATTGTACAGTCTGAAGACCATGGCTCTTGAGGGTGAATGTCTCTAAACCTGACTGACGAGCACTGATGTTAAGCCAGTGGTTTGATTGATTTGCTAGCATTCTGAGGTTTCACGTCTTTTCAGTTCTCTGGGATACATCCAACTACTTGGCTGTCACAGCAGAAAAAAGAAAACTTTCTTTAACATGGTACCTTTCACATTCTCAGCCTTGTCCAAAGTGCTTCACTACTGATTAGCTCTATTGAAATGTAATTACTGACATGTAGGCAAACATGGCAGTCAATTGTTCCCAGTGAGCACACACCTCAGCAACGATATAAATGATCCAATACTGTACTCTCTCTAGGTAGTATTAGTTGATGGATAAATATTGGTCAGTAATGAAAGAGCATTTCAGTTCCACATTTCATAAGTGAAAGTAGCATCACAGGTAGACAGGGTGGTGAAGAAGGCATTTAGCACACTGGCCTTCAACAGTCAGGGCATTGAGTACAGGAGCTGGCACACGACGTTGCAGTTGTACTAGACGTTAGTGAGGCCACACGTGGGGTATTGTGTACCGTTTTGGTTACCCTGTTATAGGAAAGAAGATTTATGAGAATGTTGCCAGGGCTCGAGGGCCCAAGTTATAGGGAGAGGTTGGGCAGGTAGGACCTACTCCTTGGATTGTAGGAGACTGAGGGGTGACCTTACAGAGGTGTATAAAATCATAAAATCTTTGCCATGTACAGCAGTGGAGGCCTGATAATTAGAGGCATTTAAGGGGGAGATAGATAGTTATTTAATTAGTGAAGGTATCAAGGGATATGGGCATAAGGCTGGAAATTGGGGCTAGAAAGGAATAGTGGTTTTTTTTTGCTCATGGAGCTTTTTTTTGTTTTTATTGCTCATGGACGTTCCCCCATTTCTCATTTCTCTTTTCTTTTTCCCTTTCTTTTCTTTGGAGCAGACTCGATGGGCCGAATGGCCTACTGCTCCCATGCCTTGTGATCTTGTGATGAGGGGCATAGATAGGGTGAATGCACACAGTCTTTTTCCCAGGGAAAGGAAATCAGAAACTAGAGGGCACAGGTTTAAGGTGAGAGAGGAAATATTTAAAAGGGACCTGAGGGGTAACTTTGTCACCCAGAGAGTGATGCGAGTGGTAGAGGCAAGTATAGTAACAACATTTTAAAAAATGTTGGACAGGTACATGGATTGCAAAGGTTTAGAGGGATATGGACCAAACGTGGGCAAATGGGACTAGCTTAGATGGACATCTTGGACAGCACAAACAAGTTGGGCCGAATGGCCTGTTTCTGTGCTGTATTACTCTATGACTCTCTGACTCAATATCAAAGACAGCAGAGCAAAAATTGTCTTTCTTGCCAATGCTAAATAGATGTGAGAAAATTAGCCACCAATTGTACTCACCTCTCCATGCTCCAATGACTTAGACTACTGTTGATGGGAGCTTGCTATATGCAAAGTAGCTGCTGTAGGTCCTAGAACAACAGTAACCCTTCAATAAGTACTTCATTGCCTGTAAAATGTTTTGGGGTATCTTAGCTTTTCATGCCAGTCTTTCGTCTTTTGTATCTGGATATGTTTTGTAAATAAATTGTAGGTGAAAGATTTCCTTCATCCAGCAAAGAACAGAAGGATAAAAAGCTCGACTCAAGTGAATGAGACACTTTGACAATGCTACACATTTGCCAGAGCAAAATGCAATTGTAAGTTCCTCTCTATGTGGAAGTTTTAAATTGAGCATCGCTGACAGTTTAATGAAAGTAAAAGGGAACCAAGTCTCAGTCCTGAAGTAGATAATGTAATGTTGCTGTTTATGATCATTAAAGAAGCCCTGGTGGTACTGAAATAAAAAAGGGGGAAGTGCTGGAAATGCTCGGTGGGTCCGGAAGTGTCTGATCTTTCATCAGAACTGGGAAAAACTAAAGAAAATGTTAAGATGCAGGGAAAGAGGAAAAGGGAGGAGTGACCAAATGGAAGGCCTGTGATAGGGTGGATGTCGGTGGGGGGGGGGGGGGAGGTTACATGACAAATGTCATGTAATGAGATTACATGACAAGGCAAGACAAGACAAGATAGACAAGGTATCTTTATTAGTCACATGTACATCCAAACACACAGTGAAATGCATCTTTTGCATAGAGTGTTCTGGGGGCAGCCCGCAAGTGTCGCCACGCTTCCAGTGCCAACATGGCACGCCCACAACTTCCTAACCCGTACGTCTTCAGAATGTGGGAGGAAACCAGAGCACCCGGAGGAAACCCACGCAGACATGGGGAGAACGTACAAACTCCTTACAGACAGTGGCGGGAATTGTACCCAGGTCGCTGGCGCTGTAATAACATTACACGAACCGCTACACAGTGAATAGCAGAAAATAAGGCTGGGGAAAATAAAAACAGAAAATGCTGGGAATACACATAGAGCCATAGAATTGTACAGCATGGAAACAGGCCATTCAGCCCAACTCATCCATGCCAACCAGTGGGCACCCTTCTGTATTGTTGCCATCCCCCAGCACTTGGTCCATAGCCTTCTATGCCTAGGCGATTCAAGTGCTCATGTAGACACTTCTTAAATGCTCTCAGCAACCCAGCTTCAACCACTCTCTCTGACGGTGCATTCCAGGTGTTTACCACTCTCTGGGTGAAGAAAGTCTCCCTCATACCCCTCTGAATCTTTTCCCCCTTGCGCAAAATTTATGTCCTCTGGTTGTATTTCCCTCTGATATGTGGAAACGTTTCCTGCAGTCTTTCTGATCTATATCCCTCATAATTTTAAATACCTCAGTCATGTTCCCTCTTAACCTCCTCTGCTCCAGTCTCTCCTCATAACTGAACTGCTCCATCCCAGGCGACATCCTGGTGGATCTCTTCTTCACCCTCTCCAGCACCATCACGTCCTACCTACAGCCTGGTGACCCAAACTGCATGCAGTACTCCAGCTAGGATCTGATGAAGGTTTTTATAAAGTTGGAGCATAACCTCCCTATTTCTGTATACAATGCCCCAACTAATGAAGGCCAGTGTCCCATATGCCTTCCTAACCACATTATCTACCTGTGTTGTCACCTACACACATCTAGGATTGTACTCCAAGGTCCCTCTGTTTCTCAATACTTCCTAAGACCCCATCATTCATGCCCCAGCCTCATTAGTACTCCTGAAATGCATCACCTCACATTTGTCTGGATTAAACTCCATCTGCCATTTTTCAGCCCACTTCACCAACACATCGATATCTCTCTGCAGATGAAGTCTACCTTCCACACTATTGACAATTAAAGTTAACCCTGTTTCTCCTCCCACAGATGCAGACTGACCCACTGAGTATTCCCAACATTTTCTGTTTTGATCTTAGATTAACAGCATCAGCAGTTTCTTTTTTGATTTTCATTTAGATGTTGCTATTTTCTTTCCTTTCCGCCAGCTTAAATATGGAACCTAAATAAAAACATTTGTGGGTGAGAACCCATGGGCAATTTCAACTGGCTGCCCTGTGTCAGTTACCAAGGGAGCGGCAGGGTTATGCTCGACCCTTTCAAATGAATCGAAATGAAGACCTGTTAAAAAATATAATTAAACAACTTGGTCAGGATAGTGACAAAGACGGAGGAGAATGTGGCTGGAGAAATATCACTTCTCATCGATCCATGAGCAACATTCTATTGCTTCTTAAGGAACAATAAAAGGATAGCAGATTGATTTTCATGTGAAGACGGAGCTCAGTTCTTTACAGAAGCACTATTATTCCATTCATCTATTGACATGATAGTTGGGTCATTACACAGCAAGAGCTTCCCAGAACTCCAAATAGCAAAACTAGTTTCCTCGTTGCCAGATAAAGACATATCCTGTCACCTGATTGTGCAGCAGTGAGACACTGATTTACAAGCTCCATAAATCTACAAGTATTGATGCTCCCTTTTCCAGAGTGAAAGGACGCACCTGTAACAGATAGTCTCTACAGTGTAGGACTGATTTAACTGTTATCATCCAGCAATGTTGAGGGATGTCTGCTGAGGACTGTTAGTGTGCTTTTGACTGATTTCACCAGCTCGCCCAGAGGCTTTTAAACGTTCAAGAAGTTATGAGAGAGAAATTTGCCCTTGTTTGACGGTACTGAATGTACAATGTTGTATCATTTGAGCATCATAAGCTGCTTCAATGGAACTGAACCTTGAGGAGTTGAGTACAATGCACAGCCACCACTATGTTGCTTAACATTAACCAAGGACAAATTTCTAGATACCCTTCAAGTACAGTAGAACATTTCATTCTTGTCACTAAATTTAAAAGAGAACGTTGAAAGAAAAATTTCATAGGATGAAAGTGCCACCAGGATTAATTGCCCACCTTTCGTTGAGCTGGTGGTGGTATGCCATCTTCTTAAATTGCTGTAATTCCTCTAGTGAAGGAGCTTCCACGGTGCTCATTGAGTCAAAGAGTCATACAGCACAGAGATGGGTCCTTCGACCACCATGTCACTGCCAACCACCAATTAGCTCTCACCCTAGTCCCATTTACCAGCATTTGGCCTGTCGCCTTCTATGCCTTGACGGGTCAAATACTCGTCAAGATACTTCTTAAATGTTGTGAGAGTTCCTGCTTCCCCCACCCCTCAGACAGTGCAGTCTCAATTCCCCATAGGTGTTCTTCCTCAGATCCCCTTTCAACCTCTTACCACTTACCTTAAACCTGTGCCCTCTAGTTTTCGTGAACTCTGATTTGGGGAAAAGTTTCCTACTATCTACCCTATCTATGCTCTTCATAATTTTGTACACCTCTGTCGTCCCTTCAGTCTCCACTACTCTGAAGAAAACAAGCCAAGTACATCCAGTTCCTGCTCATCACTCCATCCCAAGCAACATCCCAGTGAGTTAAGAACAGGAAGTGCTGGGAACCCTCAGAAGGTCAGTCAATACCTGTGGAACAAGAAGCAGTGCTGCTACATTTTCCAGCATTTTTCATACCTGAAACATTGACTGTTTCTCTCTCCACAGATGCTGCCTGACCTGTTGAGTTTTTTCCAGTGTTTTCTGTTTTTATTTCAGGTTTCTAGCGTTTTTTGATTAACATGGAATGCTTGCTTTCATTAATCGAGGTATTGAGTATAGGAGTCAAGAAGTTATGATGCATCTCTATGGTTAGGCTGCATTTAGAGTATTGCGTGCAATTCTGGTCACCTCACTATAGGAAGGATGTCGAACCTTTAGAGAGGGTGCAGAGGAGGTTTACTAGGATGCTGCCTGGATTAGAGGGCATGTGCTATCAGGAGAGGCTGGACAAACTTGGGCTCTTTTCTCTGGAGCGGCAGAGGCTGAGGGGTGATCTGTTGGAAGTGTATAAAATAATGAGGTGGACAAGCAATATCTTTTTCCCATTATTGAGCCATCCAATACCAGAGGGCATGCATTTAAGCTGAGAGGGGGTAATTTCAGAAGAGACGTGAGGGGTAAGTTTTTTACTGAGAGAGTGGTGGATGCCTGGAATGCGTTGCCTGATAGAGTGGTGGAGGCAAACTCATTGGGGGCTTTTAAGAGGGGCTTGGATGGGAACTTGAATGAGAGAACAATAGAGGGATTTGGGCATTCTGTAGGTAGGAGGGATTAGCTATGTCAGCTGAACATTGTGGGCTGAAGGCCCTGTTCTGTGCGGACCGTTCTATGTTCTATGTAACATCCTGGTGAGTCTCCTCGGAACCCTCTCTGGTGCAATCACATCCTATCTATAGTGTGGTGACCAAAACTGTGCACAGTATTCCAACTGTGACCTAATGAATGTTTTATAAAGTTGCATCATAGCCTCCCTGTTCTTGTAATCTATGCTCCAGCAAATGAAGGCAAGTATCAACATATGCCTTCTTCACCACCTCATCTACCAGTGCTGCCACCTTTAGCAATCCTTGGATTTGTACGCTGAGGTCCCTCTGTTCCTCAATAGCGCCTGACCATTCATTCTGTATGCCCTACCCTTATTCGTCCTCCCACTTTTAGTGCTGTTGAAATTCAGTGTTTATACCCAGCCGTGAAGAGAAAATGGCAATGTATTTCCTTGCCAGGAAGGCAAATGATGTGGCGGGGAGTTGCTGGTGTTCCTATGTACCCTGTGTTGTCCTTCTAGCTTAAATGCATGCCCTCTAGTATTAGATATTTCGACCCTGGGGAAAAGATTCTGGCAGTGATTGAGGGCTTGCAAAGTGCTGGTGAAGTAACCTTCCTATGGAACGTCATTGAATTGTGTTGAAGGTATATACTTCATCCATGGCAGCCAGTGGTGGAGGGACATACGAGGGCAAGGACTCATGAGTAGTTCAGGTAAGAGAGGTTGGACAAACTCAGGTTGTTTTCTCTGGAGCGGTGGAGACTGAGGGGAGACCTGATAGAGGTTTATAAGATTATGAGAGGCATAGATGAAATAGACAGCCGGAATCTTTTCCCCGGGGTCAAAATATCTAATACTAGAGGGCATGCATTTAAGGTGAGAGGGGATGAGTTCAAAGGAGATGTGTGGGGGTAAATTTTTTACACAGAGAGTGGTGGGTGCCTGGAATGTGCTGCCAGGGGTGCTGGTGGAGGCAGATACGATAGAGGTGTTTAAGAGGCTCTTAGGTAGGCACATGAATGTGCAGAGAGTGGAGGGATATGGACCATGTGCAGGCAGAAGATATTAAGTGTCATTGGCTTAATTAGTTTGGTACAACATTGTGGGCCGAAGGGCCTATTCCTGTGCTGTTACTGTTCTATGTTCTATGTTCTGAGTCAAGAGTTGATAGGCATGTCTCATCTCCAGCACTTGTAACTATTACTTTATTTAGACTTCCAGACCCGATATCAAGACATACATTTGCCTCTCATTAGTCTTTATCTCATCACTATAGAAGCTTTTATATCCTGTTTTTACATTTCTTGCTAGTTTATTTTCATACTCTATTTTTCTTTCTTTTGTCAAGGTCTTGATTATCCTCTGCTGAATTTTAAATTGTTTCCAACTCTCAGGCTTACTGCTATTTCTGGAAATTCTATTTGCATTTTCCTTAGACAATACTAATTTCCCTTGTCATCCATGGTTAGACCACTTTTCATGTTGTGTTTTTGCACCATAAAGGAATGTCTTTTTGTTGCCAAAATGTTAAGTTCCACATGTTAAATACCTCGATTCTGTTAAACAACTGGTGCAGAGAAAACCTATTCTCTTCCTCTGTAAGTATCTGTGGCTCAGTGGTTGCATTTGTACTCCTCAGGCACAGGATGTGGGAGGATAGGTTGAGTGAGCTAGGACTTTTCTCTTTGGAGAGAAGGAGGATGAGAGGTGACTTGATAGAGGTGTACAAGATGATAAGAGGCATCGATCGAGTGGACAGTCAGAGACTTTTTCCCAGGGCGACAATGGCTAACACGAGGGGGCATAATTTTAAGGTGATTGGAGGAAGGTATAAGGGGAACGTCAGGGGTAAGTTTTTTACGCAGGGAGTGGTGGGTGTGTGGAACGCACTGCCGGCAGAGGTTGTGGGGGCAGATAAATTAGGGACATTTAAGAGACTCTTAGATAGACACATGAATGAAAGAGAAATGGAGGGCTATGTGGGAGGGAAGGGTTAGATAGATCTTAGAGCAGGATAAGATGTCGGCACAACATTGTGGGCTGAAGGGCCTGTATTGTGCTGTAGTGTTCTACGTTCTAAATCCCATTCCACAGAATGCAACTTCTGGCCGGAGTCCTATGGACACATTGCATTGTTGTAGATGAGAAGTTAACCAGAGCCCCACATGGATGTAAAAGATTCCATGCCTAAATTCTGAAGGGGCGCAGACCTTCTTGAGGTTCTGGCCGATATCACCAAAACTAATTAACCGGAGGAACAGCACCTCATATTCCCCCTGGGTAGCTTACAGCCCAAGGCATGAAGGTTGAGTTCTCCAATTTCAGTTACCCCACAGCTCCTCTGTTGCTTCCTCTCTCCTTCTGACCCACCCGAGTCCTCTCACACACCTTCTTCTTTTCAATCCTCCCCTTCCCCCACAGCCCCTGTTTCCCAGTTTCTTTCCCTTCCCCCACCTGGTTCCATCCACCAATCACCCACACATCCTACTCACTCGGTCCTCTAGCTACTCTCCTCCCCCATTGTTCCCTTTTGCCCACCATCCCTCCCTTATCTGGTTCCCACTCACCACCTTCCTCTCCTATCAGATCCCATCAGCTGCCGCCCTTTGTGGTCTCCACCTATCACCTCCCAGCCTCTGCCGCTCTCTCTCTAATACTCCATCTGCCAATCAAGCCTTGTACTCACCTATCGCTTGCCAGCTCCTGCTTCGGTCCTCCCCCTTACCTCTTTATACTGGCCATCTCCCCTTTACACTCTCAGTCCTGGCGCAGGGTTGCGACCCCAAACTTTGCCACCACAGACGCTGCCTGATCCGCTGAGTTTCTCCGCCAGCTTGCTTTTTTCACTAAAATGAATCATAATTTTGTCGCTGTTTGTGGGATCTATGCAGGGCAGATATTGTCTGCCATACTTCTCACAGTATTGCAATCCCTACATTTTAAAAGTACATCAGTGACTGTAAGTAAAGCACTTTGAGATATCCTGGGGTTATAAAAAGCATTATCTAAATGCATGCTGTCTACGCTCTTAAAGACTTCGTCACTGAGCAGCCATCTCACCTGTTACAGTATGTCATTGGCAGAGGCAGCTATAGCATGTGACACAGAGAAGCTAAAAGATGGGGGAAAATAGCTATTAATAATAAAAGATAAAATAGAAAAGATAAATAAATCACGCTGATTTCAATTAAATCTGGCAGAGACTTTGATTTATTTAAGAACAATTAAAGCAGCTCATACAATGATTGACCAGCCTAACAGACAAAATTCCTGCAAAGTTCATTAAATCAGCACTCTGCTTGGCTTTTTCTTATCTCTGGATGTGAGTCAAGAACATAAAACATTATCATAATAGAAAGCCCGGAGAATCTAAAAGCATTCTTACAAATCTGAAATGTTCTCATATTGAATGATTTACAGGGTTCTTGAGACTGACAATGGCTACATAATCTTTATTTCCTTAAACTGAATTAAAGCATGGATAAGTCAAGCAATTTACTTAATTAACGTTTAAACAATTAATTAGTCGGATGTTTCTCAGGGACCAATTTGATCATTTGTGCCTCCTTTCATCCCTTTTTAAATTGTGTGTAAAGGTATATGTCTCCTTCAGCTCAATTATGCTCCGAATCTGTCCCTTCCCAAACATTAAAGGATGTGGGGTGAAGAGATAACAGAACTTGAAATGCTACCCTAGCTATTTACCTCAGCTTAATAAATTTGCATCTGAGCTTAAATTCTTTTAGATAGAATTACTTCATGGCACTGAGAGGTGAGAAATTATTATTTAATCCAAAATGTTTGCACTGGATTTAGACACCATTTAAGTCCCCCACTTGGTCTGACCCAGTTATTTAAAACAGAGCCATCCTTACCCATTCTCTTCTAGCCCGAATTGTAATTTTATTTTGCAGACTGTAAGAAGAACTCACACATTGGAAAGTTTAGGACTATTTTTCTTGGAACAGAGAAGGTTAATGTATTCTGATAGAGGGTCAAGAGAGGTTTTCATACATTAAAAATGATTCATTCTAGTGTGTAGATTGTTGTAGATCTATATAGCATGGAAACAGACCTTCGGGTCTGTGCTGACCTCAAGCATATATTTACATTAATATTATGACAGAGGCATTTAAGAGGCTCTTAGGAAGGCCTATGGATGCACAGAGAATGGAGGGATATGGACATTGTGTAGGCAGAAGGGATTAGTTTAGTTAGACATTTAATTACTAGTTTAAATAGTTTGGCACAACATTGTGGGCAGAAGGGCCTGTTCCTCTGCTGTACTGTACTATGAACATTAGTTCTACCCTAACCCATTTTATGCCCTCAACATTCCCATAACCCCCCAGATCCTACCTACACAAGAGGGACAGTTTACAGTGACCAATTAACCTGCCAATCCGCAGGTCTTTGGGAGGTGGAAGGAGAGTGGAACACATGGAGGAAACCCACGCTGTTAGAGGGAAGACGCGCAACTCCACAAAGGCAGCAGTGGAGGTCAGGATTGAACCTGGGTCAGTGGAGCTGTGAGGAAGCACTTCTTCTCGTTGTGCCACTGTGCAGCCCCTAATTCAAGATAATTGTCAAATGATCTGGAGCACAAATGAGGAAAAAACCTTTTTTATTGTCAGTTGTCGAAGCTGGGGATGCTTCATGCAAAGGGGTAGTGGGAATTCATTGTAAATAATTTTACAACAGAATTGGCCGAGTGCAGTCTATGTGGAGTTTGCATGTTCTCTCTGTGACCACATGGGTTTCCTCCAGGTGCTTCAGGTTCCTCCCACATCCCAAAGCCATGTCTGTTGTTAGATTAATTGGCCCCGCAAATGGTCCTTAGTGTGGATGGCTGGTGGGAGAATTGGAGGGAGTCTAGCGCATGTAGGAGAGAATAGGTTACAGAGAATGGGATTGATGGGATAGCTCTGAAAACTAGCACAAACTCAATGGAACAAACGACATCCTTTTGTATTGGAAAGTATGATAGAGCAAGTAAGGTCATGGTTCACAGAATGGACTCTATCTGTGCCAAACTTCCTAGAATTCTATGAAAAGACAGATCAGCCTCCAAAAGCATCATATGTTATTTTAAACGAAGGTCTGAATTTTTGTTTTATTCATTTTACGGGATCAAGGCAAGTCGAGTTTATTGTCATATGCACAAGTGCACGTATGCACAGGTGCAGTGAAAAACTTACTTGCAGCAGCATCACAGGCACATAGCTTTAGAGGTTCAACATTCACAATAAAAACATAAATTAAACATAAATTATACAAGAATTGTACAAGGAAGAACACAATTTGAACCAAAAAAATAACCAAAGTTCATTGTAGTGCAAAGTGGTCACGATGTTACTATACTGAGGTGGTGATTAGAGTTGTTCTGGTTGGTTCAAGAACTGAATGGTTGAAGAGAAGTAGCTGTCCTTGAGGCATTGGAAAAAATATCACTGTTTCCGCAAATTCTTTTAACTCCTCTGGAATGATAAGCAAATCGATGTCACGTCCTCTCCCAGGCTAGTATTTCCAGCAAAGAAGCCCTGGTTAAAGTCATTTGGCTCTGTTGGGGAAATCATCCACATGCCTGATACCAGACTCCTGAAACAGACACCACTCTGAGCTTGAGGTGGACCGAGGAAAAGATTCAAGGACGTCCTCAAAGCCTCAGTGAAAACAAATAAAACATCACCATCAACTCTTTCGAAGCTCTGGCTGTGACACCCAAAGAGAAGAAGGAGCACTGGGGATGGTATTGAGAACCTCAAGTCCGTGCATTGGGAGCACAGAGAAGCCTTGAGTAAGCAGTAGAAGGAGTGCACCACCTCACAAACTACCCACCCACCCATCCCATCAATCACACTCTGCTACTTCTATTGGAGAGTCTGTTAAGTTCCACATTAACCTCAGAATCCACAGAACTGGAGTAGAAGCAAGTCATCCTTGATGCTGAGGGACTGCCAGAGAAGAAGAAAATATCATCACATTTTACCATTCCTTATGAATAAAGAGTTATACAGCACGGAAATAGACCCTTTGTCCCAACTTATCCATGCCTTATGATGCATTGCATTTAGTATGGTGTTTCTCAAGTATGTTTGCAACTTTAGAAGTTGCAAAACATGATGTCCTTGGGCCAGAGGTTTATTCCATCTTTCTTATATTTAAAACCTAGAGCCTGATAACAATTCCCTTGGACGCCACAATACAAACACTGACAACTTCAGCACAAATTGCTTTGTGCAATAACTTAGCCAAGAATGTTAGCCCCTTTAAATTAAATGTCAGAAAGAGGAATTTCAGACAACCATTTGTATTCCAGTATTTCTGAGTAATTTCTGGACCTGGCTGTCTAGGGATACATTTTCCACAATCCACTAATGTTGATAAAAGGCTAGGCACCAACATAAAGCAGAGAATAGCATTTTATACTTAGCTGCACTATAATTATATTAGAGGAAACCATACCTCAAGTCTGTGTCATGAAGTTTACCATTTGTTCAATAATTAGACTGCAACTCAAGGTGCTTTTATTACAAGGGTCTAGGCAAAAGACAGTTAAACAATCTTGTGATACTTAAAGACGCTGACAGTTCTTAAGATCATTTTTACCAATTTCTGCTGATACATTCTCAAATACTTCTGGGTGGTGAACCAATAAAAAGGGGGTTTCTCAGGATTCTGTGGGTTAGGAGAACAAAATTTCAAAGTTACACCAAAATTTTGAAAGCATATATTGGTCTGCAGATCCAAGCTCAGCAACATACACTGAAGATTCACAGTAGTGTCATTAACAATTTCATTATGGTCCAGTTCCAAGGAAAGGTCAATGACCCATATTGATAGGTTCATTTCATTCTCTGCACAACACACATGAATGATAGAAAAATAGGGGGCTATGTGGGAGGGAAGGGTTAGATAGATCTTAGAGCAGGATAGAATGTTGGCACAACATTGTGGGCCGAAGGGCCTGTACTGTGCTGTCTGACCTGCTGAGCATTGCCAATACTTTGTTTTTATTTCACATTTCTTGCATCTGCAGGATTTTCCTTTTGTTGTCTTATTAGCAAAGTAGATATAAAAACAACCAGAATATACTGCAATGTTAGATTTCTGCAACAAACTATTTCTCATGTCAAGTATTTGAGCTTCATGATATTGTGGTGTTATGTTCTATTTTAAATTTACTTTTAGCAGTCGGTATTTTGCAGAACAGTCTGAAATGCTATCAACATATTTTGTTGCTAAAATAGCTTGATGTTATTTTGTGATCATGGAAACTAGTATTATGTTACTTCTAGAAGTGTCACTAAGCGTAAGTGAAAGCTGTGGACTCTGTAAGTAATTGTCAACTCGCAATTAGTTAACTGTTCCAAGATTGTCCCTTTCTTATTGTCTTGAGGTTTAATGATCTTCAAACAAAAATCTGACTTTCTCTTAATTCATCATCAGCTTGCTGCTTTGGGCTTCAACTTAGATTGAAAATGCCTCTCAGGAATTTTTGCTTTCTGAATCAAAAATGAAAAACTGACTTCAAGGCTTCTTTAATTAAAGACAATAATAAAAGCAACTTTTCCAGTTTGTAGTAGGTGGAACTATTGGTCAAATTTGCTTGAGTGAGCATTTGAATGCAGATACCATTAGTTACTATTTGCTTCTATACCGTTCAATATATTTGGAGTACAATTTGCATTGGAACTAGTTGAAGCAGCAAGCTGATTAAAAAAAACAAAAAAAAAATCAGAAAATGCTCAGCAGGTCCGGCAGCAGCTGTGGAGAGAGAAAAACAGTTATTATTTCATGCCAATAACCTAACAATGAGCTGAGTACTACAGGATAGTTTGGATCTTCGTGAATCATAGGACAGTAGTGTATCTCCTTTTCCAATTAGATATAAGACAAAGAGCAAAAGCAAAAGTTAAACCTTGCTGGTTGATGGGAGTCCATCCTCAACTCCCAAATGACAGGCTACTTTTGACCTCTTGTTATTCTTGCAGAATTTGTACCTTAATAGCCCTTTAAACTAATCTTTGAACATTATAGGTCTTAACTAAGAAAATATATATTTTCATACATTTCAAATGTATATTTTCATAGAGCAAAAAGGGTGAATGAGAGGTAAATTGGGTGCAAAAGAGAAATAAAGAGAGGGAAAGAATACAATGAATAAAAGAGAGAGACAGAAAAGAGACAACAATACAAGTTGAACAAAAATCAATATAAATGGTTCAGATTGGCTTGTCAATGACAAGCAACCTCTCCAGCCAATCTGAACTGTTTATATTGATTTTTGTTCACTTTGTCTTGTTGTCTCTTATTATCATATTAGACAACAAGACAACTTGTCTTGTTGTCTAATATTATCATAGAATTAAAAAGGTATACATTTGGGAGTTGAGGATGGACTTCCATCAACCAGCAAGGTTTAACTTTTGCTTTTGCTGGTATGAGGGGATTCTCTATGAATGAGATACAGCTGTTGATCACGCTCTTGACTAATGGTGGAGATGCATACTGAGTACAAGGATGGCTTCCTCGACACCACCTGCACCTCTCAATGTATGTTCACCTTCATTACACAGTCTGAAGACCATGGATCTCCAGAGTAAATGTTTCCAAACCTGACTGATGAACACTGATGTTAAGCCAGTGTTTTGATTGATTTGCTCATACTCTGAGGTTTCATGCCTTTTCAGTTCTCTGGTACGCATCCAACTTCTTGGCTGTCACAGCAGAAAAAAAGGAAAACTTTCTTTTACATGGCACCAGTGTCTTGTGTAACTGTGCCATAACCTCCCAACTCCTATACTCAATACCCTGACTGATGAAAGCCAGCATGCCAAAAGCCTTCTTCACCACCTTGTCTACCTGTGACACTACTTTCAGGGAACCATGTACCTGAACTCCAAGGTCCATCTGTTCTACAAACGCTCTCCGTTCTGGGACAGCCTGCTGACCACCCAGCCCAGGAGCACCCCTCCAATGTACGTTGGATTCGGTTCAAATCAGGATGTATTTACCCAGCCCAGTCCTTTATCCAAGTCAGGACAACTTGTTTAATGTTACTCCCGTGCAAAGACCAGGGTTAATTATGTTTATATCCCTGGTACAAGTCCTCAGGCTTAGGTTGAGTTCAGATCAGCCAGGGTCAGCTCAGGATTTAATCTTATACTTGAGCAGAACCTTAGTGCCTGTAGTGGACGATTGTACCTACAGGAAACCGGCTGCCAACTCCATCATCAATAATAGTCACTTAGGGGAGGTACGTCAGCTGAGGCAGTGAACAGAGCATTAGAAAACACTAAAAGAAATGTTGATTTAACAAGTGATTTACGCTCTGTCTTTAGATTTATTAGTCTATGATGTTAAATTTTAGTTTTAATCAGTCTTGCATTTTACTATTTAAATTTAGTAATCTTTCATGTCAGCATTTCACAACCTCAATTTATGACTCTGTTATGCCGATAAATGAGTGCATTCAGGGTGCAAACATGGGTGGAGACTGTTAAGTTCAGGTTCCATCCATAATGTACAAGCCATACACTCCTGCTCAGGTTAACATGGAGTGCTGAAAGCAGTCACCAGAAACAAAAACACCAAAACACCAAAACAAATGTGTAGTCTGAATCTCAGTGCTGGTGGCTGCCCTGCACACTGAGAGAACACACACAAACAGACAGAAACAGAGGTTGGGGTGAGGACAGCTGCTCTGCCCCATAGTTACGTTGAGCAAGTCATGAGATATGGGCATCCCCCTGTTGACTCTCACCAATTTTTACAGATGCACCACAGAAAGCATCGTATCAGGATGCATCATGGCTTGGTACGGCAACTGCTCTGAGACCGCAAGAAACTGCAGAGAGTCGTGGACACAGCTCAGTCCATCATGAAAACCAGCCTCCCCTCCATGGACTCTGTCAACTTCATGCTGCCTCAGGAAAGCAGCCAACATAATCAAAGACCCGTCCCACCCCAGACATTCTCTCTTCTCCCCTCTCCCATTGAGCAGAAGATACAGAATCTTGAATATACGAACAACCAGGCTCAAGAACAGTTCCTACCCAGCTCTTATAAGACTCTTCATGGACATCTTGTACGATAAAGGTGGACCCTTGACCTTACAATCTATCTCGTTGTGGCCTTTGCACCTTGATGTCTACCTCCACTGCACTTTTTCTGTAACTGTAACACTACATTCTGCATTCTGTGATTGCTTTTCCCTTTGTATTACCTCGATGTACTTATGTTTTGGAATGATCTTTCTGGATGGCATGCAAAACAAAGTTTTTCGCTATATCTTGATACATGTGACAATAATAAACCAATTACCAATTGCCTTATTGAATGGCAAAGCAAACACAAGGAGCCAAATAGCCTTCTCCTGCTTCTTAAGCTCCTATTTCACCCATTTAAATGTGCACATAGTATTGTTGTACATTTAAGCCCTTTTTTTATTGGTGTGCTTTTTGTCTTTGGAGTACTTTTGTATTGCTTTTTTGGCATTAGCACCTAAAAATATTTTTTTACTTGGGTTTTGACATTTGTTTCCACACACTGGGATGCTGCATGATCAAAGGGTAGTCTCTGCAATTAAGCCATTTTGAGAAGTTGGTGGAGTGTAATGTTAGGATGCCTAACCTACAAGTGTAGACCAGGGGAGAAACACAGCCACCAAACAGCAGGTAAATGTTGGGACAGACAACTCAGTAGTTGCCAAGGTCATTCTAACCCTGCAAGGGGTCATCTGTAAGGTGAGACGGTCTACGTGCTCCAATGTAACAAGCAGGTGACTGAACCAATATATTCCAGAATGAGCAACTGTGTTTGTTAACAGCATCAGATGGCAATGATTATTTTTTCAAATAATTTGTAGTATTTATAGAGATCTGGGCATTATTGGTGGAGATGGGCACAATACTTTCCAGTGTTTTTTTTGGGTGAAACATTAATTTGAAACCCTACCTGCCCTCTGAGGCAAACATAAAAAAATCCCCTTCTTTGACCCTCACCAATTTTTTTTGATGCACCATAGAAAGCATCCTCTCTGGATGCATCACGGCTTGGTATGGCAACTGCTCTTCCCAAGACCGCAAGAAACTGCAGAGAGCTGTGGACACAGCTCAACGCATCACGGAAACCAGCCTCCCCTCCATGGACTCTGTCTACACTTCTCGCTGCCTCAGTAAAGTAGTCAACATAATCAAAGACCCCTCCCACGCCAGACATTTTCTCTTCTGCCCCCTCCTATCAGGCAGAAGATACAAAAGCCTGAAAGCACGGACCACCAGGCTCTAGGACAGCTTCTATCCTGCTGTTATAAGACTATTGAACAGCCCCCGGTATGATAAGATGGACTCCTGACCTCACAATCTACCTCATCATGGCCTTGGACTGTATTGTCTACCTGCACTGCACTTTCTCTGTAACTCTAACACCTTATTCTGCATTCTATTACTGTTTTCCCTTGTACTACCTGAATGCACTGTTGTAATGAAACAATCTGTATGAATGGAATGCAAAACAAATTTTTTCACTGTACCTCAGTATATGTGACAATAATAAACCAATTTTTCTGAAAAAGATTAGGGGAGTTATCTCTGGTTTCCTGCCCAATCTTTATTCCTTAATCAAAATCACTAACCATCAGACTATCTGGACATGACGGTGCTTATTGGAACTTGCTGTGTACAGATAGGATATTACATTATGAAAGAGGCTAAAATACTTCACAGCCTATAATACATTTTGGGGCATTGCAAGTTTATGAACGGTGCTACATAACTGCAAATCATTCACCTTTTTAGTCCTTCTGTAACTTTTCACAACTTCCTCTCCAGCCAATCACACCTGGATTACACTTACACTCGGCTTATGGGGAAGAACTATTGCAACTGAAATTTGAGGCAAACCTATAAAGATGTTGAGAGTGTCGTTAAACTGTAAACTGAGTGGCTTCTCGTATGCGCACAGGCATAGCTAAACACCAAAACCAGATGGTAGTCTCAGTGATGTCCTGCTTGTCTGCTGGATGCATTGTTGCAGTCTATGCAGATACACCCAACAATGAATCAGTTATTTCATATTTTCTGACTAATTCTCACTGGCATATAATTCAGTGTCAGGCCCCTGACCGCATGCCATCTACTTGCTGCACCTCTGCACTCACACCCCCACTCCTCCTTCTGGACAGACCACGGATAGAGCTCCCCTGGTCCTCACCTTCCGCCCCGCCATCATTCTCATTCAGTGGATCATCCTTTGCAATTTCCACCGCCTTCAGCGAGATTCTGCTCTCGGATGCATCTTCCCCTTCAGTATTCCAAAGGGATTATTGCCTTCGTGACTCCTTGGTCCACCCTTCCGTCCCCACTGCTCTGTGTCCTGTAACACCTTCCCATGCAACTGCAGGAGACGCAACACTGTCCATTCACCTCTCCTCTTCCCACCATCCAGGGACCCAAACAATCCTTCCAGGAGAAGCAGAAATGTATTTG
Source organism: Pristis pectinata (assembly GCF_009764475.1). Lineage (NCBI taxonomy): Eukaryota > Metazoa > Chordata > Chondrichthyes > Rhinopristiformes > Pristidae > Pristis > Pristis pectinata. Next base: position 6,872,557 of record NC_067427.1, on the reverse strand, counting down.
CATCACTTTCACACTGGTGTACTACAGTCAGTATTCACAATGTGGTCTCCTGTACATTGGAGACACCACATGCAGATCAGGCGATTGCTTTGCAGAGCACCATTCAGTTCACAGGGGCCAACCTGACCTTCTGTTACCTGCCATCATCCTCCATCCACTCCCACTCTGACCTGCCTAACTATGGCTTTCTGCACTGTTATAAAGAGGCACAACATTAACTTGAGGAGCAGCACCACATCTTCTGTCCAGGCACTTTGCAGCCTTTCTGACTCAATGGTCAATTCTATAATTTCAAGTAACTAATTTTCTCTGTTGTACCAAAACTGGTCAATTCTGCTGTGGGTCATCTGTAGTATTCTCTATTAACCTTCTGTACATTTCCTACAGCTCTGCATTTCACAGCTTTTGCCTTTCTTTGTTTGTGTTCTCTCTCTCTCTAACTACCCTCATTTCATAGCTGTTATGTTATTGTTCATGTTTTCTCTCTCTCAAACTTCCGACATTAACCTATCAATGGATGACTACATATACAACTTATCCCCACAGCAACCCTGGACTCACCCTATCAGATATTAACTTTGTCCTATTCATCCCCTACACCTTCTCTATAATTCAAAACCAACTTGTTTTCTCTCTTTTCTAGTTCTGATGTCCGTCAACCTGAAACATTAACTCTATTTCTCTTTCCACAGATGCTGCCTGACCTGCTGAGTATTTCCAGCATTTTATGGTTTTATTTCAGAGTTCCATCATCTGCAGTATTTTGACTTTCAGAAACTGTTAAGTCCTGTTTATTAAGAAGCGCCATCACATTAATGAGGTCTAATGTCATAAATATATCTGAACTGCTTCTTTGTCTCTGTAAAGTTAAGTGAATTTTTATTCATGTGTCAAAAACTCCATAGAATATCATTTTAAAATGTTTTGTTTGAAATATGCTATTTCAGTTTTGTGGCGACTCACCGTCTAGTCGGGCGAACCGGCTCAGCAGTCGGGTCGCGCGGCGTCGGAGCGACGAGGCCCAAGATGGCGGCGGGCCTCGTCTTTCCGAGCGACGGGGAGAACCCGCGCGCGGGAAAGTCCTGATGACGTAGGACTTACGTCATTGCCGGTTTTTTTGGGCGGGAGTTTTTCTCCCTTAAAGGGCCCGCACAAGGCGGGAAAATAAACCAGTTCTGTTTGGCAATCCTCTGAGTAGAGTCTTGTTTTATTCCGCGGTAGCAACCGCTACAGTTTCTACTTTAAACTCATGTATGTTTTTCCATCTTAATTTTGTTTTCAGTGAAAAAACAGTCTGTGCTTTTCTACTTCTTGGTCTGTTGAGCAAGCAATCATAGAACATAGAACAACTACAGCACAATTCAGGCCCTTCGGCCCACAAAGCTGTGCTGAACATGTCCCTACTCTAGAAATTACTAGGCTTACCCATAGCTCTCTATTTTACTCAGCTCCATGTACCTATCTGACAGTCTCTTGAAAGACCCTATCGTATCCGCCTCCACCACCGTTGCCGGCAGCCCGTTCCACACACTCACCACTCTGAGTAAAAAACTTACCCCTGACATCTCCTTGGTCTAATTGGTTACTCAGCCCTCTTGATGACTGCTGTCGTCGCTAAAGGTGGTGCCACATGCAAAGTCACTTTGCAATGGGGGAAACTGAATCTGAAGACCCCCCCCCCCCCCCACGAGATATTTATTGGGCTGCATTCTTCAAGATCAGAAGGCAGTAAGTTCACCACTGACTGTAACATCAAGATCATAACCCTCCCTCCCACCGCTCGCCTATATGGCTCTGGTTCCACCTGCCATGCACCTCTCCCCTAATGGTTCCCGCTCTCACCTCCTTTACTTATCAGATTCCACCGCTGGGAGCCCTTTGCGTCCCTGCTTATCTCCCTCCAGCAGCCGTCTCCAACCTCCACCCTCCCTTACCCCTCACCTCGCTCCATGTGCCTCTCCATATAATCTTTTCCCTCTCTCTCTTTGACTGCCCCCACCTGCCACTGTCTCCCAACTCTCTCCCTGCTCCCCTCCCCTACCTGTCTAACATCTTACCCCCCCCCCCCCCCCCAGTCCATCCTTCACCTCTTTGTACTGGACATCTCGCCTCTCCGCTCTCAGTCCCGACGCAGGGTTTCGACCCGAAACGTCGACAGTTCCTTTCCTCCCACGGATGCTGCTCGACCCGCTGAGTTCCCCCAGCAGATTGTTTGTTGCTCCAGATTCCAGTGTCTGCCGTCTCGTGTGTCTCCATCAAGATCATTGCTTTTCATGTGCGCAGGAACCAGGTCCACCTGGTGGTCATTCTGAGAAACATCAAGCCCATCAAATCTATTTTCTTAAAGAGGCAGCACACTCTTCTCCCTGGAGACTTTCTTTATTCATGAAGTGTTATTGGAGCCCCTGGCTCAGTGAGCTCCTGTATGTTATAGGTTGGTTGGAGTGACAGGTGTAATGCTGAGCCATGGTGGTCAAGGAGGTACAGGAGCCTGAAGACCCAAACTCAACGATTCAGGAACAGCTTCTTCCCCTCCGCTATTAGATTTCTGAGTGGTTCATGGACCCATGAACATTACCCCATTATACCGCTTTTGCTTGCGCTATTTATTTATTTTTGTAATTTATAGATATTTATGTCTTTGCACTGCACTGCTGCTGCAAAACAACAAATTACAGTGATAATAAATCTGATTTGGATTCTGATTGTCAGCATGATACGACCATAAGATATAGGAGCAGAATTAGGCCATTCGGCCCATCGAGTCTGCTCCACCATTCGATCGTGGCTGGTTTATTTTTCCCTCTCAACCCCATTCTCTTGCCTTCTCCCTGTAACCTTTGACACCCTTACTAATCACCAACCTATCAACCCCTGCTTTAAATATACCCAATAACTTGGCCTCCACAGCCACAGATTCCACAGATTCACCACCCTCTGGCTAAAGAAGTTCCTCCTCATCTCTGTTCTAAAGGGAAGTCCTTCTATTCCAAGGCTGTGCCCTCTGGTGCTAGACTCTCCCGCTACTGGAAACATTTGGCTGTGCGAGTTACTGTAACTGAAACCAGGTAAGTATCAAGAATGGAAACACAGGAGACTGCAGGTGATGCAATCTGGAGCAAGAAGCAAACTTCTGGAGGAACTCAGTGGGTCAGGCAGCATCTGTGGAGGCAGATGGATGCTCAACATTCGGGTTGAGACCCTGCATCAGAATTGAGGGTGCAATGGGGAGATAACCAGTATAAAGAGGAGAGGGGCAGGGGTTAGACAAGAAGCTGGAAGGTGATAGGTGGAACCAGGTGAGAAGGGGGGTGATGGGCAGATGGTGCCAGGTGGGGGCAGGTATCAAGATTGGCTCCCATAGTAGAAGCAGTTTGCATGAAATTTAGGACAAAATATATATAATTTGCAGATTTCTGGTGGCACAACCCCAGGGTTAGATATTCTTCAGGAAGGGACTCCAGGAGAAGAACACTGCTCCGTTCAGGATTTCCAATAAGGGATTGTTAGTTTGAAATGGGATCATTTCTTACAATATAATCCATCGCTTGAAAAGTAAATCTGCCAACTGAACAGTTATATGTAGAGATGACTAAACTCACCAATCATTGCAACTTCTAGTTTGGAGTTTTAATGGGCTGGATGGGATGATGCACCCTTTAAATATGGAAGCTCTTGAATGGGAAATCTCTTAGTGGCTTTAAATTCTTCCACTTCATTTTTCCCCCTCGGCAGACTGCAGATGAATTAGCTTAGGAGTCCGTGCATTGTCTTGAAAAAATATATTCCTGAAATAGGTTGCTAATATCACAGCGTCCTTGCTATAATTTCCCAATCAGCAAAATTGTACGAGAAGCTGGGATAGTCTAGGACAGGAAACATGCAACCATAATCCGATTTGACTCAGGACCCGGGCATTAACCTGTGATCAGTTAATAAAGTTTAATCACTCCACCACTCTCCGCTAGCTGGGCGCTAAGGTCTAGAATTCCCTCCCTAACTCTGTCCACATCTCCACCTCTTTCTTCCTTTAAAATGCTCAGTAAGAACTTTCTCTCTCACCAAGCTTTTGGTCATCTGCCCGAACATTATGTTATGTGGTCCAGTATCAAATTCTGTCTGAAAATACTACTGTGCCTTGGGGTGTTTGCTAAGGCTTTTCAGTGGGAGGTTGGGGAGAACTTTTCTGGTTACACAGCTGGTTTAGGGTTTGCACCAATGTACAGCTGTGCAATCCAGAGAGTGCACAATCTGTGCTTCAGACAAAAAGGAAGTGTTGTTTATTAGTAGTATTGCATGAACAGAAACATCTGCTCTTCCTGTCAACGTGAAGGTCGTTGGCAGGTCATCTTCATCTTTCTCCTTCCTATGAGTGGCCAACCCTACACCAAGCGTAGAATATAGAATAGGTCGAGGAGTGTGGCTGGGGTCGAAACAGACATGTGTAAGAAAGAAAAGCACTCACTTGTCAGCTGCCCGATTACTAATAATGGAACCTGCTCCAGAGTGATGAGAGTCCAATCCAACAAGTTGAGAACGTTGACTTGAAGACTGATTGCCGGTGAAAATGGGGAAAGTGAGAGTATCCCGACAACCGTGGGAGAAGCTGAAGAATGGTTCTTTGTGACCTTTCAGTGGGTTTCACCAACCTGATTTGATGCTCAACGCACAAGACACTGGAGGAACTCAGTGGGCCAGGCAGCATCTATGGAGGGAATTGGACAGTTGATGTTACAGAATGAGGGAGTTGGATCTCGACCCAAAACATCAACTGTCCATTTCCCTCCACAGGTGCTGCCTGACCTGCTGAGCTCCTCCAGTATCTTGTGTGTTGCTCCAGATTCCAGCATTTGCAGTCTCTTGTGTCTCCTGATTCGTTGCTCATTTGGTCATCTGCTTTCATAATAGTGTACTGTACCAACAAATCAGCGGCAGAGATCCTCAAGGTAAATTGGAACATAAAGGGCTGAAAATATGACCTTCCTCTCAGTCCTCTGTGTCTGCCTGAAAATGGTGTTGGGTCGCTTACCTTCCTGTTTATATTATCTTGGTCTTGGGTACACAGAGCCCTCATCTCTCTAGGGCTGGAAGCCACTTGTAAAGATGAGGCAAGGTCCCATTGTTTCAATCGACATCTGACTGCAGTTCTGAGGCAGGAATGTTTCTCCAGCGCCAAAGGTGGCTTCAGGTTCCTGCCAATCTCTGCGAGGCAGATATAGTGATTGTCACTGTTTTGGATATCAAAGAATATATAACATGAAAATCATACCTTAATATCTGAGGTTATTGTTACATGATCTGTGAGAGCAACTGCTGGACACAGTGCTGGCCACCAACAGAAACCAATTAAGAAAATAGTCAAAAGATTTTTCATTACAACAATACTGTATTGAATGCCTATTTTGCCCTAAACTTTTGATTCTGTTCCCTCAACCTCTCTCCTTTAAGCCACTATTTAGAACCTAGTGGTGGGATAAAGTTACTGATATGTTCTCTATGCCAATTCAATGCAAGTGTCTAGCTTACATGAATAACTGCACTCTGTGCATTGTGAGCACTGAATTTTAGCATTGCCATCTGTGTCAAGTTAAACTTTTATGATATGAGAAGTACCATTTTGTCAAACAGTATTACAAAAGCAAAATACTGGGTATGCTAACAACCTGAACTATGACCTATCAGGCTGAGTCAAGCTAGTTCCCACCGGCTGCCCAGATCTGCTTCCTGTAGATCCCCACTATCCTGCACTTACCCGTGGCCAGATGCAGAGGGCTGATCAAGTTGACACCATTCCCCCTCCACCCCTCCTTTCCCAATTCTGAGAGGCGCCTTCACAATTAGACCTTGGGCTGTATAACAGAGTCCACACCCTTGTCACAGCCTTCCACAAGGGGCCTGGCTAGAGGTGGAGCTTCAACTCCTGACAAAGACCGTGATAGAAGACTATGTTGCCTCTGTTTCCCTCTCTGCAGATGCTGCCTGACATGCTGAGCATTTGCAGCAGTTTCTGTTCTCATTTTAGGTTTCCTGGCTAATTTTAAACTGCAGTTTTAACTATTCTGCAGATATTCCTCATTACATCTCTGATATTCAAAGCAATTTAAAAACTACTAAAGCTGCTCTAAGTAATAGAAAATATAAAAACGTGCTGAAAAATAAAATATCTAAAATTGGATAAAATACATTGAAAACAGAATTAACTAAAACTAACATAAAATAGCATAATACAAAATAAAGAAAAATAAAAACCAGATGTTTTTCTTCCTAATTTTCAGACTGAGGACGCCCATTGAGATGAATACAGTCTCCAGTCCCAGGGCATATCTTGAGCGGTGGAGGATTGGACAACTCGATGCTGGGAAAGCCAGTAAGCCCAGGCTCCACCTTCGGACTCCATATGGAGTGACACATATCCCACATCTGTCCCTCAGCAACCTATAACATGTCCATGTGACTCTAGGACTTACTTATGTGGGAGTGGCCAAATACAAATGGTTCCCATAGGAACTGACAGCTGCCGCCAGTCCATTAAACCATAACTGATGAAAGGTCAAGGATCTGAAGTATTGACTCTCTTTCCATCGCTATAGATGCCTCCTGACCTGCTGAATATTTGCAGCATCTTCTATTCTCATTGCACTTCTTGGCTAATTTTAAGCTATAATTTTGACTGTTCTGTAAATACTCCTCATTGCAAACATTGCCTGGGGTAGAATCATAGAGTCATAGAGTGTAAGGTGGGGCTCCACAGAGAAGTGAAATGATTGCCAATTTACGGCTGAGTCCAAACAAATCAAAAACTTCTCCTGCCATATGGTTTCAATAGAGTTTCTTGACGAACAAGAACAATCAAACCCCGGTGTATTCTCTCTTTACCAGTGTTATAACAATGTTGGATCTAGATTATATTTCTCGTCTGAATAATTGGGAAAAGCCCTCAAAACCAGGAAAAGTTACAAAATGAAAAATTGCATCACTAACCCTTAGCCAAGCATCAAATTTAGCTTCAAACCAAGACATTGGACCAAATCTACACCATAAGAGACATATCACATCCTGAATGCTAGATGCTTATTCCATAGTTGCAGTTGGATTAAAAACCTCTGAGATGTCTTCCGTGGCACATAGGCAACTGCTTTGTCAGAAACAGTGCTACAAGCATGTTTTGGACTTTATACCGAAGGAGGGATCAACTTACTTTGGAGGTAAGGTGGCACAGATTCACCAGAATGCTTCCTTGAATGAGGGGTTGTCCTATGAGTAAAGTTGGTCTATATTCACGGTAGTTAGAAGGATGAGAATTGACCTCATTGATATACGTGGGGTTGTGGGAAAGAACAACGGGATGGAGAGCTTATAACCAGAAGGCATTGTCTCACGATGATGGTTCGGTAATTTTGGACTGGGATGAAATAACAGTGTTAAACTAAACAACAGTGAAACAATAACAGCACATGGATAGGAAAGATCAAACATGGGCATCTGGATCTAGCTTAGAAGAGCATCATGGTCAGCATGGACGAGTTGGGCCGAAGGGCCTGTTTCTGTGCTGTATGACACTATGACTCTCACAGCTATTCCCTCCATAACAAATGAAGTTTTATTCATCCTTCTTTGGGAGGCTCTCATTGTCAGCACAGAACCTCTGAGCAGTTCCGACACTATACCTGACACCTTGTGCTGCAGCGTTCACCTTGTCGCATTCATACGGCTGGGAAGGCAGCCACGTTCAACGTCAAGGGTTAACAATCCATTCAGTGCCATCAGAGGGGGCAGGTGTGGGAAACGTACAAGGGCAATCGCCTGCCTTGGGTTACTGCAATCACAAAATGGGCTCTTCCTCATTTTCCTCATGTGTGGCCACATCTTCCCTGACCTGGCCTCAACCGGTTGAGAGTTGACCAAGGTTAGGTTCAAGCTTTGGACCTCATTACTCGGGTCAGTCACCAGGTTGTAGCTGGCGACATTTGCACCGAAATCTCGGGAGTGGAACTTACAACCACCTCTCCAGTGAGGCCCAGACAACTCTATAACATCTGTGACACTTTCACCCTGGTAGCCTTCCTCACGTTTTTATTCTTGCCTGGTGAGCAAGTCATTAAGATTCCTTGTTTAGTCCCAGTGACCTTGTTGGGTCCCTGTAGTGAGGGCAATCAACAGCTTCAGTGGCACGAGGTACAGTTCCTGTCAGAATAGATAAAGAAGTAAACTTTCATCTTCTCTGGTGTGCGATCGTCTAATGTTCCAGAGGGGCATTTCATTCCGAACATGCATTATTGAAGTCAGTGTGAACCCTACAAACCAAATTGTTGTGAAGCAGACACTTGCTGGGTCTGACTTTATCCAAAATTCTGAACTTCAATGAACCACAATATTGACTACCTGAACAATCATAATAATCCTCCTTCCCATCAGAATCGTCAGATCTGCCAATATTAATGTCAATCTGGGAAATCTGTCTAAGTCTCAGCTTTCAAAAGCACAAGGATACAACTGTCACCTTGTCTAAAGTCATCTGCAATTCCCCACACATAACTGGCTGACAGTCTGAGTGCTTGCATTCTGTAAAATACTGAAAGACTTCACTTACAAAGTACCTAGAGACTCTTTAAATATTAAAATTGCAGAACTATTCTTTTAGCAGATGATCTTCTTAAAACATGCTGTCGTACCAAGATATATCAAAAAGTGACACTCAAAATGATTATTGTGGTAACTTTGATACCATCAAAGCAAAATGGATTCATGAATGTGTTCTGCACTTAACCACTTGGCTACTGAGTTTGAGGCAGTTCCATTTTAACCCACATATTTAATATTTGAAGTATTCCTCAACTCCTCTCTCTAAACCACAGGTGTATGTTCAACTCCTCTTGCCAATCATGATACAAGACAGTGTTTGGTCTTCAATAAGCTTGCCTAATATTTCCAGAGACCTATAAGTGTCTCAGTAGATACCTACTGAACATAGCAATGACTAACCATTGGAAAGCTGCCTTTGGTTAGAGTGAAGAGTAATCTACTCTCGATATCTCTTATTCTTAAATATTCTGTTCAGGGTCAACCGCACTCCTTCCCTTCTCAGCTGAAAGGGATTCAGTTGTACTTTAAGAGTTTGAAAAGATCATTGCTGCCCTGAATTCCTACCTTATGGTAGCACAGTGGTTAAGCTACCAGAGATCAGGACCACTGAATCAGTGACATGTATTTGAATCCCACCCAACAGCCAGGAAGTTGAAGTCCAAATGATTAAACAAGCCTGGAATTACAAGACAAAACTGATCATGAAACTACTGCATTGTTATAAAAACCAATTTGCTTCATATATTAATATACACAGGGAAAGAAATCTGCCCTCTGTACCTGTCTGGCCTGTATGTGACTTGCGACCCACCAAATTTGGTTGTCTTTTAATTGCCTCTGGGACAATAAAAATGTTGGGATTGCCAGTAACATTCATATCCTGTGAATAAATAACTAATAAAAAACACTGGAAGGTATGCAAGGATTTAAATTTTCACACGTCCTTAACATTGTGGGATGTGCATGTGCATTTGTAACCTTGCAACGCATGTAACATTTTAGATGAATGTTGAAGGGTACACATCACATGCCCACTGTCTACCCACCAAAATTAATCTAGGAAACCTTACCAGTAACTCACACTCCAACTTCCAGCCAACAGTCTGGACACTAGTGGCTGATGGTGTGAAGTTTGGACGGTGACAACATCACTCAACAAGAATTTGGTCAAAGGTCCAACCACTGAAGTTCCAGTGAAGATCTGTGACCTACTGAGCTACGAAGCAAAAGCTAGAAAGTGGAATTGATCCAAAGTCCTTTTTTGCTCGATGTGACCTTGACGGACCAAAAGGTCTCCTTCTGTGAAGTAACTTTCTATGATAACTATGATTGTGAAGTAACTTTGTGATTCTATAATGCAAATATTGAACTGTGCTTCACCACGTTTGTACAAGATCTAGAACTTATTGCACAAATAAAGACTTGTCAAGCTGTGTATGCAACAAGGTACAGTGTGTGAACCACATGCCGTCCTAATTAACCTGTACCTATTGATCCTTTGCTCTTGGAATGTGCTCAACACAGTGGCATGCTCAGGATAAGGTCACCTGGTGGGAACCATTATGTTTTGGCCAAGGACAAGGGATGGAAGAATTAGAGAAGAATACCAACACTAATTTAAATGGCTGTGGTCATACACTGCAAAAGGGCATTACCACCAGTCCTTGAGAGCTTCATGATATGAAACCCCAAGAGCTTGGGGAACCATTGGCGGAATGCATGAAAGAGGAAGTGGAGACAGAAATCCATGCAACATTTAAGAAGTACCCGGTTGAGCACTTGAAGGTCAGTAGACCAAGAGCTGACAAATGGGATTAACCCAAAATCCATCGTTGGCCATTCTGGATATGACGGTTCAAATGGTCTCTTTTTTGAGGTTCATTTTCCAAAAGTCTCCTCAATCTTAATTGGTGCCTTGTAGACCAATTGTAGAATCATAGAAGTCTTTACCACAGACAGAGGCCACTTGGCCCCTTGTGTCCTGCTAGCAGGAAAAGTGCAACAACCTCTGATAACAACAAACAATCTGCTGGAGGAACTCAGCGGGTCGAATAGCGTCTCTGGGGGAATTAAGGGAATTGTCGATGTTTCGGGTCGAGACCCTGCATCAGGACTGAGATTGGAGAGGGGAGATGGCTGGTATAAAGGGGAGAGGTGTATAAAGAGATAGGAGCCTGAGGCAATTGGTTGGCTGAGGAGGGGTGAAAGATGATGGGCAGCTCCTTCCACCCCTCCTCAGCTCACCAATCGCCTCGGGCTCCTGTCTCACCACTCCCCTTCTCCTCTTTATTCTGGCCATCTCCCCTCTCAGTCCTGATACAGGGTTTCAACCTGAAGTGTCGACAGTTCCCTCCCTCCTTCTCCCCCCCCACACAGATGCTGCTCAACCCACTGAGTTCCTCCAGCAGATTGTTTGTTGCTCCAGATTCTAGCATCTGCCGTCTCTTGTGTCTATAACCCCCGATTGTTCATGATGCCATTGTTCTGGAATTCCAATGGGTGTGGATTCCTGCACTAAACACACCAGGGCCCCAGTCCCTAAGCTCCCTTTAACACACTGGGGTCCCAGTCCCCACACACCTTTTAAAATTACTGGGTCCCCTGAAAAATTTATTACACCACTGTGTAACATCTAAAAAAAGTATGTTGGAATATTAATAAATAACATCCAATAGACTGGAAAATCTGCCAGTTTGGCACCATCAAAGTCTCAAGTGTACTGGATTAATGGAGTTTTACTGTATTGAGTCTAATCCCATTTTCCGCCCTTGGTCCCGATCTCTATGGGTTCAGCAGCCACACTTTAAATGTGGCAACAGTTCCTGTCTCCACCATCCCATCAGGAAGTGAACTGCATACCATAACCATTCTCTGGGTGAATAAATGTCCCTCAAATTCCATGTAACCCCTTCAACACTTACCTAAAATCTGCATCCTCCTAGATATTAACCTCAAGCGGAATGAATTCCTTCCCGTTCACCCTATCATGCTCTTTCAGAGTTGTAAGCACTTCAGTCTCCTGTCAGCCTTCTCTGATCCAAGGGAAACAGCCCCTCCCCAATTAATTTCTCCAGGACTGCCAGTCCTGGACCGGAACCAATCTGATCCTGAAGCATCAACTTCAAAGGCCAGATCAAATAGCACCTGAACTCTAGAATCCAACACTGTTTGAAGTGTACGGATTTGCACCCCATGTATCAAGAGTTTTGGCAGCTGATCCTTCCTATTGCTGTTATCAGCAGGGTTGCTAAACTGGTCTATTTGCAGGCAGTTCAGCTTTATTCAGAATTACTGCCATCTGTGATTCTGCATTCAGACAGACTCAGATATTAGTTGTGGACGAGTAGCCCAATGTGGGTGTTGTTTAGGGGTTTGCCTGAGTTTCTCTCTGTGGGACTGTGAGCTGTACCGATGCCCAATTCCACCCATCACAAACGGCAGGAGTTTCTCAGATTCTCAGAGGTAATGCTGGTTGTTAGCTCCTTCCTTGAGGAGACAGGCACTCAGATCCCAGGCTCCCTTTAACACACTGGCGTCCTATTTCCTTGCTCCCTTGAAACTTAACGTGTTCGCTGGAAAACTTATTATACAACTGTATAACATCTAAGGAAAAGTCCCCTCTGTATAAAATCACCTTCTGACAACTGAATGCAGACCAAAATTTAAAAAAAAATTGATACTTATGAAGGAGTCACACTGGGTAATGAAGGCTTGAGGTGGGGTAACGACGGGGGTGAGTACACAGAGAGGTATATTGACCAAACGTGTATCTTGGTAATTGGTTTATTATTGTCACATGTACCGAGATACAGTGAAAAGCTTTTGTTTGCGTGCCATCTAGACAGATCATTCCAAACATAAGTACATCAAGATAGTACAAAAGGAAAAAATAACAGAATGCAGAATATAGAACATCGAACAGTACAGCACAGTACGGGCCCTTTGGACCGTGATGTTGTGCCAAACTATATGAACACTTCCTCCATGATCAATCTAACCCTTTCCTCCTGCACAGCCCACATCCCTCCATTTTCCATGTGTCTATCTAAGAGCCGTTTAAAGGTCCCTATTGTATCACCCTCCACAACCACCCCTGGCAGTGCATTCCAGGCACCCACCACTCTCTGCGTAAAATCCTACCTCTGACATCTCCCCTCAACATTCCTCCTCTGACCTCGAATGGACGTCCTCTGGTATTGGCCATTGCCGCCCTGGGGAAGAGGTGTTGGCTGTCCACTCTGTCTATGCCCCTCATAATCTTATACACCTCTATCAAGTCACCTCTCATCCTGCATCACTCCAAGGAGGAAAGCTTTAGTTCGCTCAACCTGTCCTATAGTGTTACAGTTACAGAGAAGGTGCAGTTCTTAGCACTGCTCACCATATCCTTCCAGTGAGCTAACCCATGACTTGAGGATACAGGCAACGCACAGTTACAGGAGGACAGCTGTGGAGAAAGAAACAAGGGTTGGCATTCCATCCACACAGTAGAATGCTGATAGCAGGGATATCACTGGGATTGTTGCAGGTTGGTTCTGCTACATGCGCCTACCTCCCATCCATTCGCCTACGGTGCAGATTCAGTTAAAATCAGACCAAAGAGCTTTCCTTTGTGAGTCACCAAGATCAAAATCTATGAAAGTTCACTGGACCAGCCAAGAAGCTGAAAGTACAGGTCAGAGGAACCTCACTACCTGACACAACTCCAAATCTTTAGGAGCAGTGAACCGTCCCCTAGTACGATAAGGTGGACTCTTGACCTCACAATCTACCTCACCACGGCCTTGCACCTTATGTGTCTGCCAGCACTGCACTTTCTCTGTAACTGTAACACTATATTCTGCATTCTGTTATTGCTTTTCTCTTGTACGACCTCGATGTACTGATGAAGTGAAATGATCTGTAGGGACGGCATGCAAAACAAAGTTTTTCACTATACCTCGGTACATGTGACAATAGTAAACTAATTACCCATTACCAATACTCTTCACTTGCCTGAGCAAATACAGCTCCAACACTCAATACCATCCATGGAAACATGGAACATAGGAACACGAGGAACATATTTGGCCCTTTAAGTTTGCTCCACCACTCAATATGACAATGGCGGATCAATCAAGTGCAGCGTTCTAATGAACCTTTGTCCCTACATCGCTTCAGCCCTTCCTGAATATATTTAATGATTAGGTTTCAACTGCATTTTGTAGCAGAGAATTTTGCAGGATTACCACCCTCTGGGAGAAGAAATTCCTTCACACCTCCGTCTTAAAGGGCTTACCCCTCATCCTTGGGTGGTGACCCTGGTCGTGGACTCCCCAGCCATCAGGAACATCCTTCCCGCATCTAATGGGTCCAGTGCTGTCAGAATTCCATGAGCTCTCTCAACTTTCTGAACTCTCGTGAATATAAGGCTAATTGACCCAATCTCTCTTCACGTTGCCATCCAGGGAATAAGGTAGCTGATTGATTGGCAACTCCCCCATCAACCTAAACGGTCAACCCCTCATGCGATCTACAAAATTCACTGGAGCAATATATCATTGCTCCATTGATACCATTTCCCTGACCTAAGAACCTTACCTGCCCTTGAAAAAAACAGGGTGAGCAAATACTGGGACAACCACCAACTGTAGGCACTCCTCCAAGTCACACACCATCCTGACTTGGATATATATATATCAAAAAAATGCATTAAAATATGGCGAGCTACCATCTTAAATCGCAACAGTCTATGGTGAAGGGTCACCCACAGCATATAACACATTTTGACGATCTCGATTGGCTTACCAAACCAATTCAGGTGTCAGCAAAGAGTTAACCGTACACCTGTGGGGCAGGAGTCACGTATAGGCCAGACCAGAGCAAGGAAAGATCTCCTTCCCTTGAAGGTCACATGTCGACCCAGTCCTTCTTCGTCATTGGATCCACGTCCCACATCGCTCCCCACAATAGTACAGTGGGAGCACCTTCACCAGAAGGACTGCAGCGGTTCAAGGAGGCAGCTCACCACCACTTCTCAAGGGCACGAAATCCCAGTGACCCCCCACGCAGAAGGAATGAGTGAAGAAGTCATTAGCATATCAGCAATTTTAATCTCTCTGCCAACACAAAAAGCAAATTCTGAGCTCTGAGGCTCATAAGGTGTAAAGTGATGAGCCACAATGTGTTGGTGAAGCTGCAGGAACTGAGAGTGGTGTAACCACCATCTGACACCTTGGAGCGCTTTGTGTCTTTTACTGGAGCGCTATAATGGAGCTTGTTTGTGCTACTCACCGTCTTTCAGTGAGGCAGAGAACACGGAGGAGCAGATCCTGAAAAAGACGTAGGCAGTTTTTCTGCTCCTGTGACTCACTGCTGTCATTGCCGTTAAAAGCGAGGTGTTGAGTTTTTGAAAAAAGTGTGAAGTATGCTGAAAATATTCAAGTAATTAACTTACTGGTGCCGATATAAAAAACTCTCAAACGTGGGGTTTTTGCCAACACAGCCTTTTCTTTGTAAAATTCACATGTCAGAACAATGTGTGTGTGTTCATCAAACTGATTAATGAACTGAAATTCATGTTAATGTTAATAATAATATAAAAGCTGTGTTTGTTCTCTCTTGGGGAGTCAGTGTCACCAGCATTTATTTCCCATCCCCAACCAGCCTTGGGAGGGTAGTGGTGAGCTGCCTTCTTAAATGTCCTCAGTCCTCGTGGTGAAGGGTCTCCCACAGTACATGACACACTTTGATACTACTGATTGGCTTGTCAAACCAATTCAAGGGTCAGCACAGAGTTAACTCCTGTGGGTCAGGACTCATATATAGGCCAGAACAGGCAAGGAACGATCTCCTTCCCTTGAAGGTCACGAGCAACACAATTTATTTTAGGAATGGGTTTCATGGTCTTGGAAATCATAGAATTTACAGGAACAGGCCCTTCAGCCCATAATGTTGTACCGAAATAAGCCAATGACACCTAATCCCTTCTGCCTGCACATGGTCCGTATCCCTCCATTGTCTGCACATTCATATGTCTGGAATTGGAGAGCATGTTTTATGAGGATAGGTTGAGCAGGCTAGGGCTTTTCTCTTTGGAGAGGAGGGTGAGAGGTGACTTGATAGAGTTCTACAAGATGATAAAAGGAATAGATCAAGTGGACAGTCAGAGACTTTTTCCCTAGTGTGACAATGGCTAACAAGAGGGGGCATAATTTTAAGGTGATTGGAAGAATGTACAGAGATTGGAGGAAAATACAGTATCAGAGGCAAGTTTTTTTTTTTACACAGAGAGTGGTGGGTGCGTGGAACACACTGCCAGGGTGCTGGTAGAGGCAGATACATTAAGGACATTTAGGAGACTCTTAGATGGGCACATAGATGATAGAGAAATGGAGGGGTATGTGGGAGTGAATTGTTAGTTTGATCTTAGAGTAGGTTAAAAGGTCGGCACAACATCGTGGGCCGAAGGGCCTGTACTGTGCTGTAATGTTCTATGTTCAAGGGAAAGAGATCTCTTCTTGCCTGCTCTGGTCTGTGTATGACTCTTGAACCACAAGCATTGTGGTTAACTCACAGCTTTGATGGAACTCTTGATCTCCCAATCTGCCTCGTCGTGGCCCTTGCACTTTATTTGTCTGCCTGCATTGCACTGTCTCTGTAACTCTACCACTAATATTCTGCATTCTGTTTTTCTTTTTACTACCTCCATGTACTTATGTATGGCATGATCTGTCCGGATGATAAACAGACAATAGCTTTTCACTGTATCTCAGTGCAGGTGACAATACTAAGCCAATTCCAAATTCCATATTCCTATATATTTTATTACCTGACCTCCTACCTCCCTCCACATCAACCTCCCAACTCCCCTATCATCAGTCTCAGTTCTGTCTCATACCTCGCCTCCTTCCCACACCACGTGGGAACCATTCAGACGATCCTTGGCTTTCTATTAGACCATCTTTTTATTCCCCCCATCTACAATATCTTAGCATCCAACACAGATGAGTTCCAAGGGAAGGAGAGGGGAAAGAACACCTATTTTTAACGTCCCTGTAATATTTCTACAAGGTTGCTCACTAGGAGAGTAAACAGCTTTGAGAGAAAGACACCTTTGATAGTCAGTGTTGAATGTGGTCAGGATTAGAGTCATAGAGCAATACAGTACAGATACAGGCCCATCGGCCCAACCAGTCCATGCCAGCCATGTTGTCCATCTAGCTAGTCCCATTTTAGTGGCCATTGTTACAACAATTAATATGCTGGATACGTGGAGAGGAATACTAGAGTGGCCAATCTTCCCACAGTGCCCTCTCTCCCAGATCTCTGCCCCGAAGATCCCAGGAAAATCCAGCGTGATTGATGTCCCTGCTGAGCAGCCTGGTGTTAGGGCAGCTCACGTTTCCAGGTGATCTGAAGTCAGTGCCAGGGTGTTGGTGGGGAGTCGGGTTTGTAGATGACACTCAAAGAGGAATGAGTGCCTCAGAAGCAACAGAAGATTTGTTTACGCAGCATTAGTGGGACGGACAACAGCAGATGAGAGTTACTGCAGACAACTGGGAAGTCTTAGTCAATGGCGATAAAGCATTAGGCAACACATGGACTCCATTAGAGTTGTCAAAATAACGAAGGATAAATACCACAAATGCAAAGCTGCAATTCACAAAGCCAACAACATATTAAACTAGGTGACTCCAGGAAAATTCATTACACTGGCTCCAGATATGCTAGGTTTGCTGTTTGAAGAGTATTTGAGTAGAGTGAGATTGTTTTCTCTACAGCAAAAAATGAGCTGCTCAAGGAACTCAGCAGGTCAGGCAGTACCTGTGGGGGGAAATGGACAGTCGCCGTCTCGAGTCAAGACCCTTCATCTGGGCACCTTCTCTTGAGGTGCTGCCTCGAGAAGGCAACATCTATCATCAAAGATCCCCACCATCTGGGCCGTGCCATCTTCTCGCAGCTACTGTTGGGCAGGAGGTACAGAAGTCTGAAGTCCCACACCACCAGGTTCAGGAACAGCTGCTTCCCTTCAACCATTTGGTTCTTGAACCAACCGGCACAACCCTAATCACTACCTCGATATAGCAACATGATGACCACTTTGCACTACAATGGGCTTTGTTTTTTTGTTCTAATTGTGTTCTTTCTTGTATAATTTATGTTTTTCTTGTGTATGCTGCTTATGCAATGCTGTGTGCCTGTGATGCTGCGGCAAGTAAGTTTTTCATTGTAACTGTGCACACATGTACTTGTGCATATGATAATAAACTCGACTTTGAGAGAACCATTGAAAAGTAGTAGGGGGTATTGGATCCTTCCATTTGAGCAAAATGGATCGTTTGGCCATTAATGTAACAAAGGCAAGCATACGGTTAGCGGAGGCAGATAAATGGCCAGACTCTATCCTTGGTAATCCAAAAATTGCAGTGATAGGGTGAGGTTGTAAATCAATCTTCAATACATTTGAAATAATGTTAAAAATGTCTTTCCAATATTTTTCCAAAAGAGGACAGGACCAAATAATATGTGTCAAAGAAGCCACATTCGATTTACATATGTCACATAGGATTTATATGTTGATAAAAACGAGCTAGCTTATCTTTTGACATATGGGTCCTGTGAACTACCTTAAACTGTCTCAAAGAGTGTCTGGCACACATTGAAGATGTATTAACTAAATGAAGAATTTTCTTCCAAGTCTCTGTAGGTAAAGACGTCTGGAGTTCGGTTTCCCATTCGTTCTTAACTTTGTCCAGTGATTCTGGACGTATTTTCATAATTAAATCATAGATTATTGTTATCAAGCCCTTCTGATAAGGATTAAGACCTAAAATTTTTTCCGTAATTTCAGTTTTGTAAGGTGTCAGAAAAGAGGGTATAGTAGCTTTTAAAACATTTCTAATCTGCAAATATCGAAAAAGTGTGATCTCGGCAAATTGTATTTGTTAGACAATTGTTCAAAAGATGAAAAACAGTTATCAATGAATAAATCACAGAAACATACTGTTCCCTTCCTCTTCCGTATGGAAAAAGCTGAGTCAACTCTGGATGGATGAAAGAAAAAGTTAGATTGAATGGGACTTGACAAGTTAAATTTATCCAATCCAAAATATTTACGAAATTGAAACCATATTCATATTGTATGTTTAACAATTGGGTTAATCATATGTTTACGTAATTTGGTAAGTGCAAAAAGCTCCTAAAATAGAAACTAATGAAAATTCAAGGACTGACTGGTGCTCAAGGTGTACCCATTTGGGACATTGAATTGCATCTGAAACTTGTATCCAAAAAATTAAATATCTGATATTAATTGCCCAATAATATAATCTAAAGTTAGGCATGTTTAAACTTGGAAAAAATTAGGAGCGATACTGTTGATCCTTCGCTTAAATTTGAAGATATTTGGAGTCCATTTATTCAATATTTTCACATGATATAGATCCCCTTTCAATAACTTTCCAACTTGGAGGAACAGAGTTGACGACATAATATTGCTCTGTTTCTACTGAGAAATTTTAGTCCAGTCTTTTTTTTTGTTTGTTTGTTTTGAAATTTTTCTGTTTAGTTTGGTTTGATATATTGTTTATAATTTTTCTTATTGATTTGGGGATTTTTTTTCTTTCTTTTTTATTTATATAATAAATCTTTTTCTTTCCTTTCTTTTATATTATATTCATTTACTAAGAGATCGTTGGATCTACAGATTTTTTATATTCTGTTGTTCTTTATGATTATCTATGCCATGGTTATTCTCCTGATCTCTTTGTATTACATGTACAAACATTAATGTTATATATTAATCTGTATTAATTTGAAAACTAACAAAAAGATTGAAAAAGAAAGAAAGACAATAAACTTGACTTTGACCTTGAGTTGAGAAGGAGAGAAGATTTCATCAGAACTTACTAAATTCTTAAGGGATTTGACAGGCTAGACACAGGGGGGGATATTTCCCCTGACTGAGAAGGCTAGCAACAGAGGGCATAGTTTCACAGTAAGAAGTAGGCCTTTTAAGATTTAGATGAGGACAATTCTTGTCATTTAGATGGAGGTGCAACTTTGGAATTCTCTATCCTGGAGGGCAGTGAGTCAGTCACTGAGCTCAAAGATTAGATTTCTGGACCTAAGGGGAATCAAGAAATAGTGTCATAGAGTCAATAGAGTAATACAACATGGAAACAGGCCCCTCGGCCCAACTCGGCCATGTGTTGTGTGATAAAGCTTCTTTTGGAATCTTAAAGACGGAGGACTCTGGACACAGGCTTTGGATCTTAAAAATAGTTTAATGGCAAAGACAGATGCAGGAACAGAATGAATGGGAACGAATGCACACTCACACTCACACAGGGGACCGTGAACGTGAGGGGGGATTCGCAACGAGGATGAGATACACACACACACACACTCAAACACAGAATAAACAAGGTACAGCTCATCAAGGGATAAACACTTCAATGCCTGAACACCTTGACCTAGACAAGCATTGGCCCTAACACTCCCTGGAATCTGACTAAGATGCTTCCAAACCACGTGGTGGTGCACACTCTTACCGATGGTCTCTGCAGCATTGTTTCACTATTCCTGGGGCAGTTAAAAGAGGAAGGCCCAGGCATGTGCAACACTCTTTATAGTGTTGGAAGGCTGGGTGGAGCCCAGCCAGGTAATTTAGATGGACCAATAGCTTGGAGGTCAAGGACAAAGGTGTTTACCAAGGCCAATGGTCAGCCAGGTTCAGGAACAAAGGTGCTCTCCAAGGCCAATCCCTAAGCCCGCACCAGATGGGTGGGGTGGAGCCAAACCTTGATTGACAGTGGTGTCACTTCCGATCCAATAAGCAATGCTGTCCGACCAGAGGGGTCAGTGTTGTTACTGTCACGTGACAGCCATGTGCTCTCATACTGCACCATGCAACCAAGCTCCCTAAGTTAGTCTTGCCTGCATTTGGCCAGTATCCCTATAAGCCTTTACTGTCCATGAACTTATCTACATGTCTTTTAAATGTTATTAACTCAACTACTTTCTCTGGCAGCTCATTCCATATACACACCACTCTCTGCATGAAAAAGTTCCCTTTAAAATCTGTCTCCTCTCATCTTAAACCTGTGCCCTCTAGTTTTTGGTTCCCTTTCCCTGTATGGAGATAGTGCAGGAAAACAGCACTGATCAGTTGTGATTTGGATTCTTAAATTATTATTTGTCTTTACATTGTGCACTATTCTGGAAAAAAGAATAAATCAGAGTCCCTGGTCATTAATACATCAGTGTTTGTGGGACCTTGCTGTGCACAAACTGGCTGAGGCAGTCCCTTCATTGTGACAGCGACCACACTTCAAAGCTGCTCCCCTGACTGTCAACTACTTAGGGGTTACTTGAAAGGGATGTGAATGGTGCTATAGAAATGCATCCTTCCTTCTTCCTTCAAACACACTTCCAAATAACAGACTGAACACCTGTTCCCACCGGTAAGCATCAGTGCGACCTCCGTATGAAATTTGATTTCGCCACGATTTTATATTCGACCTCTGTAAGAGATTAGTACTCCCAACTGTGAACTCTGTTGTCATTCAGAACCCTGACTGGGAGCAGTCATTAAGCTCACTGAGGAACACAGAGGCATTGTCCCAATATTCCATCTAAAGAACCATTCTGCAGACAAGGACAATTTAAAACAATCCCTGCTGCAGAAGCGAGGCAATTAAAAACTTCAGGGCAATCGACTAAAATACTTGTGTCAGAGGATTGTAGCCTTAAATTTATCCAACAGTAAATAAAGAGCAGAGATGAAAATTAAAAAGAAACTGCGGGTGTTGGAAACCTGAAATAAAAACAGTAAATGCTGGAAATACTCGGCAGGTCAGGCAGCATCTGTGGGAAGAGAAACAGGTCAGGGTCTCAGATCTGAAATGTAAACTGTTTTTCTCTCTCCACAGATACTGCCTGAGCTGCTGAGTGTTTCCAACATTTTCTACTTTTATTTTAAATTTATCCTGTCTCCTTGTGCAGGATTAGTATTTTCATTTGGTGGGTGTAAATTTTTCAGGGACTGACAGTGGGAAAATTCCGATAGAATACCAACCAGTCAGTGACTCAGTGGCCAGGATCCAACCATATGGGACCTGCTGCCTCTGTTGAACTGACCAAAAAAAATTTCACTCAGGATGTGGTAGAGTTCTAGATCTCGGCCTGGAAGGTTGGTGGAGGCACAAACCTTCGTCACGTTTAACAAGTGTGTAGGATTACAGTCTAGAGAAAGGCCATTCAGCCCATCACTAAATGTTGGGAATTATGTTCCCTTCCAGCATTCTTTCACTTCGAAGGCTAGATGGCCTACTCCTGCTCCTATTTCTTATATTCTTATGTAATAATTTGTTTTTACATCATGCATTATTCTGATAAGAAGAATAAAAGCAGAGTACTTGGTCATTAGTACATCACTGTTTGTGGGATCTTGCTGTGCACAATCTGGCTGACACTTCCTACCTTGTGACAGCCACCACACTTCAAAGCTACTCCCCCGACTGTCAACTACTATCCCGCTATTATAAGACTATTCAATGGTTCCCTAGTAACACTAAGATGGACTCTTGACCTCACAATCTACCTCATTATGACCTTGCACCTTGTTGTATATTTCTCTGTAGCTGTTATACTTTATTATGCATTCTGCATTATTTACCTTGTACTACCTCAATGCACTGCTGTAATGAATTGATCTGTATGAACGGTATGCAAGTCAAGTTTTTCACTGTACCTTGGTACATGTGACGATAATAAATCAATTCCAATTCCGATTACTTAAGGATGACTTGAAAGGGATGTGACTGGTGCTATAGAAAGGCATTTTTCCTTTTTCTGCCTTGAAATACTCTTCCAAATAACGGATTGAACATCGGTTACTCCCAATAACCTTCAATTCACAACAAACTTGGTTTTAATGCATTTAGAGAAAGGCTTGAGAGATTGGGTTCCACAGTGTTTGGGCACAGAAGTCTCTGAAGTCCATACTGCCTGTCTTTTATTAATTCTGTTATGTTCTCCCTCAGAAATGGGAAGTGCTCTCTGCGGCCATTCCATCAATATCCTTCATCACTTTAAAGCCCTCATTGGGTCACCCCTTCAGCAGGAGAGAAGAGACCCTGGATGAACATCTGAAGAGCTAGCATCAAGTTGGAGCTTGGACATGATGGGCCCAATGGCCTCTTCCTAAAACAGAAGTTTCCACGATTCCATAATCACTCAGCACTGAGCTACAACCATATAGTGCACTCACTCTGTCTGCAGCTGGGATGGTAATCTCGTTGTAACAAGTCCTAGTTACATCCTGTTCCACTGTCCTTGAGTTTGGCAACAAGGCCTGGGAACATTAAGGCCACAATGATGTCACAGGGACTAGTGAGTGAGCCAGAACAAAACCCGCCCACAAAACACCTCTGAAAACCTTTAATAAATGCAGAAAATACTGGCAACCCTCAACAGGTCAGGCAGCATCCATGGATAGAGAAGCAGTTAATGTTTCAGTTCCGAGACCCTAAGAAGAACTTTGTCTGACAGAAAAGCCCCCAACTTTGCTGCCTCTACTTCAAAACATTGCTGGCATTCAGAAAGATTGATAAACTATCACAAATGAAATAAAACAAAACATAATTATTAAAATATAGAACTCAAAATCTCATTCCTGAATTAAGGGTGACCAATGCTTTTTTTCCTGTCTGGGAAAGGAACTGTTCACAGTGAATGTCCTGTGTACAAGGTGCACACATTGGTTGATGAACATGGGTCCACGTGCACTGTATGTTAAAGATTCAATAAATGTGCTGAAGTCGCGAGAGTTGAGAGCTTCAAGTTCCTGGGAGTGAACATCACCAACAGCCTGTCCTGGTCAAATCACGTAGATGCCATGGCCAAGAAAGCTCACCAGCGCCTCTACTTCCTCAAAAGGCTAAAGAAATTCCGTTTGTCCCCTTTGACTCTCACCAGCTTTTATTGATGTACCATCCTATTTGGATGCATCATGGCTTGGTACGGCAACTGTTCTACCCAGAACCGCAAGAAACTGCAGAGAGTTGTGGACACAGCCCAGCGTATCACGGAAACCAGCCTCCCCTCCTTGGACTCTGTCTTTACCTCTCGCTGTCTTGATGAAGCAGCCAGCATAATCAAAGACCCCACCCACCTGGGTCATTCTCTCTTCTCTCATCTTCCATCAGGTAGAAGATACAGGAGCCTGAGGGCACGTACCACCAGACTTAAGGACAGCTTCTACCCTACTGTGATAAGACTATTGAATGGTTCCCTTATAGGATGAGATGAACTATGACCTCACGATCTACCTTGTTGTGACCTTGCACCTTATTGCACTGCACTTTCTCTGTAGCTGTGACACTTTATTCTGTACCGTTACTGTTTTTACCTGTACTACATCAATGCACTCTGTACTAACCCAATGTAACTGCACTGTGTAATGAATTGACCCATACGATCGGTATGCAAGACAGGTTTTTCACTGTACCTCGGTACAAGTGACAATAATAAACCAATACCAATATCAATACAATGGATTGGAAAAGGTGGGTTGGTGTAAAACCAACCAAAAATGCCATTGGTCTCATTGTGAAGACAGCAATTACAGTGAAGAGAGGCCATCGGTATCCTCTATAACTGCTGGTGTACATGAGCATGACATGAGTAAGGAACCCACTATTTAGCACCAAAAACTCAGCTGGTCAAGCAGCTTCTGTGGAGGCAAAGGGATGGTCAACGTTTTATGTCAAGTCCTTGCATCAGGACTGAGAGTGCAGCAGGAAGACAGCCAGTGTAAAGTGGTGAGAGGGAGGGGTGAGTAGGGGCTTGTAGGTGATAGGTGGAACCAGGTGAGGGGGGTTACTGATGTAGGGTCTCGACCCGAAACGTCAACCATTCCTTTGCCTCCACGGATGCTACTTGACATGTTGATAGGACTGTCTTGAAGAAGGGTCCTGGCCCAAAACGTTGACTGCCAGCTTTTCTCCACGGATGCTGCCTGGCCTGCTGAGTTCCTCCAGCGTCCTCGTGTTTTTCATCTCGATTCCAGCATCTGCGGTCCTTTGTTTCTCTAAGGAATGGAGATTGTTGGGAAAGAGAAGGTGGCATGAGTGAGTAAAAGGGAGGGGGAGAAGAGTTGACAGAAGATTGAAGTGGTATGAGAAGCGGTGAGAGGGTGGTGCTGGGTCCCAGGGGGATGTGTTGTCACAGAGAATGTGGGAGGTTTAAAGTAAAGATCTAGAAATGTTGCATCTCTGTAGAACTCTGGTTAGGCCGCATTTAGAGTATTGCGTGCAATTCTGGTCACCTCACTATAGGAAGGATGTCGAGGCTTTAGAGAGGGTGCAGAGGAGGTTTACTAGGATGCTGCCTGGATTAGAGGGCATGTGCTTTCAGGAGAGACTGGACAAACTTGGGCTCTTCTCTCTGGAGCGGCGGAGGCTGAGGGGTGACCTGTTGGAAGTGTATAAAATTATGAGGGGCATAGATAGGGTGGACAAGCAATATCATTTTCCCATTACTGAGCAATCCAATACCAGAGGTCATGCATTTAAGGTGGGAGGGGGTAGGTTCAGAACAGACATGAGGGGTACTTTTTTTACTGAGAGAGTGGTGGATGCCTGGAATGCGTTGCCTGATAGGGTGGTGGAGGCAAACTCATTGGGGACTTTCAAGAATGGTTTTGATGGGCACATGAATGAGAGGAAAATAGAGGGATATAGGCATTCTGTATGCAGGAGGGAATAGCTATGTCAACATTGTGGGCCGAAGGGCCTGTTCTGTGCTGTACTGTTCTATGTTCTGTGTTCTTAACACACCAGAAAGTGACTGAGATTCACTTTATACACATAAAATATATCTGACCCCTCCATTCTCTACAATTTTTGGGAGAAATCACCCTGTTATTATTGGGAGGGTTTGCTGCAGTTTCTGTTAACTCTACTCTTTGAATAGACTCTATTTGTTCAATAAGTTAAATTTGTTTGCGATACAGTCGGGTGTTACGTGTTAGCCATACCTCCAACCCACTCGCTGATGCAGTGTTGCCAATAAATACTTGGATACGATCTGAGAGAGTGGTGGATGCCTGGAATGCGTTGCCTGATAGGGTGGTGGAGGCAAACTCATTGGGGGCTTTCAAGATGGGCTTGGATGTGCACATGATTGAGAGGAAAACAGAGGGATATGGGCATTCTGTAGGTAGGAGGGAATAGCTATGTTAGCACAACATTGTGGGCTGAAGGACCTGTTCTGTACTGTACTGTTCTATGTTCTAAATCAGATCTTGCCACAGCGTACTACATCACTCAGGCATGTCTGACCGCAGAAGGGGAATGTTTATCAGTCTTCTACCTGTTAGAGCCCTTGGCATAAGTCTGGAAGAACCAGATAGATATAAAGAGGTTATTTTAAAACATTGATTTTATGTGTTTGCTTGGAACATTAATTTATTTTTGATATACTGCTGACGATTTTATACATGACTTTACTACTAATGCATTTTTGATTTATAAACTGTAAAGTTTTTGAGCATGCTATTTTCTTTTTACCTTCTTGTTGCTTTGGACTCAGTTGTTAATGTCAAGCCCCTGAATTTCTCCCAACACCATCATTCTGTAATTAGGAGTTGTACGTTGGACATGTCCCCCCAAGGAACCTTGTGAGCAGGACAGGCTGCACACAGGCATCTGTCACTGCTAACTCTTAGAGTGCGCCATCTATTAACAGATGACATTGTCACCCATTCAGCTGAAGGGAGAGTAGCTCGAGGTAGGCGTCTCTGGTTTCGAGCTTGTGTCTTTCCATTGCCAACCTACTCTGCCAGCACTGTGACTGTCCAGATCCAGCACCTGGTATACTGTTCACATCCCAGGAACACCACACTTTAGAATTTACAGTCAGCATCTGAAACCACATTCTCTGTTGTATGAAGGCATCCAGGTACGGTAGTGTAGCAGTTAGCATGACACTATTACAGCGCTAGCGACCCGGGTTCAATTCCGGCCACTGTCTGGAAGGAGTTTGTACGTTCTCCCCGTATCTGCGTGGGTTTCCTCCGGGTGCTCCGGTTTCCACCCACATTCCAAAGACGTACGGGTTAGGAAGTTGTGGGCATGCTACGTTGGCACCAGAAGCGTGGCGACACTTGCGGGTTGCCCCCAGAACACTCTATGCAAAAGATGCATTTCACTGTGTGTTTCGATGTACCTGTGACTAATAAAGAAATCTTACACCTTATCTTGCATGTACATCCTAAAGAACAGCTACTTCCCTTTATCCATTTGGTTCTTGAACCAACCTGCACAACCCCAATCACTACCTCAGTATAGCAACACTATGACCACTTTGCACTACAGTGGACTTTTGTTTTCTTCTAATTGTGTTCTTTCTTGTACAATTTATGTTTAATTTATGTTTTCTTGTGAATGTTGTGTCTCTAATGCTATGTGCCTGTGATGCTGCTGCAAGTAAGATTTTTATTGCACCTGTGCACACACGTACTTGTGCATGTGACAATAAACTCAACTTCGACTTTGGACCACGCAGAGTGACAATGCTACTCCCAGCCAGTGTAGAGATAATTGAGAAATTCCCTGGTCAATCCAAGGCTGACGGCAGTGTTGAGATTAATTTTTTTTTGCAAGCGATATCCTCCATTCACTGCATTTTCTGGAGGAATTGCCCTACTTTAATTAGAAGAAATTGCTGCAGTTTCAGTTTGCTTCTTCCGTTCTTTACACAAACTCTGCTTTTTGCGTCAATTGACATTGCTGTACGATCAGCTGCTTGCCTAATCCTGTGCTGTTGGACACACATTGTCAGTAGACTGTTTATTCCAGCAGGTTACTCATTATTTCAAATTAATTACACTGTTAGTAATACTTGTGCATATGACAATGAACTCAACTTTGACTTTGAGGCCAAACTGTACCCAGTTGTAGTCGCACATATTTCTTGGAGGCAGCAGGGGGCAGTAGAGAGGACTGCTGGTGACTCACATCTCCAGCGCTCCAGAATGGTGGAGAGCAGGTGGTCCATTTATTTGCCTTCCAACCTTACACAGATATACATAGTAATGCTTGCAGTCAAATAACTATCCTTCTCCAAAATACACTCTGTGTTTATTTTAATTCAAAGTGTGCTCTCCCATCACTAATGCAGCTGAGCCCATAATGAAGGGCATTCCTCTGCTGGGAATAGGACTGATTAACCCTCCTCTACCTTAACACATTTTCACCACTGACTGACTCCCCTTCCTAATATACAGTGAGCTCAGTGCAACACCAGATCATTGCCAACATCCAGTAAATAAAAATCCCCCAAATGGCTAATTTTAATAACTGGCAGCAAAGCTGTACTTAACAATGATGTACAGTTCAAAATCCTAAGTACTTTAATTGGTTATAAAATGAGAAAATAAAACCAGTGTGACTGCTGGAACCCATCTCAGAACCACTGTTGGGAGATGATGTGAGGGCCATTTGCAAGTCTACGAGAATGTGTGTTCAGGGGAAGGTAATTAAGATGAAAATGTTTCCTCCTAATTCATTTTAATTTATTTTTTTTACAATGAAATGATTGATGCTATAATACTAAAATATTTTCCCGTGGTTCACAGCTGACAGAAAATGAAATATTCATCAAACTTGGTTGAAATGGCGAAAAGCAGGTAGCAACTGGAGGATTTGCTATTTTGTTGACAGCCACACTAAGGTTCTGCTACAACGTCCTTCTGGAAACTGTGACTGGTTGCAATCAGCCAGGCAGATACACTTGCCTTACTCACGTAATCTTGCCACAGAGCTGGAGCTGAATTAAGCCAAGTGGTTCACATTTCTTCAATGGTTTGCGGCAAACTCAGTCTTGTAAATCTGGTGGGAGGTACAAGCACGTACTTCCGATGGGAAGGCGACAGAATTGGAAAGGAAAGATAAAGATTTGCATATTCAGAGCACCTTTCAAGATGAGAAGTGCAGCTAATTTACGCACAATTCATTCATATTCTCTTGTAAAGTCCATTTGGCCCGTCAAGTCTATGCCAGCTCTCAGAGCAATGCCATCAATCCCATTCCCCCCACTTATTTGCCTGTAACTTATTCTCTCTCACATGCCCATCAACTCCCCCAGATAGTCCTGCCACCCACCTACACCCGGAGTAGTTTACGGTGGCCAATTATCCTGTCAGCACGTCGTTGGACTGTGGGAGGAAACTTAAGCATCCAGCAGAAACCCATGCGTCACAGTGCAGACTCCGCACAGGCATCTCCCTCTATGCCCTGCTCATTCAGGTACCAGTCCAGATGCCACTTCAATCTTGTTACTGTTCCTGCCTCCACCATTTCCTCTGGCAGCTCGTTCCAGATACCAACTACTCTGTGTGCGTGAAAAGTTTACCCCTCAGACCCCCTGTTAAACCCCCTTTCTTTCACCAATAGAAGCATCTCAACATCTACCGCTCACCTTCGTAAGTGGGTAAGTGGTAGAATCTGGGTGGAGTTGATGGGAATGTAGAATGAGATTGGTATAAATGGTGCTCAATGGTCCTCACAGACTCCGTGGCCCGTTTCTCTGCTGTGTGACTCATAGTCACTAATACTACCAGACAGCTCACCAACATCAGCTGTTGGTGACTTACTCGGCTTATTACATTAGAATTGCCTTGCCCAGAGACCCTTTCCTCACAGACTCACGGTCACAGAATCATGGAAGATGTATAACGTAGTAGGAGGCCATTCAGCCCATCATGTTGGGGCCAGCTGAAAAAGAACTGCAGCCAGATCCCACCTTCCAGCACCGGGTCCTTCACCCTGCAGGCACAGTAGTGTAGAGGCAGGCACGGTAGTGTAGCGGTTAGCGTAACGCTTTACAGCGCCAGCGACCCAAGTTCAATTCCAGCCACTGTCTGTAAGGAGTTTGTACGTTCTCCCCGTGTCTGCGTGGGTTTCCTCCGGGTGCTCCAGTTTCCTCCCACATTTCAAAGACGTACGGGTTAGGAAGTTGTGGGCATGCTATGTTGGTGCCCGAAGCGTGACGACACTTGTGGGCTGCCCCCACAACACTACGCAAAAAATGCATTTCACTGTGTGTTTCAATGTACATGTGACTAATAAAGATATCTTATCTTATAGCTCCTCAGAGACATATCAAAACACTGATTACACGTGATGAGGGCATCTTCCTCCAGCATCCCTTTAGGAAGTGAGTTCAAACCCCTTATCATTCTCTGTGTGAAATAATTTTATCTTCAATTCTTCTACCAACGCTCTTAAATCTACATTCCCTGGTTTTTGATCTGCTCTGCTGAGAGAAATTGCAGGACCTACGTAATTTTATATCCTTAGCCTCCTTTCTTCCAATGAAAAAAATTCATGCTTTTGCAAAGTTGATGTTGCCGCTATACAAAATTTCAATTAGGCTGCACTTGAAGTCTTGTGTGCAATTCTGGTTGCCCCATTACAGGAAGGATGTGGAGGCTCTGGAGAAGGTGCAGATGAGGTTTACCAGGATGCTACCTGGATTAGAGGGTTTGTGCTATAAGGAGAGGTTGGACAAACTTGGGCTGTTTTCTCTGGAGTGTCGGAGGCTGAGGGGAGACCTGATAGAGGTTTATAAAGTTATGAAAGTCATGGATCGGGTAGACAGAATCTTTTTCCCAGGGTAGAAATGTCAAATACTAGAGGCCATGCATTAGGGTAAGAGGGGGAAAGTTTAAATGAGATGTGCGGGGCAAGGTTTTTACACAGAGAGAGGTGGATGCCCAGAAAAGGTTGCCGGGGGAGTACTAGAAGCAGATACAATAGTGGCGTTTAAGAGGCTGATAATAGACACATGAATATGCAGGGATGGAGGGATGTGGATCATGTGCAGGCAGAAGAGATTTAGTTTAATTCGGCTTCATGTCGGCGCAGCCGATGGACCTGTTCCTCTGCTGTACTGTTCTATGTTCTAATCCCAGCCCATCCAATCTTTCCTTGTGGCAAAATGAAAACAAACAGACATGTAGCACTGTAACTGTGTCCTAATCCATTGGGACCAGCTACCAAGGAATTGGTGACAAAAACGGAAAATACCGGAAGTACTCAGCAGGTCAACAACATCCAGGGGGTTTCAGAACTGATGGAGGGTCCTCGAAATGTCAACGATGTTTAAGGACGTAAGAAATAGGAGCAGGAATAGTCCGTCTGCCCCTTCGAGCCTGCTCCACCATTAATCAGGATCAAGGCTGACTGCCATTTTCCCTCACTATCACCCTATATCCGTCCTTTCCCTTAATGCCTGAGAATCTGCCAACCTCTGTTTTGCATGGACATATTCCACAGCCCTCTGTGGTAGAGAATGCCAAAGGTTCACCATCCTGAGTGAAGAAATTTCTCCTCAGAATTCCTCCACACTACGCCAGTACAATGAAGGTATTGCAAATTATCCTCAACTAACACAAAGAATGTGTCTTTCATATTGATTGGCTGGCTGATGAGTGATGTAAGCAATACGATAAATCTAATTGGCTGCTCGTCCAGCATTCCTAGTGATGACCCTTTGGACAACTGAGCTCATGTGCAAAGTTGGGTTTGGTAGTTCAGTGGTTAAGTTGTTGGACTAGGATATAGGTATCTGGGCTATTGATTCGGGGTCAGGAGTTCAAATTTCACCAGTGCAAACCACAATTCTTGAATTTGGTAGTTAAATACAATATGAAATTGAAATTAGTAGATTACTTCAACACCCAAGTGGTGAACCAATCAAATCTGCTGATTTCGCCGATATGTGGTTTGGGACCCACATCAAAGTGGTTGATTCTTAACTGCCCTCTGAAACGGGCCCAGCAGGCTGCCCTGATGGGGGCAATTACAGATGGGTAATAAATGCTGGCCTTGACATTGATGACGATTTCCTGCGAATGATGAACAGAATTTGCCAGCTTGCTCCAGTGAACTTGTTGCATGCGACGGTACCTTGCGATCCCGTTAGGCCACAAGAAACAAGCAGGTGAAAAGACCATGTGTGGTGGGAGCAGGTCGGCCACCTCCAGCACTGAAAGCTGAGCTGATGTGATAGTCTGCAGATGAACAGCCCCTGACTGTTCCCACGGAGTGGAGTAAAACTTGTGATCATTTCCTTTTGCGCTCTTCTGAAGAGGAAGAAATCAACATTTTTACAGCCAATTTCACAACTTTAGGACATCTTAAAGTGTTTTTGAACTCTTACAATACAGGGAGAGCAGACGTTAATTCCCTCACAGCAAGATCCCATCAATGGAATTGGCTGCACAATGAGGTAGGTGAATGGCAGCTGAGGAAATTAGAAAGCATTCTGCTCTATGGTTCCATAGAGACATGAGAGACCACAGACACTGGAATCTGGAGCAACTAACAATCAGCTGGAGGAACTCAGCAGGTCGAGCAGCGTCTGTGAGGGGGAAAGGAATTGTCCACATTTCAGGTCAAAACCCTGCTGCCAATATTCGCAGTGATGACCCTTTGGACAACTGAGCTCATGCACAGACTTGGGTATGGTGGCACAGTGGTTAAGTCCTTGGACTAGGATACAGGCATCTGGGCTATTGATTCGGCGTCAGGAGTTCAATTCTCACCAGTGCAACTGGTAATTCTTGAACTTAAGTAAGTAAATAAAATATGGAATTGCATTTACTAGATTACTTGAATAGCCAAGTGGTGAACCAAGCAAATCAGCTAATTTCACCGATCTGTGAGGGGAGATGGCCGGTATAAAGAGGGGGGGATTGGTGAGACAGGAGTCCAAGATGCTCCATCTGTCTCCCTTTTTTTTATCTGCCTCCATCTATCACCCACCTGCCACTGTTTCCCAACTCCACCCCTCTCCCCTGCCCTACCTGCCCCTCATCTTTCACCCCTCCTCAGTCCACCAGTCACCTCGGACTCCTGTCTCACCACTCCCCTTCCACTCTTTCCACTGGGCACTGCACCTCTCCACACTCAGTCCCGACGCAGGGTTTTGACCTAAAGCATCGACAATTCCTTCACACCCCCCCCCCCCCTCCAACACAGATGCTGCTCGACCCACTGAGTGTTTGTTGCTCCTCTCTATGGCTGGCCTGGATCAGGGCAAAAGTCTTGAAATATTCCGTGACCGCACTAAAAAGCATCTGGATTTGTTTACAACATTTTCATGTGTAAAAGCGAGAAGAGAAAAAGGTCCAAATAATTCTCTTCGGCACTGCTTCAAAAAGAGAGAGTCTTTGTTAGTCAAAAAGTTAAATCAGTTTCCAGGACACTTAAATGTCAGTGAATTCATATTTTCGTGTCAAAGCTGAAATAAAACAACGGTTAATTATTCCAAGCATTTTTTCTCCAGTCAATGAAAAATCAAAGAAAAAGCACAGGTGCTGGAAATCTGAAATAGAACACGAAAATGCTGGAAACACACAGCAGGTCAGGCAGCATCTGCGGAGAGAGAAACAGAGTTAATGTTTCAGGTCAAAGGCCCTTCATTAGAAAGACTGTCATTTTTTCTGGTGCTATTGCATTGAGGATAGGAGTTGGGACGATCTGTTACAGTTGTATAAGTCGTTGGTGAGGCCGCACTTAGCGTACTGTGTACAGTTTTGATCACCCTGTTAGAGGAAAGACACAGTTAAACTGAAAAGAGTGCAAATAAGATTTACGAGGATGTTGCCTGGACTAGAGGGTCTGAGTTAAAGGGAGAGGTTGGACAGGCTGGGTCTTTATTCCTTGGAACGTCGGAGAATGAGGGGCGACCTTATAGAAATGTTTAAAATTATGAGAGGCACAGATAAGGTGGACGGTAACAGTCTTTTCCCCAGGATAGGGGAGTCCAAAACTAGGGGGCATAGGTTTAGGGTGAGAGGGGAAAGATTTAAAAGGGACCTGAGGGGCAACTTTTTCACGCAGAGGGTGGTGAGTGTGTGGAATGAGCTGCCAGAGGAAGTGGTTGAGGCAGGTACAACAGTATCATTTAAGAAGCACTTGGATCGGTACACGGAAGGGCGGGGATATGGGTCGAATGCAGGACATTGGGACTAGCTGGGTGGGCACCGTGGTCGGCATGGACTGGTTGGGCTGAAGGGCTTGTATCTGTGCTGTATTGCTCTGTGACTCTATTCCGAAGGGAAAAGAATTCAGAAGTGAACCAGCAAGGTAAACTAAAATGCTTCTTTTCAGAAACTCAGGCACATTCATGAATCTTGACTGCTGTTGGCAAAACGTGGAGGTGTTGGAGATGGAGGAGAGTGGTGGCGGGGAGGGGGTAGTTTCTGGAGCTAAACCCCAAGACAAAGGCAAAAGCTCCCCCCTCCAAAATCCTGCAAAACACCTCAAGAGTTAATGCATTGGAATGTAGGTGCTGGGCTCCAGCTGTCTAACATTGCTGCCCTTGTGCAGTTGTTTGCCAGTTGCGTCTGTGGATTGCTGTGAATGCCACCATCTGTTGTGACACGTGGACATCATAATCTTTTCTTAATTACATTAGCAGTGCAATCAGTTACTGCATTACAAGGCCGGCGATGAGCTTCTAAATCTTGGTGGAAATCATAAATAATTGCACTAAGTACCTAGCACCAGATGTGAGTGCCAACTTTGGTTGTGTTAGATGAATAGTAACCTTAGAACAGGGTTCAGTGTTAGTAAATCTACTGTTTTCCATCAAACACTGTTTGTTTAGGCACCCTTTCAAACAATGCCAAGCGAATTAAAGACTTCTTCAAAGTGCAACGCAAAATAACATTCGTACCAACACATTGTGAAGTGCGCTTATTGTGAAATATACAAAGATGAAGAAAATCTCTTCGACAAAGGTTAATTCATTTTATTGTTCAATGTCGTGTTTGGAGTGGATTATGGGAAATGCTGTGATTAATTGCTCAGAATCTCTCGGTTTCTGCAATTATTTGGATGTAGTGAACAAATAAAGGACTATAGTATTCATCATATTCAAATGAGGCAGTAAAATAAATGATGATGTGTGCTCCACATTGCGTTCTGAACAAAACCAACCCTCACAAAATATCAATGCATTCTACAAAGACACACAGGCACGTGCATGCACGCGCGCACACACACACACACACACACACACACACACACAGGCACACAGGCACATACACACACACACAAACATGCACACACATGCATGAACGTACACACACCTGCACACACACACACAAACATGCACACACACACACACACACAGAGGCACACAGGCACATACACACAAGCATGCACACACACACACACACACACACACACACACACACACACACACACACACACACACACACACACACACACATAACCACACACAGCGACCATGCCAAAACACAAAAACATAGAAGGTCTAAAACACAAATATGCACACAAGCACACACACATATACGTATGTGCTCAGGTGCATGCCCACATACACCATGCCAAAACACGCATGCAGACAAACCTAGATGCTATAAAAGCCATACATGACTTCACAAAGAACAAAGACACACATATACACAGACACACACAAGCACACATGCCCACAACACATACATATATAAAGCACAAACGTACACATATGCACTTATGCACAGTCACCATGCCAAACACATGAAAGTACACACATTGCTGTAAAACATATACACACACTCACACACACAGACTCACACTCATGCACACACACACACACACACACACACACACACACACACACACACACACACACACACACACACACACACACACACAAAACCCTGTAGTTAGACTGTCCATGTGGAAAGCCTGTGATACTGACCCCTCCGTTACCTGCCTGTGGATTATATTACACCTTCCAGCCATGGACTGTATGATTTATGGAAATTAAGAGGCAATTTGTAATGAAGAGTGTCAGTCAGTAAACTTCATGTTTGGATTTTTTTCTTCTTTCCATTAGTCCTTGTTTGGCTGAAGAGACAGTAGAATGCAGGTAGAGTATAAAAATGTAAGGCCATTCATCAAAATTTTTTGTTACACTTTGTGCAGCTTGGGTATTTAAGGAAGATAAATGATACAAGATGTTGTCTTCTTTTCAAGCTCTTTATGCACTGGTAAGTATGTCCAATGCAGAATTATTTTGCCAGTTTATTATTTCCTAGTAACCGTTTGTCAAATCAGCGTGCTGCTCAGTATGCTGCAGTTGTTTTCTGCCACTCAGGAAAATTCCCACTGACTGCATAAACCAGAAGCATTTACATCACCAGGTTTCATTAACATCCCAAGCAAAAGGCAGCTGTGCAGGAGGAAATAGCCTACCGGTTAACTCTTTCAAAGGAGGTTTCCTGCAGACACCATTTATATTTTTAGACAGGTTTTGAGATTTTCTCTTCGAGTTCCCAGGGGAAAACATGTAACAAAGGCACGGCTGCAATTTTAAAGCATTGTTCGCTATTTTTAAACCAGTTCCAATCTCATTGTAAATGAAGGATTGCTGGGTTTAGTGTCTCTCCTGTTCCAGTTTCTAGATCCCCTCCAGCATTTAGTATTAAAGGTGTCTTTGCGGTGAGGTTAAGGCGCCAAATAGCTAAACCTTTCTTGCTTGTTAAGACTTCCAAGTGAAGGGGTTTGTCCAATAGAGCAAGGTGCCAGCAAGGTTGAGAACGAAGGGACAAACAGTCTTGCATTTACTTAGCACCTTTCAGGACCTCAGGGTTTTACACCCAACGGAGTGATATTGGGTGTACCAATTGCTAATTGGGTGCACCAACTGGGTGCACCCATTGCTACGAAACAGGAAACGTGGCAGCCAATTTGCACACAGCAAGCTCCCACAAAAACCTTAGAGACATGCAGCACAGAAACAGGCCCTTCGGCCCTCTGAGTCCATGCCAACCATCAAGCACTCATTTACATCAGCCTTACGCTGATCCTATTATTTTTGCCCCACATTCCCACCAATTCCCCCCCAGGTTCTATCACACACCTAAAGACACACTAGGGACCATTCACAGCGGGCAGCTAACCTACCAGCCTGCACGTCTTTGGGATGTGAGAGGAAACCCAAGCGCGATCACAGGGAGAACGCGCAAACAGACAGCGCTGGAGGTCAGGATTGAACTTGTGTCACTGGAGCTGTGAGGAAGCAGCTCTATTGACTGCAGCACTGTGTGGCAAGGGAAAGAAAGCACAATGACGATGTTGGTTGAAGGATAAATATTGGCCAGGACACCAGAAATAACACCCGTGTTTTTGCTTTGAAATGGTGCCTGGGAAATGAATGACAATTATCTTGGCATTGTCATAACGGGTTTTTTTTAAATGGGATCTTGCTGTGTACAGATTGGTTGCTGTGTTTTCTATATCATAACAGCGTATATCAAAAGCTCCTCAATGGCTTCAAGGCGTCTTGGGGAATTGTAACAACAAACAGTCTGCTGGAGGAACTCAGCGGGCCGAACAGCATCTGTGGGGGGGGGGGGGGAAGGAACCGTCGACATTTAGGGCCAAAACCCTGCATTGGGATGGAGCGTCTTAACCCAAAATGTCAACAATTCCTTTCCCCCCACAGATGCTCCTCGCCCTGCTGAGTTCCTCCAGCAGATTGTGTGTTGCTCCAGATTCCAGTGTCGGCAGTCTCTTGTGTCTCCTTGGGGGAAATGTAAGATCATAACAGGTTCACCTTAGATCTTTATAAAACAATAATTGGTTCCAGTTTGAGGGCAGGCAGTTTTAACTCTATGTTTTGGAAAGGATGTGTTGGCCTTAGAGAGATGTAGGGTAAAATTCCCAGAACGATACCAGAAATTCTGCTATTTCAAGAGAGCCAGTGAAGTCGCTATGAGCAACAGAAATTCAAGAAGGAGATGATAAAGGTGTTCAAAATCATTCAGAGTTCTGACAGAGAAAATAAGAAGAAACAGTGAAATGTGGGGATGGAGAAGGCTCAGGTTTAAGAACCAGAGGTCTGAAGGAGCGATGGAAACAGTTTTGATAGTAATTTTCAAACAGAAATTGAATAAGTAGAGGGGAAAGAATTTGCATGTCTGTGCATAAAGAGCAGGGAATGGGTCTAACATAACCCCCCCAAAAGTCATGAACGATACCCTGACCAATGTATTTCCCTCACTCAATATTAAACAAATAAATTACTATCATTATTGCATTGCAGACAAGTCTGAGTCTTCACTTCACAATCTACCTCGTTATGGCCTTGCACCTTATTGTCTGCCTGCACTGCACTTTCTCTGTAGCTGTGACACTTTACTCTGCATTCTGTTAGTGTTTTCCCTTGTACTACCTCAATGAACTGTTGTAATGAAATGATCTGTGTGGATGGAGTACAAGGCAAAGTTTTTCACTGTGCCTCGGTACATGTGACAATAATAAACCGATTTAGAAACGTACTGTTTGTGGAAGCTTGCTGTGTTCAAATTAATTGTTGTTTCTCCAACACTGACCACACATCAATAATACTGAACAGCAATAAGAATTTTGAAAGGGATGAGAAAGGTGCTATGGAAATTGAAGTCTTTGTCTCTTTGGGAAAAACAGAATGAACTGAATGGCCTCCTTTGGTCCTGTGCTAATTCTATGATTCAATGGCTTATTTGGAGGTACAACAGACAGGACACTCAGAGTTCTGCTGCCACTCTCGAGTTCAGGACACTCTCGAGTTCAGCTGCCAGTCACTGCAGGGGAATCTATTTTCTCCACAGCATTCCTCACGTGCCGGAACAAGGGTGAGTAATTGCAGGAAGAGACAAGGAAATGGATCTTGCATTATCTCTCACTTCATCCTCATTTTTTGGATTTGATCTTGACTGAGATATTAAACGTTGCAATGGTTATTGTACTTGCAAAAACAACCTTGTATCTTTGAAATGGTCCTGAAATATTTACTGCAAACAGATTGTTGGGAAACAAAATTACAGAGAGGACGAAAAGAGGAGGGAATAAGAAGACGGAGAAGAAAGACGGAGAGGGACAGAGACTAAAATAACATCTCTGAGATGGGTGGAAGTAAATTAGTTCAAATAACTTTTATTTAGTTGCAATTATTTGATGGATAATGAATATTTCCCCTGCACTCTGTGGTCATATTAAGTAAGGTTCCAACAAGGGTGTAGCAGTAAAGCTGCTGCCTCACAGCTCCAGCAGCCTGGGTTTGATCCTTACCTAGGGTGCTGTCTGTGTGGAGTTTGCATGTTCTCCCTGTGATCACATGCGTTTCCTCCCACATCCCAAGGAAGTGTAGGTTGGTAGGTTGGTTGGTCATTGTAAATGGCCTCCAGTTGTAGGCGAGTGTTAGAATAGAACATAGAACATAGAACACTACAGCATGGTACAGGCTCTTCGGCCCACAATATTGTGCCGACATTATATCCTGTTCTAAGATCTATCGAACCCTTCCCTCCCACATAGCCCCCTATTTTTCTATCATTCATGTGTCTATCTAAGAGTCTCTTAAATGTCCTTAATGTATCTGCCCCCACAACCTCTGCCGGCAGTGCGTTCCACACACCCACCACTCTCTGTGTAAAGAACTTACCCCTGACATCCCCCTTATACCTTCCTCCAATCACCTTAAAATTATGTCCCCTCGTGTTAGCCATTGTTGCCCTGGGAAAAAGTGCGACAATGAGGAGTTGATGGGAACGTGGGGAGAATAAAATGGAACTAGTGTAAGATTAGTGTCAGTGGCTGCTTGACGGTCAGCGTTGACTCAATGGGCCAAATGGCCTTTATCCTTGCTTTGTGCCTCTTTGACTCTCAATGCATCTAATAATGCTCTTCAATACTTTGAATATCCTCATGTCCTCTCCTGGTTTAATGGAGAATCAGACAAGGGCTACCAAGGCAATGATATCCCAAAGGACAGATAAAATCACCTCCCATCCTATAAGCTGGTGAGGAGACATGTTCTTTCTCTGTAAGTGCTGGAACCCAGATGCCTGTATAACAAAAGGAGAGCTGTCCTGCACTGAATTAAAAAACATGTACGGGGTTATTGAAGAGCTATGCTGGCAATGTGCCCTCTAGAAAAAAAGATGATACAGGAAACCAGACTCTCCGGATGAGTACACCTCCAACAACGCTTAACAAGGCTCAGTAGTATCTAGGACAGCCCACTGACTGGTACACAATCCACCACCTCAAATACTCCCTCCCTCCACCACCAGTGCACTGGGGCTCAAGTCTGAGATATCTACAAGATGCATTGCAGCAATTTGCAAAGGCTTCTTTAATGGCACCTCCAAAACGCATGACCTCTACCGCTTAGAAGGAGCAGATCTGGAGAGACATCACCACGCCTGGATGTCTCCCTCTACGTCATACATCCTGACTTGGTCTTTAATTGTAATTCCCAGTAAGCCCTCCTCATCAGTACTGTGGGAGTACCTTCACCAGAAGGATTGCTGTGATCCAAGAAGGTAAATGACTCCCACCTTCTCGAGGGATGGGCAATAAATGCTGGCGTTAACAGCAAAGCCCAGATCCCGTAATGGATAAAAACATAGGGATTTTCTGATGAACCTGAACCCCTTGAAAACTACCAAACAAAGAAAGCTATATAAATTAAAATCATTACTTATTATGCAATTGAATACCAGGAACTGGCTGACAATTATACGCTGCTAGGCATCTTAGTTGCCTGTGATTTCCTTTTAACAGGATGCATTAAATTCATACATCCATATTTATGTCTTAAAAGAAAGATGGGATCTTAAAGCTCTCAATTACCTTACAGTCTTGGATTTTTTTTTAGTTAATGAAATCTCTCAATTGAATTACAGCTTAATATTTGCTCCCTGCTATCTATCTGTTCAGAATGAGGCAGATCTTTCTCTTACATGTAATCCATTGTTCTAATTGCACAAAGGGAAGGTGGAAAAATGAAAGTAAAACAGAGCTCCACTATATCTGCAATTCTTTTCAAAATGATGTAAGCTTGGGCCTTAGAAATGCAGTGGGTGTTTGCAGGGAAATGTTTCCAGATCAAGCAAATTTTGCAGATGGAGAGAGGTGGCAAATATAAGGCAGCAGTAATGTCTCAAAGTGTTTCATAACTATCTGCTTTTAAGTTAATTCCAGTGAAAGGGTTTTTTCTCCACAGATGCTGCCTGGTCTGTTGAATAGTTGTCTCCATTGCAGTTCATTGATTGCTTTTGAGGTATAA
Organism: Pristis pectinata; assembly: GCF_009764475.1. Lineage (NCBI taxonomy): Eukaryota > Metazoa > Chordata > Chondrichthyes > Rhinopristiformes > Pristidae > Pristis > Pristis pectinata. The sequence goes on along the minus strand of NC_067427.1, from coordinate 6,831,850 downwards.
TTAATGTGGCACTGTTGGAAAACACAGAACCCAGCTCGTACACAGCAAGCTCCCACAAGTAGCTCTAAGACAAAATTAAACTGTTTCATTGGCATCAGCTGAGTGAAAGGTATTCACTGGGAAGCCTGGAAATGCAACCCTCATCCTGCTGTGGTGGATCCCTACATCCACCTGAGAGACCAGAAAAGACCTTGGTCTAATATTGCATCGAGAATATGGCACTGCAGCACTGCCTCAGTACCTCCTGAAGTCCCACACCTCCAGGTTCAAGAACAGCTCCTTCCCTTCAACCATTCAGCTCTTGAACCAACCTGCACAACCCTAATCATTACCTCAGTAGGGCAACATTTTGACCACTTTGCACTACAGTGGACTTTTTGTTTTGTTCTAATTGTGTTCTTTCTTGTATAATTTTTGTATAACATGTTTTTCTTGTGAATGTTTTGTCTCTGATGGTACGTGCCTGTGATGCTGCTGCAAGTAAGTTTTTCATTGTACCTGTGCATACAAATACTTGTGCACATGACAATAAACTCGAGTTCTCAACTTCCCTTGGTGTGTTGGACGAAGCTGCAAACTCAGCTGCTGGAGTCATAGAGTCATAGAGTCATACAGCATGGTAACAGGCCCTTCGGTCCATTGAGGTCACACCAATCATCAAGCACCCATCTGTGCTAATTCTACAATAATCCTAGTTCAGTTTTTCCCACATTCCCATCCACTCCTCTACACTCCAGGGTCAATTTACAGTGGACCACTAATATTGCATGCAATCCTGTTTTCAATTAGAATATGTTAAAATCTGACAACTGTACAACTTAATGAGGAAAATAGATAAATCTGGGTTACCACTCGCCAGTGCCTCTGTATTTTTAATTGCAGGGATTTTTAGATGGATTCTGCGGATGAAAATAAGATGTGAAGAGACTTTCCATTAAACCTTTTGTGATCCCAAAGCTTAGTACTGCCAATTAAATATGTTTTATTTAAGTGCAATCACTGTGTGATGTAGAAAATGTGGCAGCTGATTTTCACATAGCAATCTCCTTAAAAGCAGCAATACGATAATTCCAGACAACCTCTGTTGAATGTGGGATAAATATTAGCAAGGGCCCAATGTCACAGGAGGTTGGTTACTCAGTTCATTGAAGCATTATTTACACAACAGCAACTAACAACCCAATAGCTTAAATCGACTGAATGAGATAAGGCATGTAGCACTGTTTTTTGTGACGACTGATCCTTGGTTAAACCATTGAGCTTGGCTTTCATCATTGTTACTGCTTCTGACTGTGACACAGCTGAACGAAGCCACTCATTTCAAAGGAAGTGGCAGTACGTTACATGTACAATGCATGTGTATGTGTGCCTTTGTATGCATGTGCATATGCAGCAGTGTACATTTGTACACATGTGCACTTATGATCCTGCGTACCTGTACACAGATACGTCACTTCCTTCCACCCAGTCCGTCTTCACTGTGTGTTTCTTCAGGAAGGCTAACCGTATCGTCACGGATGCCTGCCACCCTGGCCATCCCCCTTTCTCTCTTCTGCCTTCTAGGAGAAGATACAGGAGTTTGAAAGCCTGGACGTCCAAACTTGAGAACAGCTTCTTCCCCACTGCACTCAGGCTTCTGAACCAACCACCTCTCTCACACCCCCCTTCCTGGTGGTGCTGCCACGTTCTCGGACTCTTAACTTTCCCTCTCTCAGTTATTCCGTTATTGCTACTTCAGCATTTTTCTTTGCACTACTTCAGATTGCACTGCAGCCTTTGCACCATTCTGCTGTTTCGTGCTTGTCACTGTGTTTATTGTTGGATTTATTATTACCATGTACACTGTTTACTCTGTGAGCCTAGTGCGAGCAAGGATTTTCACTGCACCCTGGTGTATATAACAATAAACTGATCTGATCTTCATGTGTGTGCACCTGAGCACATGTGTGTGCAACTGTATGCATGTGTGTGTCTACTAAAGTGCACCTGTGCATAGGTGTCAGTCAGCATATTGCTGCACTGGTAAAAAAAAGTGGCTGAGACAATCAGAACAACTGTGTGTGCACGTGTGTGTGTGTGTGTGTGTGTGTGTGTGTGCACGTGTGTGTGCACGTGTGTGTGCGTGTGTATTTGTGTGTGTGTGTGTGTATTTGTGTGTGTGCATGTGTGTGTCTGTGTGTGTGCGTGCGTGCGTGCGTGCGTGCGTGCGTGCGTGTGTGTGTGTGTGTGAGACTATAGACAATAGAACCTGTGGTACTATTCCATTCTGCACCCACACTGTAGCAATCTATACCCTTCATGGTTACATTTACTTCAATCTCATCCCCTCACAAGTTCCTTTGTACCATTTTCTCCAGACTACTTACATAATACATCCCTGGAATAATGTTTCTAAATTTTTTTTAACCTTCTCCGAAACCTTTGCATCTTTTCTAAAGTACGTCTCCCAGAACTGGAAACAATGCTCCAGTTCTGGCCAAACCAATGATTAATAAAAGTTCATCGTGGCTTCCTTGTTCTTTTACTCTATCTCACTAATCCCAAAGACCAGGTTCTCCTGTAAGCTCTTTTCACCACTTTCTCCAATTCCTCTTTTTTAGAAGTTATTTTAGAACATAGAACAATACAGCATAGGAACAGGCCCTTCAGCCTAAGGTGTTGTGGCAAACTAATTAAACTAGTAATTAAATGCCTAACTAAACTATTCCCTTCTGCCTACACAATGTCCATATCCCTCCATTCTCCGCACATCCATGTGTCTATCTAAGAGCCTCTTAAGCACCTCTATCATATCTGCCTCCACCATCACCCTGGCAGCGCATTCCAGGCACCCACTGCTCTCTGAGTAAAAAACTTTCCTCACACATCTCCTTTGAACTTACCCCCTTTTACCAAAATAATTTTTTTAAGAAAACTCCGTTCACAGACCAGCTGCGACAAAAGTGCTTAAACAGTGCCACAGATAAAAAAAAGAAATTCTCAATTTTCCTCTAATATTATTCATCTTATATTTATTCGTCCATCTCCAGTCCTTTTCCCAAGTGCTTTGGTGGTAGATCTAAGTGTTTACGTTTAAAGCTGGTATTATTTTTTTTGTTGCCCTAAGTAGACCTAATTCAAAAACTATCAAAGAAAAAAATCCCTTCTCTAAACATAACCTATTTTCCTGACATTATTCAGAGTACTTTTTGATATCATTCGTACATGCTAAGCCATCTTGATGGCTTATGTAACTGGAATTACTATTAAACGTTAAACACACAGGCAGTTCCTACATTAAAAAAAATAGATACTTCTGAAACGGTATCAATTTAAATGTGAAGTGAAATTTATTAATGATTTGTAATCACAAGGGCTTTAGGATTCTCTGTTCCTGCTACATAACAAAATATTAAACATGTTCTAAATGAGTCCAGTTGTTTGTTTCACAAGAATATTCTTTACCCAATGTTTAAAGCCAGTCTCAGAGACAATTATAAGTCATAGAACATAGAACAGTACAGCACAAGAACAGGCCCTTCGGCCTACGATGTTGTGCTGAACTAATTAAACTAGTAATTAAACGTCTAACTAAACTAATCCCTTCTCCCTACACAATGTCCATATCCTTCCATTCTCTGCACATTCATGCACCTATCTAAGAGTCTCTTAAACACCTCTATCATATCTGCCTCCACCCCTACCCCTGGCAGCACATTCCAGGCACCCACCACTCTCTGTGTAAAAAACTTGCCCCAGACATCCCCCTTTGAACTTAGCCCCTGTCACCTTAAACACACACCCTCTAGCATTAGACATCTTGACCCTGGGAAAAAGATACTGGCTGTCTTCTCGATCAAGTCATTAATCATTAAAGTTTGAGGTACTTCCCTATTTAGTGTTGGTCCTTGACTTAGTTTGGTATTAAAGGAGGTCGATTGTGGAAGGGTTTCGGTGATTAAATATTGAAGCTAAGTGTTACTGACCAAGACATAAAGCAGTGGTTGTCCATTGAACTCTGCTTCTTAAATCTGATTCCAGTAACAAAATGGAATTGAATTTTGGAGTCAGGGTAAACAAGGCATACTGTGCGATCACTGCATATCATAAAGAAAGCAGGACAAGCCCACTTGGCCCTTTGAGTCTGTTCCACCATGCAATAGGAACATATCTCTCTCAGCACCATATTTGCTGTTCTCTCTCTATACCCCTTGATGCTTTTTACATCTAGAAATTTATCTATATTCTTCTTAAAAATACTCAGTAAAGCAATATGTCACAAATGGCAAATTTCTGTTACATTATTGAATAAACATTCAGCAAAGGCATACCAAATTCATCTCTGTGCTATTCTAAAGGAGGTGTTGACACTAACCACCTGTTTTTATATTGTTCCTTTAATGCAGTAAAGGCATTTCGCAGGTGCATCAAGTAAGAAAGACTTGAACTTGTATTACAGCTTTCACATGGTATCCTGAAGAGAGCCCGGCAGATGTGAAATTAGAGACCAAAGTTAAAGGAGGGGAGGTTAGGGCAGGTAATCAAGCTGTTGAGAGGTGGTTTTCAAGCAGAATCGAAAAAGAGAGGCAAGGTTTGACAGTGAGCCAGCTGAAAGTGCAGTAACCTGTTTAAAATCTATTGACGATTACCCACTTTATTGGAGAGGGATACATTAAGCATTTGATTTCACTGAGAATATCTTCCAGATACATTTTTTATATATTATATTCAGTGAAAATACAATGTCTAACCATTATTCCTTTTCTCAGCCAGAACATACGGAAAATAGAATTGCAACTCAGTGAATATTTGCTTGTGTAGATCACTGTTTCTCAAAACTGATGGTGAATAGCTTCACTGGTAAACTACATCCTATATCAAACAACAAGAAATGCTTTGCACCCTCAACATGCCACAGTGCTAACTTAATAATAAACCAAGGCTGTCATTCCAAATTTAGTGATGTGGCTTAGACGTGTTGTTAAAGTCCTTTGAAAGGTTATACTTTCTCTGTTGTCTAACTGTAATGAAAGGTCTTTACTAAAGCACCATATGACAAATGAAGTCACATCTTGAATTTATGATGTGGAACTGAATTAACTCTACACCTGCACTTAAAGAGATGAAGTGTAGGCTGCAATCATACAGAGATTTATTGACTGATTACAGATCTTTTAGTTAATTGATGCTACATTGAACTGCTAGTAACAAACTGTAAAATTATTGTATTTTGTCTTAATGTTGTGTGACACTCTTTTGGAAACATTGATTTTTCAATTCTTTATATTTGTCCAAAATTGAAAAGAGTGAACATTTGTAATCTCTTCATTAATGGTCTTGCAACTCAGGTGATGTTGGCAAAATGGTCTCATTTTTCCTTCTCACTTTATTATGATTGCTGCTCTTATGTTCTTACTTTATTTCATTTTGTTCCCTCTTTTCCTGTCTCATACTTTAATGTTAAACATAAAAAGAAAATATACTTTTCCCCTTTTATTTTAAAACTTTCTTTTTATAGGATCATTTCCACTCATTTTAAATGTATTTTATTTTGATGCCTATATTACAGCTGTTGGCTTTTAACGGTTTTATACACTTTGTGATACTCTCTGGGACATTTGACTGACAGCAATGGTATTTTTCACTACCAAGTGATATAACATTCATTGTCTTTAAAGCGTCCTATAAATAGCAAAATGTTGCACATCACAGAATCTCTTCAATGTCCTGTAATGTTCAGAACTTTCCTCTCCAAATGTCTTTGATGAAGCATCAGCTGAGAGAAAATATGTATCGAGTTCAGAATGCAAAGGAAGTTTTTGAAGGTATTGGTATCGGTTTATTATTGTCACTTGTACTGAGGTACAGTGAAGAACTTGTCTTGCATACCGATCATACAGGTCAATTCATTACACAGTGCATCGAGATAGTACAGTGTAAAACAATACAGAATGCAGAGTAAAGTGTCACAGCTACAGGGAAGTGCATTGCAGGTAGACAATAAGATGCAAGATCGTAGCAAGGTAGATTGTGAGGTCAAGAGTCAATCTCATTGCATAAGTGAACCATTCAATAGTCTTATCACCGTGGGATAGAAGCTGTCCTTGAGCCTGGTGGTATGTGCCCTCAGGTTCCTGTATCTTCTGCCTGACGGGAGAAGGGAGAAGAGAGAGTGACCCGGGTGCGTGGGGTCTTTGATTATTCTGGCTGCTTCAACAAGGCAGCGAGAGGTATAGACAGAGTCCATGGAGGGGAGGCTGGTTTCGGTGATGTGCTGGGCTGGTGTCCACAACTCTCTGCAATTTCTTGCGGTCCCGGGAAGAGCAGTGGCCGTACCAGATGCATCCAGATAGGATGCTTTCTATGGTGCATCGACTAAAGTTGGTGAGTGTCAAAGGGGACATGCCAAATTTCTTTAGCCTCCTGAGGAAGTAGAGGCGCTAGTGAGCTTTCTTGGCCGTGGCATCTACGTGGTTGAACCAAGACAGGCATATTAATGGTTCAGCCATTAATCACATGTCCACACATCCTGACTGACAAATTAACACGGTTTACAGGTCCATTGTCCAACACCACACCATCACATGGATATTGGCAGAACTGGTGGGACTGTTGCCTTTCAGCTCCAGGGTCCCAGGTTTGATCCAGACATCTGGTGCTGTCAATATGAAGTCTGCACCTTCTCCCATGGGTTCCCCCGGGTGCTCCGGTTTCCTCCCGCACCCCAAAGACATGCGGGTTGGTGGGTTAACTGTGTGAGTTAACTTGTGTAAGTTTCCCCGAGTGTGTAGGTGAGGGGTAGAATCTGGGGGGGTTGATAATGTGGGGAGAATAAAATGGGATGACAACCAATCTGCTGGAGGAACTCAGCGGGTCAAGCAACATCTGTGGGAGGAAAGGGATTCGACCCGAAACATTGACGTTCGTCCCACATGAGCTCAATCCCTACCATGTCCCCATTACATCAGCTGAGAGCATCAAATTCTGTTCATTAAATAAATCTGGAATATTTAGCTACTGTCAAAGGGGGTCACTGGAATAATGGCTGGATTGTCAGTAAAATAAACACCTGGTTCACCAGCACCCCTTCAGAAACTTCCTCCCTGAACCTGACTGAACTATGTGTGACTCTCGACCCAGAGCAACATGGTTGACCCTGCAGAGAGGTCCAAAATTGGCCTTTTTATCTCTTTCAGAGAGCTTTGATCTGCAGTGCTATCCCTGCCCTGGGAGTGTGTGATGGGACATTCTGAGGGAGCTTTACTCTACATCACACTAGTTTTTCTTTATTGCGTCCACAACCGCTCATTTTGTGTCAACAAACTTAAATCTGGAGTAACTCAGAAGGTCAGGCAGCATCTGTGGAGGGAAATGGACAGTTGACATTCCGGGTTGAGACCTTTCATCTGGACCTTTCACCTGGACAGAGGAAGTCAATTGTCCACCTCCCTCCACAGATGCTGCCTGACCTGCTGAGTTCCTCCAGATTCTTGTTTGATGCTTCAGATTCCAGCATCAGCAATCTCTTGTGTCTCCGTTCATTTTGTGTGTTTTTTTATTCCTTTTAACGCAACTTAATTTACAACATTAACAGTAACACTGAAATTAAAATGTCCTCTGCATCCAGTTTACACTCCAGCCTCCACAATGCCCACTGGTCCTGGTAAGTCTCCTGTGACCCTTGTGCTCCCACTCCAGGACAGTCAGGCATGAATATAACCTTGGAAGAGGGGCAGATGTTTGACTTGGACAGAACACCAGCCCCCGTCAGCCATAGGTCCACTGTAAGGACCTAGTCATAGAGTCATCCAGCACAGAAACAGACCCTTCAGCTCATCAGATCCTTGCTGACCATTAAGCTCCCATTTACGCTGATCTTACACTAATCCCATTTTATTCTCCCCACATTCTCATCAACTCCCCGCCTCCCCCTCCCCCAGATTCTACCACTCAGCTACACACCAAGGTGTACTTACAGCAGCCAATTCACTTACCAGCCTGCTCGTCTTTGGGATGTGGGAGGAGACAGGAATGCCCGGAGGAAACCAAGGCGGTCACAGCGAGATCGTGCGAACTCCACACAGCCAGCACCTGAGGTCAGGATTGGACCTGGGTCACTGGAGCTGTGAGGTCACACCACTGTGCCATTCACCGATGTCAACGACCACCTTGGCCACAAAGATTTCCAGCGATGACAACAATAAAAAGTATCGAATGAACAAAACCTTCTGCTGGTCATTTTGCGCGTTCGTTCCCCTGTCCTTTTGGCCGAAGAAACTTAAGATGAAAACAATTAAATGGTTAGGCGAACAACCTAAAAACACCTTCCTACTTTAGTGAACTAACACATAATGTCAGAGCATCATCAAAAAAAATGCTCCATAATGTTTATCGCCACATTTTAACATAAATTTTTAAGACCAATAAATAGAAAATTTCCCAGAAAATATTGCACTGGGCTGTGCAAAAATATTGTTGCTGAAAAGAAATCTATAGTTTTTGTGCCTACCTTGCGGGTAGTAACTCAGAGGAAGTCTCAATCACTTATGCTGTTTAATTATTCCACAGCAGAAAAAGCTCTCTCTAAAGGCATCTACAGGCAATTAGAATAATCATTCATGATAGCATCCGGAGTGAGTCTTTGGGCTGCTGTTTTGAGACTCAGGGTTTTTGTTGGTGACCTCTGACTAAAGGCAAAGGTTTGTTGAAATATTAGTTTAATAAGAGATCAGAATGATATTAGGAATATGAGTCTGTGTTATTTATTATTAATTTTTGTTTTGATTTACAGGAACTGCAGAAGAGAAACAAGTCCGTACCAAATGGTAATATCTATCTAGAGACTCCCCCTCACTGTATTCTGAGTTCTTTGGTTTAACATGGATCATGTTAACATTGATATAAATAATCATATACAGCACAGCCCTAAGTTATAAATAATATGGGTTTCTGTGGCTGCGATGTTTCAAAGCAAACCATAAAATCCTTAAAGTTGCACAAAAAAAGGAAATATCTGAAGCCTATCGCCGAAATAAATATGAATAACAAACCATTTTTCTTTAACCTTTTTTTCCTTCTTCTCCCTGGCTTTTGGCACTGCTTTTTAACGAGATGTGGCTTTCAATCATTAAATTAAGGGGACATTGAATAAATTAGCATGTACTTAAGAAATAGGCCCCTCTGCCTCGGTTTGACACTGTGCATATCCGAGCAGCCAGGGGTGGCAGTTCAGTCTAGTGCGGGGCTGGAGAGCAAACGTCAGCCAAGGTCAGGGCTGAAGCTTGGGGCTCCAATTGTCTTTAATTCTGTGATAAGCACCACCAGAAAAAAACGGAGCATCTTCAGCTAAGGATTCATTACACACTGGGACAATCTTCCAAGCAGAAATATAAATATCATGAGCAATTTTGTGATTTAATAAGCTCACTGAAAACTAAGAGAACAGGGTAAGGAATTGTACCGAGGAGGGTTGGTGATCAGGCAAAGAAAGCTTAAGGTAATTGACAAACAAGAGGTGAGAATATTTTTTACCCTTTGGCTAGGGATGGTCAGGAACGGATATTCTGAAAGGTGGTGGAGACATATTTAATAGTAGTTTAAAGCTGAATTCCGTAAATACTTGGAAAGAAACAAAGTGGAAGAACAAATGGGAAAGAGCAGGACAGTGGGAATACGTGCGGAAGAGCCAGTACAGGGGCAATGGACCAAATAGCCTCCACTTGTGCTGCACAATTTGATTCTGTGAAGGGTCTCGGCCCGAAATGTCGACTGTTTATTTCCCTCCATGGATGCTGCCTGACCTGCTGAGTTCCTCCAGCACTTTTTGTGTATTGCTCCAGATTCCGGCATCTGCAGAACTTTTTGTGTCTTGATTCGGTAATGACCGTTTGAGTTAACCTTGGTGTAATATTATATTCACAACCCGGACAGAGATATTCACCTGTCTTTGTTGGTGCTAAATGTGTACAGGAGTGACCCCTGCCCATAGCGCTCACTTACATACATTCAAGTCAACAGAATCAAACAATCAGTGATCCACACTCTTACGTGTATTGGCACAAGCAACCAAAGGTGACCATCTCACCTATTCATTAGCAGTGAGTAAGGCTAATCAAGAAAGTAATAGAGAATGCTGGATCAATTCAGCCAGTCAGGCAGCATCTGTGAAGAGAGGAACAGAGCTAATGGACAAAGGTTGGCGCTTAGTGAACTGCTAGCCAATTGTAGTACACGAGCCATTGCTTTTTGAACTTCAACTCCTATGTTCTGCTGCACAGAGGAACAGGTTGGATGTGTACAGATGTGCACACATCCGATCTCCTGCAAAACCCCTGGGTTCAACATGCAGGGGGATTCTATATGTTGCTGAGCAGTGGGTGTCCACATTCACTTCATATCTGGCCCCTCAGTTTTCCACCAGACTTTCATGAAGTTAAGTTCTTTGTTTATTTTTCTGAACTTCACTGAGCCCATGCTTTTCTTTTATCAATTGACAACAACTTAAATGTGTTTTAAATAGACATTTTGATGTTTTAAAATATTGTTTTATTTCTTCAATTATTTTGATTTTTTTAACCGGTTTCTAATTGTCTCCGGCCATAGGCACACTTGAAAATGATGGAAAGGCCGTTGACAGCTGTCAGAAGGCAGTCAGGGTAGTTTGTGGGCAGGGCTTCATCTTCTACCGCCTACGGCCTCGTCACCACTCACAGGTTGCTCGCGGAATGACCGAGACGGTGGCGGCAGCGAGACTTTGGAAGCCACGTGACCGCAGAGGTCAGAGACATGGGCCAGTATAACACCTCATCAAAACCAGACATTAGGTCCTCTATTGTGCCCGATGTTGCAAAGTTAATGCCCCGTGGGAACGTGTGGCGGTTTAAGGTTCTGTATGAGAATGCAGGAGGCAAAGAGGCTCCAGATTTAATCCGAGGACACCACTGTAATGTTGCAGTCTCCACCCTCCACACTCCCCTCCTCCCACCTCACTACATCTGCCTCTCCACATATATAACTTTTCTCCCCCCCTCTCTCTGTCTGCCTCCATCTATCTTTCACCTGCCACTATCTCACAACTCCACCCCTGCTCCCCTCCTCTACCTGACACAACCTGCCCGTCATCTTGCACCCCTCCTGAGTCCACCAATCACCTCGGGCTCCTGTCTCACCACTCCCCTTTACACTGGCCGTCTCTCCTCTCCCACTCTCAGTCCTGGCGCAGGGTTTCGACCTGAAACGTCAACAGTTCCTTCCCCCAACTCCACAGATGCTGCTCGACCCGCTGAGTTCCTCCAGCAGATTGTTTGTTGCTCCAGAGTCAGGCATACTCAATGCCATGAGCAAGAGTTCGCCCACATGAATGAACTTGTGTTATTCTGTATCAATTCAGTGTTGACCCGTGGGCACAATGTACGTGAGGGTTCAGCTACCTGAAGATGAAATGAGGAGAAATTTTACCCATGAAGTTTGTGGAACCTTCATGGGTAAAGTTATCTCTGATATCAGATTGTGGACACTGGGGGAGATAGGAAATGGAGATTGGACGGGAACATGGACTTGAGTACAGGAGCAGGTTAGAGGGCTGAGTGGACTCTCCTGGTCCTATTTCCGATGTTGTTTTGTGAGCAGAGTGAACTCCCTGAACCTGAGAGGGAAAGGGGCAGTCAGAACCCGAAAAAGAGAAATGGACAGGTCAGGGTGAGGGTTAGAATCGGGGTTAGGGTCAGGGACAGAGAGAGGGACAGGGTCAGGGCAGGGGCAGGGGATGGGGTCAAGGACAAGGTCAGGGGCAGGGACGTGGTTGGGGACAAGGTCAGGGTCAAGGATGGCAGGATCAGGACAGGGCTGGGATGAGATCACGGACAAGGTCAAGGTCAGGGTCAGGGTTAGAGTCAGGGGCAGGGACAAGGGACAGGGTTGGGGTCAGAGGCAGAGACAGGGTCAGGAAAAGGGTGAGAATCAGGGACAGGATCACGATCAGGTACAGGTGCAGGCACGGGGTCAGGGTCAAGAAGAGGGGACAGTGTCGGGGACAGGATCAGAGACACGTTCATGGTCATGGACAGGGACGGAGATGGTGGTGCAGCGGTTAGTTCTGTTGCTTCACAGCTTCAGCGATGTGCATTCAGTCCTGATCTCCAGCACAGTGTCTGTGTGTGGAGTTTGCACGTTCTCCCTGTGACCCCATGGGTTTCACCGGGTGCTCCGGTTTCCTCCCACATCCCAAAGAGATTCTGGTTGATGGGTTAATTGGACAATGGTAAATTATCCCGAGAGCAGGTAAAATTGCAAAATAACCTGAGGCGAGTTGTAGGGTGTGTGAGATAGAAGAAGTTACAGGGAAATAAAGAGTTGGGAATGGGACTGATAGGATTGTTTCCCAGGGATCCGGATGGTGGAACAGCCTCCTTCAGTGTTGTTATAAGGGAGTAGGATGGGGTAAAGACAGAAAGAGGGAGAGACGTAGAGGAAGAGATTTGCTGTCCCAGAGACACAAGCTGTGCTGATGTAGAAGAGTGAACGAAGAGGAACCCTGGCCTGTTCTTGTGATGTCCCAGTCAGTGAATATTAACCACGTGTACCAACATGACTGCCATGTCTAGTATGACAGGTCATGCCCTACTTGCTTGGGTCCCAGGTAGGGTAGAGTCTGACCTCTTCCGCTCCTTTCTAAACATTGTAATCCGCAAATCCTTTCAGTTCCGGTATAAGTCCAGTACTGTTCTCTCCGCTGGTGTCCGTTGACCAACTGAGTTGTGATACCATTTCCTGATGTTGTATTTGTCAACAGATTTATTAGAACTCCAAATGTCTAGTTTACTATCCTACCTTGATACAACCATTGGCGTTAGGTATCGGCCGAGGGGAGTACACGAATGTTTTCTCCCATCCCAGACTGTAGCAGGAGAGGTGAAAAACCCGATGACGCTGGAGGAACTCAGCAGGTCAGGCAGCATCCCTGGGGAAAAGCAGGCGGTCAACGTTTCGGGTCAGGACCCTTCTTCAGGACTGAAGATAGGAAAAGGGGAAGCCCGATATATCGGAGGGAAAAGCAGAGCAGTGATGGGTGGACAAAAGAGGGGAGGCAGGGTGGGCACAGGGTGGTGATAGGTAGATGCAGGTAAGAGATAGTGATGGGCAGGTGTGGGGGAGGAGGGGAGAGCAGATCCACCGGGGGATGGGTCAAAGGGAAGGAGAGAAAGCGAAAAAAAAAGGTGGAGGTAAAAGATAGGCCAGGAAAGGGCAGAAGAGAAGAAGCATGGTGTGAGTGGGGTGTGGGGAAATGGGGGCGGGGGGGAGTACTTAAAGTGGGAAAATTCAACGTTCATGCAGGAGCAGGAGAGAGCTGTGAGTTCCTTATTAAGAAACAGTTTTGAATTAAACATTTAATTGAAACTACTAACCTGTCTTTTGTCACCTGCTCTTTGACCCCAGTTTCCCCAGAACTGGATGATTCCTCCACACATGTAGTTATAAAGCCGCTAAAGAAAACTCTTCTAATGTGCCCTGTGATGGACAGTTAGTTATATCGGCATATGTGGATATATGTTTGTCTGCCCTTGTGTGCATATGCAGATGTAATTGTATGTGTGTATATGCTTCTATATCCATACATTTGTGAATGTGTATATGTCTGCAACACATACTTGTGTGTGTGTATATGCATTTTCATGTGATGCACCTACGTGTATGTGTGCATGTATGTATTTTCATGTGCATACATCTGCACATGTTTTCATGTGTATGTATTTCTGCATGTATGCATGTTTCATGTGCAAACTAGGTGTGTGCATGTACGTGTTTTCATGTGCATACACGTGTGTGTGTGTGTGTGTGTGTGTATGTAGATGGGAAGGGTGCTTTTTGCATCCTTTTTGTTAGAAAATAAAGGGTTAACAAGCTTTTGTGCATTCTTTCTGATACTTGCAAGGATCCAGCAATAGGTGCCATATTTGGCAATGGAAAGGTTTTTTTTTATATGAAAAGCAGGAGTTGGGACAACTGAACCTATGTTTTTGCAAACACAAGAGACCGAAGACGCTGGAATCTGGAGCAACACACAAAGTGCGGGAGGAACTCAGCGGGTTAGACAGCATCTGTGGAGGGAAATGGACAGTTGATGTTTCGGGTCGAGACCCTTCATCTGAACTTAATTCAGATAAAGGCCCGAGACAACATCTTGTGCGTTGCTACGTTTTTGCAGAATGTGTGCTGGAGCTGGACTTGACACAAAGGTAAACAGACCTGTTGAAGAAATAATGAAATATGCTAAAAGACTCAATGATAAGGATCTACTGACACCCCTCCCCTCCCTTGCCTCCCCCCACATGATGCAAGACCTGTGTATCAAACAAGTGATATGTCTCAGCAAAGGCTGAGGGAAAAGGAAATCACTTCAGAACAATGTGTTTTGTTTCTGACCAGCCTGAAAAAGACAAGAAGTCTGGCCAAAGGCTTGAAGAAGGAGGGGAAAGTAATAACTGTTCCCCTCCTATTGTCTGATTGTTGCAACCGTATAACTGTGAAGTCTCTGCTGTAAAACTTGTACATTTTATCCATATATTATCAAACAATTAATCTTTGTCAATTTGCCAAAGCGTCTAGGATCCAATTTTTTAAAATCTAACACATTGCAAACAAGATTTGCAATCTCAATTATCAAAACTGCTTAAGTGAGATTGTGTGGTCATTGTTTATTTTTAATTCTAAAGATTAAGTAAAGCTATTAAGGAACCAAGGCTGACAAGGAATAGCGAGGCTCTGGTCAGGAAAGGGAAGGAGGCACATGTCAGACCAAGCGAAGCCCTTGAGGGGTATAAGGGCTACACTCAGGAAGGAAATCAGGAGGGCAAAAAGGGGACAAGATATCCTTGGCTGATAAGGTTAAGGAGAATCCTAAGTGATTCTATAAGTATATTAAGAACAAAAGGGTAACTATGGAGAGAATAGGACGCCTACAGGATGAGTGTGGTCATCTAGGTGTGGAGCAATGGAAGATGGGCGATGCCTTAAGTGAATATTTCTTGTCTGTATTTCCTGTGGAGAAGGTCATGAAAGCTGGGGAATTGTAGGAAGAGAACAATGATGTCCTGAAACATACCGATATTACCAAAGAGGAGGGGTTGACGGTCTCAAGGCATATAAAGGTGGATAAATTCCCAGGGCCTGACCAAGTGTATCCTTGGACGTTGTGGGAAGCAATGGAAGAAATCACTGGGGCCCTGGCAGAGATCTTTGTGTCTTCCTTAGCCAGGGGTGAGGTACTGGAGGACTGGAAGGAAGCTCATGTTGTGCCTTTATTTAGAAGAACTGCGAGGACAAGCCAGGGAACTACAGGTCAGTGAGCCTAACATCAGTGGTAGGAAAGTTACTGGAGGAGTTTCTGAGGGACAGGATCTATTTACATTTGGAAAGACAAGGACTGATTAGAGACGGTCAGCATGGCTTTGTGCATGGGAAATCATATCTCGTGAACTTAACTGAGCTTTTTGAAGAGTTGACCAAAAGGATTGCTGAGGGCAGGGTGGTAGATATTGTCTACATGGACTTTAGTGAGGCTTTTGACAAGGTCCCACATGGTAGGCTGGTCCAGAAGGTGAGATCACATGGGATCCAGAGTGGGTTAGCCAAGTGGATGCAAAATTGGCTTGGTGGAAGGAGTCAGAGGGCGGTAGTGTTGGTTGTTTCTCAGAGTGGAGGCCTGTGACCAGTGGTGTGCCGCAGGGATCGGTGCTGAGTCCTCCGATGTTTGTCAAATAGATTAACGATTTGGATGAGAATGTAGGTGGCATAATTAGTAAGTTTGTGGATGACACCAAAATTGGTGCGGTGGACAGTGAAGAAGGTTGTCCAAGGTTTCAACAGGATCTAGATTAACTGGGAAAGTGGGCCAAGGAACGGCAGATGAAATTTAACTCAGACAACTGCTCAGTGATGTATTTTGGGAAGTTCAACCAGGGACGGACTAACAACTAAAATGATGAGATAAGATAAGATATCTTTAGTAGTCACATGTGCATCGAAACACACAGCGAAATGCACCTTTTGCGTAGAGTGTTCTGGGGGCAGCCCGCAAGTGTCGCCACGCTTCCGGCGCCAACACAACGTGCCCACAACTTCCTAACCCGTACGCCTTTGGAATGTGGGAGGAAACCGGAGCACCCGGAGGAAACCCACGCAGACACAGAGAAAATGTATAAACTCTTTACAGACAGTGGCTGGAATTGAACCCGGGTCTCTGGCGCTGTAATAGCGTTACGCTAACCGCTACACTACCGTGCCTGCCCCTACATAGAATAGTACAAAGGGAAAAGCAATAACAGAATGCAGAATATAATGTTACAGTTACAGAAAATGTGCAGTGCAGGTAGACAATAAGATGTTAGTGCCATGATGAGGCAGATTGTGAGGTCAAGAGTTCATCTTCATCATACAAGAGGTCCATTCAAGAGTCTTATAACAGCAGGATAGAAGTTGTCCTTGAGCCTGGTGGTGTGTATATTCAAGCTTTTGAATCTTCTGCTCAATGGAAGGCAGGAAAAGAGAGAATGACTGGGGTGGGTGGGGTCTTTGATTATGTTGGCTGCTTTCCCGAGGCAGCGGGAGGTGTAGGCAAAGTCCGTGGAGGGCAGGCTGGTTCTCATGACAGACTGAGCTCTGTCCAGAACTATCTGCAATTTCTTGCAGTCTTGGGCAGAGCAGTTGCCATCTACAAGTTCTAACTCCATCTACAAGTTTGCAGATGATACCACTGTAGTGGGCCGTATCTCAAATAGCGATGAGTCAGAGTTCAGGAAGGAGATAGAGAGCTTAGTGACATGGTGTCATGACAACAACCTTTCCCTCAATGTCAGCAAAACAAAAGAGCTGGTCATTGACTCCAGGAAAGGGGGTGGTGTACATGCACCTGTCTACGTCAATGGTGCTGAGGTCAAGAGGGTTGAGAGCTTCAGGTTCCTAGGAGTGAACATCATCAATAGCCTGTCCTGGTCCAACCACTTGGACGCCATGGCCAAGAAAGCTCACCAGCACCTCTACTTCCTCAGGAGGCTAAAGACATTTGGCATGTCCCCTTTGACACTCACCAACTTTAATCGATGCACCATAGAAAGCATCCTATCAGGATGCATCACGGCTTGGTATGGCAACTGCTCTGCAGAGAGTTGTGGATGCAGCTCAGTGCATCACAGAAACCAGCCTCCCCTCCATGGAGTCTGTCTATACCTCTTGCTGCCTTGGTGAAGCAGCCAGCATTATCAAAGTCAAAGTCGAGTTTATTGTCACATGCACAAGTCCATGTATGCACAGGTGCAATGAAAAACTTACTTGCAGCATCACAGGCACATAGCATCAGATCAGCAGTATTCATAACATAAACATAAATTAAACAATTTTTACAAGAAAGAACACAATTAGAACAAAAACAAAACAAAGTTCATTTGAGTACAAAGTGGTCATAGTGTTGTTAAACTGTAGTGATTAGGGTTTTGCCAGGTAGTTCAAGAACCGAATGGTTGAAGGGAAGTAGCTGTTCCTGAACCTGGTGGTGTGGGACTTCAGGCTTCTGTACCTCTTGCCCGATGGTAGCCTCAAGCTTGTGTCTGTATAGCAAGGTGCCATGGCTGCAATCAAACAGGTGTCCTGTTAAATAGTTTCAGTGATATTGGGGAACTGATGTTGACCAGAACTTCAGGATTATCCCTATTTCCTCCATAAAACCATTACATGGGAAGAGATGACGTGACCTTGGTTAAATACTTCATCTGAAAGGCAGTATCCTGGGATTGGGAATGGAGAGTCCATGATAGGGGAGACACAACTTTTCCTCAAGGAAAATCAAAACCAAAAAAAGAATGCTTTGGAATGTCCTGGGATTATAGAAGGCACTGTGGAAATGCAAGTCCTTTTCACAGTTCCTATGAGGTCCAAGTGTTTAGGAAGGGGTGTACTCAAATATTTAGCCCACAGTTGCTGGGCATTCCTGGGATGTCTGATTGGATTCCCCCATCCTGCACTAAGCCGGAACTCGCTGCTCATTCCTCCAAGTTAAAATTGCATTCAAGTCCCGATTCTGTCATAGCAACACCAAACTCAAACATGAAGTACCTCAGCAGCTTGAATAGGAATTGTAGCCAGCTGTTTAATGAATAATTGTGAACTTCCAGTGGGCCCCAGGATGGAGACTTTAAATGGCCACATTCTGTTGTCCTTAGGTCCCTAGAGAGTCAGTATGCTTTTCCCAGGGTAGCAATGTCAAATACTAGAGGACATGCATTTAAAGTGAGAGGGGGAAAGTTTAAATGAGATGTGCGGGGGAAGTTTTTTTTACACAGAGAGTGGTGGGTGCCTGGAACGGGCTGCCAGGGGTCGTGGTGGAAACAGATACAACTGTGGTGTTTAAGAGGCTGTTACATGAACATGCAGGGATGGAGGGATATGGATCAGGTGCAGGCAGAAGAGATTTTGTTTAATTTGGCATCATGGTCGGCACAGACAACGTGGGCCGAAGGGTCTGTTCCTGTGCTAGACTGTTCTAGGTTCTATAGGCTGACAGGGATGTCATTGGCCCTTCTCCTTTATTTGCCTCTCACAATCGGCAGATTACCAAGGGTTCAAACCTGTTCTGTGGCTATCAGTCAGGGAAGTCAATGTGTTGCTGGTACAGAGTGTGTCACAGGGCTGCACACAAGAGTGAGCAGTGATTGTGTCTCATCCTCACCTCTGCAAGCTTGGTGCCTGTTGAGTCAGTGGATCTGACTGTGAGTGGGTGAGACTAACTGGCAGCCAATTAACTCTCACGTGTTTAACATCAGCAATCAAGTTTGATTTTCTCCCCACTCCCCCCAACCACCCCGCACTCCACCCCCCACCACCACGCACGTTGATCGCATTTGCTTCAACTTCACAAAATATCAGCAGTGATTAGCTTGACTCATGACACACTCACTTACATGCATTCATGCGCGCACACACACACACACTCACATTCATGCACACACACACATTCACACACTCACATACACACAGAAACACACACACTCAAACACACACACACTCATGTTCACACACAGACGCACACACTCACACATACACACACGCAGACACACACTCACTCAAACACACACACACACACACACACACACACACAGAGTTAAAGTTTCAGATCGATGACTTTTCTTCATAAATCCATTCCCTTCTCTGAAGGTGCTGTCTGGCCGGGATTTTCTTGTTTTCTTTCAGATTTCCAGCATCTGCTGTTTTTTTAAATCTTCATGGAAGTGAAGAAAATAAAACAAGAAATCAAACAACAGTGAATGAGAACCGGAGGTAAATACCGGTTAATAAACTAAGGCTTACATTTAAGCAGTCGTTTTTTGGGAAGTGTAGATGTACTCCTGGTTTAAATATTTTATTGAGGTGCTGCCTCAAGAAGGCAACATCCATCATCAAAGATCCCCACCATCTGGGCCGTGCCATCTTCTCGCAGCTCCCATTGGGCAGCAGGTACAGAAGCCTGAAGTCCCGCACCACCGGGTCTTGAACCAACCTGCACAACCCTAAACACTGGAGTTTAGCAACACTATGACCACTTTGATCACTTTGCACTCAAATGGAATTCATTTTTTGTTTGTTCTAATTGTGTTCTTTCTTGTAAAAACTGTGTATAATTTACGTTTAATTTATGTTTTCCTTGTGAATGCTGCTTATCTGATGCTTTGTGCCTGTGATGCTGCTGCAAGTAAGTTTTTCATTGCACCTGTGCACACATGGACTTGTGAAGATGACAATAAATTCGACTTTGATGTTGACTTAACCTCCTTGACGCAGTGTTTTAGAGCTTGGCCATTTGAAATAACGTTGAACTGGTTTACTCCAAGTCTGTCCACATGACTAATTCCATACTATGGTCTGATCACCATGAGAAAGAAATTAAGAGCTTGAGGCTAGCTCAGAGGGAAAGTTCACCCTTCAGTTGCGGGTAATCACTCCAAAAGCCTCCATCTCATTGACTGATCATGTGGACAAAATGAAATGTTCCCCTGAATGGCAGCAGCCAATCTCTGGAAATGCTCCCTGTGCTATGTGTCCCACCAGCTAATGGCCATTTTTAACTCTATTCCAAATATAAAGCTTATGAACAAGATGCTCCCATGTGTCTGTATGTTTGGACATACTTAAATTGTTGCCTTACTTCATTGTCAGACATTTTATGCAGTATTTATGAGCAGAAGAAAGAGAAAACAGGAACCATTAGGGTATTATTTACATTACATCTCCATGGCAACTAAAGTATGTATGTTAACCATACCCTATAGGAAATGACTGCCCATGGCATTTTTAATTAAACATATAGAGGTTATTAAAGATGTTGTGGATATTTCAATTCAATCTTTTCAGAGAGATAAAAAAAACAATTTATAAGTTATGTATTCTAAGGAAAAGGTTTTAGAATGATCATGGTTAATCTTAACAAAATGTTGCAGCTCGACTCCAGAGATTCAGGTGTTTTCTGCCCAGTGTTACTGGTTCTGTCAGTACTTGGCTGCGCAATGGGAGGTCACTCCACCATCTAGCCAATCAGAGTCACTCCCCTGCTTCTTTCCCCCATGATGCTGCATTAATTTCCTGTCCAGATATTTATCCAGTTCCCTTTTTAAAGGTACTGTTGAAATTACTTCAACTGGTCTTCCAGGCAAAGTACTCCAGATTACAATGTCTTGATGTGAGGGCATTCATCTCCTCTCTGGTTCCTTTGGTAATGATCTTAAACCTTTGTCCTCAGCTCACTGTCCGTCAGCCATTGGCTCCCTAAAGTTGTCTATTCAGGTGATGGTGCAGCAGTTAAGTTATTGCCCTATTGTGGACACAGCCTGGTCCATCTTTGGCACAGCCGTCCCCACCACTGACAGCACCAACAGGAGGCGCTGCCTCAAGAAGGCGGCATCTATCATCAAGGATCCCCACCATCCGGGTCATGCCCTCTTCTCGCCGCTACCATCAAGCAGGAGGTGCAGAAGCCTGAAGTCCCACACCACCAGGTTCAGGAACAGTTACTTTCCTACAACCGTCAGGTTCTTGAACTGACTTGTACAACCCTAACCCTACCTCAGCAATGGAACACTATGGACCACCTCTTACACTACCATGGATGTGTTCTTTTTACACTAATATCTTGTTTTGCACGGTCTTTTTTCACTGCCTTGTACTGTATAACTTATTTGTAATATATGCATATCTATATTCTCTGTGTTGTCTGAAACTACAGGCCTGTGATGTTGCTCCAAACAAGTTTTTCATTGTACCTATACCTCACTGTACTTGTGCACATAACAATAAACTCGACTTGACATGACTTGACTTCATTAGAAGCAAAAGTGTTGAAACATTGACCTAATGATATAAGTTCAAATCCCACCGTGGTAACTGGAAAGTTTAAAATACATAATCTGTAATTTTAAAAGCTTATGTCTATAACCGTGAAACTACCATTTTGTTGCAAAAACCCACCTGGTCAACAATGTTCTTCAGGGGAGATAATTTGCTGTTGTTGCCTGGTCATGCTTATACGTGACTCCAGACCCACTGATGTGGGTGACTCTTAATTGCCTCTTCAGGGAGTTCAGGGCGGACAATAAATGCTAACATTATCAGCAAGGTTCACAACCTGTGAATGTTAAAATATGATGCTAATGGTTCATACTTCATTGGCCGTGAAGCTCTTAGAGACTTTGAGAAATACGTTGTAGAAATGCTTCCTTTCTATAACTCTTTCTGTTATGTATATCAGATACATTACAGAAACAAGCCCTTCAGCCCATCAAATCTATGCCAGCATTAAGCACCCATTTACACTTATCCCATTTCCTTTTCCTCACATTCCCTACAATGTGCCACTGTGCCATTTAGGGAAGGGACCCATCCTGATTCACTCATTTATACACAGGCAGGGGATCCCAGTCATTATAAACTGGGAGCCAAACTGTTTATTAATCACAAACAAGAAACTAAAAAAAAACACAGTTCCTCTGTTTTCAAAGCTATTCGTCCAACATTTGGCTGTTTTCATCATCATTGCTTGATGCAACAACGTAGTAGATTGATAACTGATCCAAACCATGCTTTCATATTCACTCTGACCCGTCCATTCTTTTGTACTGCTTTCACTGAATTTGCTTGTGAACTGTCAAGGTTGTGCTTCAAAGGAAAATGCCTGTTACATTTACCCGTTTGTCTCACGACAGACTGCTGGCTAACACTTCTGGTCGCCTCATTATAGAAAGGATGTGGAAGCTTTAGAGAGGGTGCAGAGGAGATTTACCAGGATGCTGCCTGGATTGGAGAGCATGTCTTATGAGGATAGGCTGAGCGAGCTAGGGCTTTTCTCTTTGGAGAGGAGGAGGATGACAGGTGACTTGATAGAGATGTACAAGATGATAAGAGGCATAGATCGAGTGGACAGTCAGAGACTTTTTCCCAGGGTGACAATGGCTAACACGAGGGGACATAATCTTAAGGTGATTGCAGGAAGGTATAAGGGGGATGTCAGAGGTAAGTTTTTTACACAGAGAGTGGTGGGTGCGTGGAACACACTGCCTGCAGAGATTGTGGGAGCAGATACATTAGGGACATTTAAGAGACTCTTAGATAGATACATGAATGACAGAGAAATGGTGGGCTATGTGGGAGGGAAGGGTTCGATGGATCTTAGAGCAGGATAAAATGTCGGCACAACATTGTGCACCGAAGGGCCTGTACTGTGCTGTAGTGTTCTATGTTCTATGTGTGTAAAAAATAGGAAATGCTGGAAATACTCAGCTGGTCGGGCAGCAGCCATGGAAATTCGTGTATACAAATTCACCGATGACACCACTGTTGTTGGACGGATCACAGGTGGCGATGAGTGAGCTTACCGGAGCGAGATAGGACACCTGGTTGAGTGGTGCCGCAACAACAACCTCTCGCTCAACGTCAGCCAAGCTAAAGAGCTGATTATTGACTTCAGGAAGGGAAAAATGGGCAAATATGCACGTGTCTACATTAGGGGATCGGTGGTGGAGAGTCAGCAGCTTAAAATTCCTGGGCATTAACATATTAGATGACCTGTCCTGGGCCGTGTACATAGATGCAATCACAAGGAAAGCACGCCAGAGTCTTTACTTTCTTAGGAGATAAAGGAGGTTCAGCTTGTCACTGAGCTCCCTAACAAACTTCTACAGGTATACTGTTGAAAGTATCCTGACTGGTTGCATTGTGGTCTGGTACAGCAATTCGAATGCGCAGGAATGCAAGAAGCTGCAGGGAGTGGTGGACTCAGCCCAATACATCACGGGCACATCCCTTCCCGCCATCGGTGGTATCTACAGGAGGTGCTGCCTTCAAGAAGGCAACATCTATCATCAAAGATCCCCACCTACCAGGCCACGCCATCTTCTTGCAGCTCCCATCAGGCAGGAGGTACAGCAGCCTGAAGTCCCACACCACCAGGTTCAGGAACAGCTACTTCCCTTCAACCATTTGGTCTTGAAACAACCGGCACAACCCTAATCACTGGAATTTAGCAACACTATGACCACTTTGATCACTTTGCACTAAAATGGACTTCGTTTTTTTTGTTCTAATTGTGTTCTTTCTTGTAAAACAATGTGTATAATTAATGCTTAATTCATGTTTTTCTTGTGAATGCTGCTTATATGATGCTATGTGCCTGTGATGCTGCTGCAAGTAAGTTTTTCATTGCACCTGTGCATGCATGTACTTGTGCAGCTGACGATAAACTTGACTTCAACTTTGACTTTGACTTTGAAAGAGAAGCAGAGTTAACATCTCAGGTTTCAATTTCTGTTTCTCTCTCCACAGATGCTGCCTGACCTGCTGAGTGTTTCCAGTATTTTTTATTTTCATGATTTCCAGCAACCGATTTTTGTTCTACTTTCACTTACCGTTCGGTGTGTGTCAGAGTATCACTGTTCATATCCCACCCTGGGCGTTTGGATGCAGAACTTTAGATTGATTTTCCACTGCGACTTTCCAAAGCACAGCACTTTGTGTGTTGCTCCAGATTCCAGCATCTGTAGTCTCTTGTGTCTCCATCTTGCTGCACCTTGGTTTTAGAGGAGATGTCTGCCTTCTCAGGTGGATGTTAAAGATCCATGTCACTAGTTCAAGGAAGAGATATCTCTTGTGTCCTGATTACCGGTTATCCTTCAAATAACTTCACTAAAAACAGATAACCTACAACCATGTTGCTGTTTGTGGGAGCAAACTTTGCCCAAAGTGGCTGTTGTGTTTCTGACATTACAAAAGTGACTGAGCTCTGAAAATACCCCACTGCCATTGTGACGTACTGAAGTTGCAACGGATGCTATACAAATGCAACCTCTTCTTTCTGTAGCAACACACAAAAAGCTGGAGGAAGTCAGCAAATCAGGCAGCATTTAGGGAGGGGAACGGACAGTCGACATTTCGGGTCGAGACCCTTCATCCGGACTGAAAGGTAGAGGGGAGATAGTCGGTATAAAGAGGTGGGGCGGAGGAGGGGGGAGCAAGAGCTGGCAGGTGATAGGTGGATCCAAGTGAGGGGGTTCAGGGTCACAGGCAGATGGGGGAGGGGAGAGTGGGAAAGCCGTCAGAAGCTGGGAGGTGACAGGTGGAGGTGACAAGGGGCTGAAGATGATGGGATCTGACAGGAGACGGAGGTGGAGCATGGAACCAAGGGGGGCGGGGGTAGGGAGGGCAGATGGGAGCATCGGGGGGGAGGAGGGGAAAGGGTGTAGGTGGGGGAGGGGAAAGAGACATGGTGATGGGAGCCGGGTGGATCAGGAGAAGAGCGAAAAGGCAAAAGGGGTGGGGAGCGGGGAGCGGGGAGCGCCATTACCGGGAGTTGAAGGATCCATCGCCATACCCCCAGGATGTAGGCTGCCCAGGCAGAATACAAGGTGAGTTGAGTTTCTCCAGAGCTTTGTGTGTTGCTTCACACTCCAGCATCTGCAGTCTCTTGTGCCTCCACTTCTTTCTACAACCTGTCTCGTGGCCTCTCTTTCTGCTGTATGATCCATGTGAGTGCAACAAAAAAACACACACCTACTTTTAATCCTGCCCACGGAATGTGCCAAACGCTGTTGGAAATTCTTCCCCAGGCAACTTTCCTCCAGAGACCTGGTATTCCTCAGGGGGCTGGCGATTAAATTTTGCTCATTGCTTTTCACAGGGCTTTGCCAGATCTGTTTCGGGCATTTGTACATGTGTCTCACGTCCCCCAGCACCACAAGATATTTCTTCACTTGCACTTAGAACATAGAACATGACAGCACAGTACAGGCCCTTCGGCCCACAATGTTGTGCCGACATGTTATCCTGTTCTATGATCTATCTAACCCTTCCATCCCACATAGCCCTCCATTTCTCGATCATTCATGTGTCTATCTAAGAGTCTCTTAAATGTCCCTAATGTATCTAACCCCACCACCTCTGCTGGCAGTGCGTTCCACACACCCACCACTCCCTGTGTAAAAAAACTTACCTCTGACATCCCCCTTATATCTTCCTCTATTCACCTCAAAATTATGCCCCCTCGTGTTAGCCATTTTCACCCTGGGAAAAAAGTCTCTGACTATCCACTCGATCTGTGCCTCTTATCATCTTGTACATCTCTATCAAGTCACATCTCATCCTTCTTCGCTCCAAAGAGAAAAGCCCATGCTCACTGAACCTATCCTCATAAGACATGCTCTCCAATCCAGGCAGCATCCTGGGAAATCTCCTCTGCACCCTCTCTAAAGCTTCCACATCCTTCCTATAATGAGGCAACCAGAACTGAACACAATACTCCAAGTGTGGTCTAACCAGGGTTCTATAGAGCTGCAACATTACCTCGTGGCTCTTGAACTCAATACCCCGACTAATGAAGGCCAACATACCATACGTCTTCTTAACAACCCGAGCAGCAACCTTGAGGGATCTATGGACGTGGACCCCAAGATCCCTCTGTTCCTCCACTTCAAATTTACTGCATTGCATTCAGTGTTTACAATGTGCTCATTTCTACATCGGAGAAACCAAATGCAAATTGGGTGACTGCTTTATAGAGCATCTTTCAGTCTGGAAGGGTTACACTGAGTTTCCAGTGCCCATCACTTTAGTTCTACATCCCACTCCCACTCTGACCTCTCTGCCTTTGACCTCCTGCTCTGTTGTGCTAAATCTCGACAAGACTGGCACAGTGGCACAGTTAGGAGAACTACCACCTCACAGGACCGGGGGAGCCAGGTTCAATCCTGACCTCTGGCGTGATCTGTGTGGAGTTTGCTTATTCTTCCTGTGACCGTGTGGGTTTCCTCCAGGTACTCTGGTTTCATCCCACATCCCAAAGACGTGTGGGTTGGTAGGTTAATTGGCTGCTGTAAATCACCCACAGTGTGTAGGTGAGTGGTAGTGGGCAGTTAAGGACAATGTGGGGAGAATAAAATGGGATTGGTGTAGGATTACTCTGGGTGAAAAAGTTGCCCCTCGGGTTCCCATTAAATCTCTTCCCTCTCACCTTAGACCTATGCCCTCTAGTTCTTGATTCCCCAATCCTGGGAAAAAGACCGTGCGCATTCACCCTATCTATGTCCCTCATGATTTTATACACCTCTATATGATCACCCCTCATTCTCCTACATTCCAATAAGAAAAGTCCCAACCTGCTCAACGTCTCTCCATAACTCAGTCCCTTGAGTCTCAGCAACATCCTTGTAAATCTCCTCTGCACTCTTTCCAGCTAAAAGGCATCTTTCCTATAGCAGGGCAACCAAAACTGAACCCAATATTCCAAATGCGACCTCACCGACCTCTTGCACAACTGCAACATAACATCCCAACTTCTGTACTCAGTGCCCTGACTGAAGAAGGCCAAAGGTCTTCATCAATGCCGAACTGTTGAAGGGCAGTCACTGTTACCATGTAGGAAATGCAGCAGCCAATTTGTGCACAGCAAGCTCCCGCAAACAGCAATTGGCAACGGACAAACAATTTTTTTGTATTCATGTTAAATATGGGGAATCCCTTGACCCTGTCATCATTTATATAGCCTCAGTTATGAAATTGTCTCAACAATCCTTTGTCAGTCTCTCTTCATAACTCCAGTTCTCCATCGGGAACATCCTGATGAATCTTAGAACCATAGAGTCACGCAGCACAGAAACAGGCAATTTGGCCCATCACGCCCATGCTGACCTTTTTTGCCCATCTACACTGGCCCCATTGTCCTATATGTAGGCATATCCTTCTATACCTTGCCTAGTTAAATGTCTGTCTAAATGCCTCAAACATAGCAATTGTATCTGCTTCTGCCACCTCCCCGGCAGCACGATCCAGATATCACCCACTCTTGGTGTAAAAAAAACTTACCCCTCAGATCCCCTTTAAAACCCCTTCCTCTCACCTCAAACCTGTGCCCTCTTGTCGTCTGATACCACTACCGTCGGAAATAGATTTTAATTATCTATCCTATCCTATGCCTTTCGTAATGTTATATCAGGTCACCTCTCAGCCTCCTTCACTCCAGGGAAAGCAAGCCCAACCCGTCCAATCTCTCCCCATAACTAAAGTCATCCAATCTGGGCAATGTTCTGGTGGATCTCCTCTTCACCGCCTCTTGTGTCAGCATCCCCTTTCTGGAGTGCAGCAATCAGGACTGTACAGTGTTCTAGCTATGGCCAAGCTACAGACACAGGAGACTGCAGATGCTGGAAGGGCAGGCACAGCAGTGTAGTGGTTAGCGTAATGCTATTACAGCGCCAGTGACCCGGGTTCGATTCCGGCCTCTGTCTGTAAGGGAGTTTGTACATTCTTGCTGTGTCTGCGTTGGTTTACTCTGGGTGCTGTGGTTTCCTCCCACATTCCAGGGACGTACGGGTTAGGAAGTTGCAGGGATGCTATGTTGGCACTGGAAGCGTGGCGACACTTGTGGGCTGCCCCCAGAACACCCGACACAAAAGGTGCATTTCATTGTGTGTTTGGATGTACATGTGACTAATAAGGATATCTAAATCCAGAGCAACAAAAAATCTGCAGGGTTTCAATCCAAAACATCAACAATCCTTCCCCCCCCCCCACAGATGCTGCTCAACCCACTGAGTTCTTCCTTCCTCCAGCAGATTGTTTGTGGCCTAGCTGGAGTTTTATAACTGCTCTACCATGCCCTTCCTAATTTTATATTCAATTCATTGTCCAAGTATCATAATCACCTCCTTATCCAATTTATCTTCCTTCTACCTTCAGAGACCTGTGGACATGATTCCCTCTTCTCTGTTGGTAACCATTCAATCACTTATCATTTACTGGGCAGCAGAGTAGGGAGAGCCACTGCCTCACCGCACTGGTGACCCTGTCACAACGTCCCACAAAGAGCAAGATCACAGAGAACCCAAATGCAGAACACCAGTCTGAGACTGGAGTCGGGATGCTTCCTCATCCTCAGAGCAGCAAACAGAAGGAATATTGCCTCAGGCTCTGAGACAGAGTCCTGACACTGAAACAGAGTTTTCTAGGAGAAACAATGAAACCATGACAGTCCTAGAGTCCTAGAGTCCTAGAGTCCTAGAGTCCTAGAGTCCTAGAGTCACTGGCTCTAAGCAGCTAGGAAACAAAGCATACCCAGAGATAGACCAATAATCTGGCAACCAGTACTTGTGAAACCAGGGTTCTTATACTAGTCTCCTGATGGCACTCAGGTGTATGTCATCAAGCAAGTATTAGTGCATGGAAACCACGTGCTGCACAAGGCCCCATCAATGGGGATAAGGGGCAGAATCGAGAACCAGCACTCGGAACCATGACAGACCCAGGTTCAGTCCTGACCTCGGGTGCTGTCTGTGTGGAGTTTGCATGTTCTCCCTGAGACCATGAGTTCTGGTTTCCTCCCAACTCCCCATAACGTGCAGGTTAGTAGGTTAACTGGCTGCCGTAAGTTGTCCCTGGTGTAGGTGAGTGGGGGGAGTTGAGGGGAATGTGGGGAGGGTGAAAAGAATGGGATTAATATAGGATGAGTGTAAATGGATGATTAATGGGCAGTGCAGTCCAAGTGGGCCGAAGGGCCTGTTTCTATGGGGTATCTCCCTCTGATTCCATGACTGCATGTGCCCCCTTTCCTTGTTTGTTCGCCCTCAAATGTCCTAACTCACACTTCTCCATTTGCCTCTTCCCTGCCAGCCCTATGGAACGCCAACCCCAACCCTGCTGAACACAATCGTAAGCACAGGCACGACTGAAGGGAACACACTGAAAAATATCCGGTAATGCTTTACCACGTATTCTTGCGGAGCAGTTAAGAACACGGAAATGAAATGAATAAATAAAAATGACAAGAGACGGATTCGTCCTGAATGTAACTCTTACTCCTTTTTCACCAGTACAAGTGACAAGTACCTGTGGGTCTGGATCCAAATCAGTACTGTATCAAAGAGTCACAGTGTTGATTTCCATTAGTATTAATTTCTGTCTATTTAATTTTACTGGTGTCACTGCTTCCTCCTAAACTGCAAGAGACAATTCCTTATTGATTGCTTTCTCACTCGTCAAAGTATCCCTGGCTGATCATATTTTACCCTGAAGACAACTTATACATTTCAGATAATAAGCCAGCGCTCAGAGCAGGAAATGGATTACATGTGCAGTCACTAACTGTCCAAGTGAATCATGTTACTGTGTGTCAATATACTGCGTCTGCCTATCATTTCACCTGGCCTGATAATAGAGGAAATCTGCCTTGTATTCTAGGGACAGCTCAGCCCACAGTCAGTGGCTACTGCCTGCTCAACTGCTGCCAAATCGATCGCTGGCTCAGGGTGGATTGATCTCAACACTTTGCCGTCCCTTTCCCCACCCCATCTTTGATTTGCACGAAGCTGGAGAGGCTCCCGTAATGTGGAGGCTTTGCTTTCCCCTCGACTCTCTTCTCCCCTGAATAAATTTCGTACAGTTTGAATGCCGACGATTTAGCAGAACCGACTAATGTGGGAAGGTGAGCTGGAGGGGGCAGGGTGCAGTGTAGAAATAAATCCATGGCAGGTCCTGGTGGCAATAAAGGCTGCATTTTTCTCTCTGTGATATGATAGAAGTGTTGTCGTCATGGCAACAGAGTCTCCAGAAAATGGCCTTGCCCATGCTGCCTTGCAGTGAGGTCCCTCGAGGCCGATACTCAATGCCCCCTGTTGGATCTTGGTTTATACAATTACAGAGCCTCAAGTACACTGTCTATCACCTCTCACATAAACCCATGGCAGGCCATCGCACCGAAGGACTGCTTTGAAGGTTAAAAAAGGGCCGCTCCAGTACAGTTAATAGGTCAGAGATTTAGTTGTAGGCCTTGAAGCTTAATTCCAGTGGCCACGCATTCCAGCATTGCAAAGAAACTGATATTTTGCCCTTAACACACTCTCAGGGGGCCACTTGTCATCTGTACCAGGCAGTGTATAAAACCACAGGAGTCTGTACGCTCCAAGACATCCAGATTATTTTTCAAAGTGCTTTCTTAGGAGTCAGTTGCTAAGGTGTATCCAACAGAGGTGTCTGGTATTTAACTTTCTTTGACTTATGACAGTTCTGGCTTTTTGTAGAAGATGAGAAACCAAGTACTGCAGTTTTTCAGCAGCCTGTGTTTTAGTGTCACTTTATTCAGCGTTAGAACAGGTAAGGACACCAAAGACAGCACAAAGCAACTCACCTCCCCTCATGCTTCAGTTACAATCAAGAGCATTGCTTTGGTTGTTTGAAATACAGTGTCGGGCAACATCAAAGATTTTGTTTTGGATTTTGCCCTGTAGTTGACATTTAGTTCCTCTTTACTGTTATCTGAAAGATAAATGACCATTAGAACAGCATACAGCTCCAAATACCTAAATTTAAAGAAGGTCTCAACCTTTCTCATTGACGCCTGGTTACTGCACTCTGCACTACAGTGAAATCATTAAACACTGGGCCCCAATGATTTGCTACCAACTGATTAAAAACAGCTGAATGTAGCAATATTTTTTCACGTACAATTCAACATTTCATCCTGTATACAGGATGAATGTTAACCACCTTTGCTGGATAGTTACATCTGGATACAGCGGTTCAGCGAAAGAACATGTGTATTATGAAACGCAGACACATCCAGTGCCAGAGAGGCACTACGTGAAGGAGTCCTTGTGACTTTGACTGCTTCTGACTTGTATGTATGAAAATGCAACGCCACAATAGTGTAGCAGTTAGTGTAACGCTATTACAGCGCCAGTGACCCGGGTTCAATTCCAGCCGCTGTCTGTAAGGAGTTTGTACGTTCTCCCCGTGTCTGCGTGGGTTTCCTCCGGGTGCTCCCGTTTCCCCCACATTCCAAAGTCGTACGGGTTAGGAAGCTGTGGGCGTGCTATGTTGGCGCCGGAAGCGTGGTGACACTTGCGGGCTGCCCCCAGAACTCTAAACAAAAAGATGTATTTCACTGTGTGTTTCGATGTACATGTGACTAATAAAGATATCTTATCTTATCTTATCTTATCTTACATAAAGCACTCTTTTAATTCCAGTGGGAATACTGCGGCAAACTTTGTTTAATGCTGCCGTGAATTTTAAGCACTTGTCTCTTAGGTGTTGGGATGAAGAGACAGGAGGTTATTGCTATTGCAAGGTGTTGACCCATGCTACAGCCCTCTCTGATCTACCTGAACTCCCTTTTCCTAGGACTTGCACCACTTATCAGTGAAATCCATGCTCCTTGCCACACTATGCATTGCATTAACCTCCAATCCTGTCTCTAGGATACAGGGAATATCCTTTCCCCCCATAACAAGGTTCGACAGAACACCTTCTACTCCCTGCATTGTGGTGGTCTGATGTTTAAGTCTGCGACAGGGTAAGGGGAACTTGAATTGGGAGTGACAACTGACAGGCTGAGTCCCATAGGGTGGTGGAGGCAAACTCATTGGGGGGTTTTAAGAGGAGCTTGGATGGGCACATGAATGAGAGGAAAATAGAGGGATATGGGCATTCAGTAGGTAGGAGGGGATAGCTATGTCGGCACAACATTGTGGGCCGAAGGGCCTGTTCTGTGCTGTACTGTTCTATGTTCTATGTACAGTGATAGCCATGTCTTCGGGCACTGTAAGGGTGGTTAACATTTTAAGGTGAAGGATTTGCATTTCTATCATGGTAGTGTAGCGGTCAGTGTAACGCTTTACAGCACCAGCGACCCGGGTTCAATTCCGGCTGCTGTCTGTAAGGAGTTTGTACGTTCTCCCCGTGTCTGCGTGGGTTTCCTCCGGGTGCTCCGGTTTCCTCCCACATTCTAAAGACGTACAGGTTAGGAAGTTGTGGGCACGCTATGTTGGCGACACTTGCCCCCAGAACACAACACAAAGGATGCATTTCACTGTGTGTTTTGATGTACATGTGACTAATAAAGATATCTTTCAGGAGGCTATAAGGCTCTTTAAAGACAATGAAGTACCCTGAAGCACTGAAACAAAAACATAATCTCTTTCTTTTGCCTGCCTCCACCTATCATGTATCTGCCTCTGTCTCCCCCTCCCCTACCAGGCTCCCTCTGTCCGTCATCCTTCACTCATCTCTGGTCCACCATTTGGTTCCGGTTTCACCACTCCCCCTCCCCTCTTTACACTGACTACCTTCCCTCTCCACACTCAGTCCTGATGCAGGGTCTCGACCTGGAATGTCGACAATTCCTTTCTCTCCCCCCCCACAGACACTGCTCGACCCGCTGAGTTCCTCCAGCAGATTGCTTGCTGCTCCAGATTCCAGCGTCTGTGGTCTCTTGTGCCTGCATAAACTCTTCTAATTCAAAAGAATCCCACGAGATTTTTATGTGCCCCCTCTATGGAATCTAAAGCGATCTGAATGTACAGGTGAAAATTCAGCATGTTGCCTTGTTATGCACTGACCCTGAGCTGTTGTACAACAAACACACTCAAATGACCACTTGAGCAATGCTAGCTGTGCACTTTCGTTCCGGTCAACATCAGCACTGCCCTGCAGATAAGGGACATATCATTCTTGCTGCTGATATAACAGGTCTTTATTCAGTGCAGAAGACACATGGTGGAGCTCTCCCTGAAGTCAAAATACATCGAGTTTTTATACCCATTAGGTACAAAAATAGCAGCAGGTAATTAAATACAATTTCTATGATTGCAATTGGTAATTGATAATTGGTTTATTATTGTCACGTGTACTGAGGTACTTTTGTTTACGTGCCATTCTGACAGATAGCGCCATACATTGAGGTAGTACAAAAGGGAAACAATAACAGAATGCAGAATATAGTGTTACAGTTACAGAGAAAGTGCAGTGCAGGCAGACACATAACGTGCAAGGGCCATGACGAGGTAGATTAAGAGATCAAGAGTTCATCTTTATCAGACAAGAGGTCCGTTCAAGAGTCTTATAACAGCGGGATAGAAGCTGTCCTTGAGCCTGGTGGTGTGTGTTCTCAAGCTTCTGTATCTTCTGCCCAATGGAAGGGGGGGAGAAGAGAGAATGTCCAGTGAATTGTTTCCTTCAGTATTTTGGGTGTGGACAGCTGTTTCCATAAAATTTACAATGGGAGAACTAACAAGACCAACACTGAATATTCAAAGAGCTTCACTGGGACGAGAACCTGTCTGGGTGCTGTGTAGCTCTATGACTCTAAGATATGTCAGAAATATTTGAATGTTATTGCTACAATCAATGAAAAATCCTCCTCCTCCTCTTGACCTTCCTCTTCCTCCCCTTCTGCAGTCGTAGGCATCGAGGATGCCTTGCTCCCGCTCTGGTCTTGTGGGTTCTGAGGTGACTAATGAGGCCAATGCCAAACCTATAGATGGGGCAGGAGGAGGTCCACAGGGTGGCTGGGTGGGTACGTTGTGAGCTGCTGTCATCTTGTATGGAGCCAAGGACATCAATGCCATCTCCTTCCCCACCTTGTGCAGATTTGACCAGAGATTCTCAGCAGCTAGTGGGGATCTTCAGCACATCCTTGAATCTTTTTCTCCAGCCATCTGGTAACCCCTCCCACCAGGGCTCAGAACAGACCTTCGGTTTCAGGGGTTTGATGCAAATGTGAATGATGTGGCTTGCCAGGGTAGCTGACGGAGCGAAGAAGGGGCTCACTGCTGGGATGTTGGTCTGGGAGAAGATGTCGATGCTGCTTCACATATTCTTCCAGTGAATTTGTAGGTTTCAGATTCAGATTAGTTTATTTTCATATACACCGGGGTGCAATGAAATTCCTTTCTCACGTGAAGGTCACAGAGTAAACAGTGTATATGGTGATAATCAATACAATAATACACCGATGAGTGCAAGACAACAGATTAGTAATGCAAAAGGAAATGCTGAAGTGTCAATCACGGAAAAACTGAGAGAGGTGGAGTTAAGAGACCAAGACTGCGGCAGCACCAGTGGGAAGGGGATGTGAAAGAGGTGACTGGTTCGGAAGTCTGATAGCAGTGGGAAAGAAGCTGTTCTTAAGTCTTGATGTCCAGGCTTTCAAGCTTCTGTATCTTCTCCCAGAAGGCTGAAGAGAGACAAGGGAATGGCCAGGGTGGCAGGCATCCTTGATGACACTATTAACCTTCTTCAAGCAAAGCACTGTGATGATGGACCGGTGAAGATGGTATTTTTGCAGTGCCTTGGGATGTCTACTGTAGGTAGTCCAGGTCTCAGAAACATATAGGAGGGCAGGGATCACTGGTGGCCAGTAGACCTTGAGCCTTGTGCCAGGTCTGATGTCTCAACCTTCAAACATCCTTCTTCTCAGCCAATCTTAGGCTCTGCTAATACACTGAAGGAGATGGTGAATTCCATTGATGTCCGCCTTCACCGAGAGGTGGCTCCTGAGGCAGGGGAAATGGGTCCATCTTATTCAATGTCTTGCTGTGAACCTTCTTTGGTGGGGGAAGATGTTGTGCAGGGGAGCTGGTTGGTGGAGAACCTTGGCCATTGAGTGTGAAGCCATCTTCTCGTATCTTTAGATGAATGAGCCAGCAATGTCTTGGAATGGTCCTCCAACAATGCAGGTGCTGTCCGCATACAGCAGCTCCTCTTCTGAGGTTGGGATGAGCTGGAGTGTAATCACCAAAGGTTGAATAGTTTCCCTTTGTTTCTGAAGATTAGCTACGCTTTAAGACTACCGTTAAGATAACATTATGGGCTCATCTAAATTTACAGGATAGTCTTTAGTTACTCACCATCATTCAGAATCAGAATCAGACTTATTATCACTGACTTATATGACGTGGAATTTGTTGTTTCGTGACAACAGTACAGTGCAAAGACATAAAATTACGACAAATTACAAAATAAATAGTGCAAAAAAAAGGAATAATGATAAGATATCTTTATTAGTCACATGTACATCAAAACACACAGTGAAATGCATCTTTTGCGTAGAGTGTTCTGGGGGCAGCCCACAAGTGTCGCCACGCTTCTGGTGCCAACATAGCATGCCCACAACTTCCTAACCCATACGTCTTTGGAATGTCGGAGGAAAGCGGAGCACCCGGAGGAAACCCATGCAGACACAGGGAGAACATACAAACTCCTTACAGACAGTGGCCAGAATTGAACCCAGGTCACTGGTGCTGTAATAGCGTCATGCTAACCGCTACACTACCGTGCCTGGGTTCGTGGGTACTGCGTTCCTAGGTTCACAGACTGTTCAGAAATCTGATGGCGGAGGGGAAGAAGCAGTTTTGAATCATTGAGTGTGGGTCTTCAGGCTCCTGTACCTCCTCCCCAATGGTAGTAACGAAAAGAGGGCATGTCCCGGGTGGTGAGTGTCCTTAGTGATGGATGCCGCCTTCTTGAGGCACTGCAGGGATATTGAAATTCTTTTAAACGGATGTGCACCAACTTCACACAGCGGATACAAGAAACCAGCACTGGCCAAGCCTGACTTTCTGACAACAAACACAGTTCCTCGTAGAATGTGTCTGTTGCCTTCAAAATCTGCTTCAGCAATAAACCACTCCGATTGGTTTATTAGCACAGGTTGATACATATGCATGGCCTGGTTTCAATCTATGCAGATAGCGATTCCTGATGGTCTGAACTTCAAATTAATAATGGGAATATGGAAAAAAGGAAGGGAAGTTTGAATTGGTCTGTAAATAAAGTACTTCATTATCAGCGACATCAGGGCATCCACAGAGCTTTAATGACTTTTGTTTTGCTTTCTGGATGCCTGAAGTGATTTTGCTCTCTGAAGTGTCAGCCCCTTGGTGTGGCTAGCCTAGAAGGGTTCACGCTACTTTGACATCCTAGCATTGTGCAAATGTTATTCTGCACACCATTAACCACTTGACCAGAGCGCTTGATTCAATGAAAAAAAAAGACATGCAATGGGTAATTCTGAAAACCAGTTTTGTAACACCGTGCACAGTATAAGTGTCACCCTTGTAGGTCCTCTTGGATCTCAAGCACACTGATCTTTTAATCTTTTAAATTTTCAGGATGACACAAAATGTAACGGAAATATCAATGTTGCCAGTTTCGGAGCACATAATGAGGCACCGTTCAGTTCCCGCATCTGGGAAAAGTTGACCTGCCCCATTGGAGGTTTGAAGATGTGTTGGACGTTCACTGGGCAGGTTAATGTTCCTCAAGCTTCCTCAGTTTCTTTGAACACTTCTTGTGAAATCCTACATGACGAGACTAGACCCTGTTCTTTGCTCACTGAGTGTACTTAATGCTGGGATCAATGGACTTTTGGACATTAAAGGAATTAAGGGATATGACGTTTGGGAAAGGAAGGTGGACTTCATCAGTCATGGACTTACTGAATGAGGGAGCAGGTTGGAGGCCCAAATAAGCTCCTTATGTTCATTTGACCTTAAGATAAGATAGGATAAGATGAGATAAGATATCTTTATTAGTCACATGTACATCAAAACACACAGTGAAATGCATCTTTTGCGTAGAGTGTTCTGGTGGCAGCCCACAAGTGTTGCCACGCTTCCGGCGCCAACATAGCATGCCCACAACTTCCTAACCCGTACGTCTTTGGAATGTGGGAGGAAACCGGAGCACCCGGAGGAAACCCACACAGACATGGGGAGAACGTACAAACTCCTTACAGACAGTGGCTGGAATTGAACCCGGGTCGCTGGTGCTGTAATAGCATTACGCTAACCGCTATACTACCATGCCTGCCAGGTAACAGAAGATGAATTGCAACAGATGGTGACATTGGGCGGGGAGCAGGGTGTCCCCACCACCTTAATTGCTCACTGGGCAGACTGGGTGAACGTAGCTGCCTGCGTCCTGAGCTGACTATCTGTCCCAGTGCCTTTCAGCCTCACCTGGACTAGGACAAGAAAACTCACTAAAAACAAATACGTTATAAAATAACTGTGATTATTGTACAGCAAAGTGCAGAAATGAGGGCGCAAGAACAGATCATGGAGTCCTTCGAGACCTTCAGTCAGATTACACTGAATAAACTCCAATTGATTGCTCTGGTCCATTTCTCTGAAAACCCCAGCCAGCATAATCTGTCAATCTCCCTTTTGAAGTGGCTCTGCAGTATTGGTATTGGTTTATTATTGTCACATGTACCGAGATACAGCAAGTCATCCATACAGATCATTTCAAAAACGTAAGTACTTTGAGGTAGTGCAAGGGAAAACAATAACAGAATGCAGAATATAGTGTTACAGTTACAGAGAAAGTGCAGTGCGGGCAGACAATAGGGTGCAAGGGCCATGATGAGGTCGATTGTGAGGTCAAACGTTCATCTTCATCGTTCAAGAGTTTTATAACAGTGGTATAGAAGCTGTCCTTGAACCTGGTGGCGTGTGTTTTCAAGCTTTTGCATCGTCTGCCCAATGAAAAGAGGGAGAAGAAAGATTGTCCGGGGTAGGTGGGGTCTTTGATTATGCTTACTGCTTTTCCAAGGCAGTGAGAAATGTAGTAGAGTCCATGGAGGGGAGGCTGGTTTCCATGACATGTTGAGCTGTGTCCACAATTTCTTGCGATCTTGGGCAGAGCAGTTGCCATACCAAGCTGTGAAGCATTCAGATAGGATGCTTTCTCTGGTGCATAGATAAAAATTGGTGGGCGAGAGCTCCAGAACTGCTTTGTGTAAAGCAGTATTTCCTGATATCAACCTCCAGTGTTACAGTCACGACAACCTGTTGTGGCTTCCCTCCATCCCTGTTTACTCCTTCGGTCATCTCCACTGACATCCTCCTACACTCAGAATCAACCACAAATTCAGATAAAGGCAAAGAAATGGTTTCACACCGTGAGGGAAGTTCTATCTCGAACCCACCCAAGAAAGGCTCTGCTCATTCCTGTCGTCTCATGGGGGGACATCAGGGGACAAAGCAGAAGATGGGTAGATGTCCCCTTCGAGCTCGCTCCACTGTTAAATACAATCAGAGCTGGCTCTGTGCCCTGTTTGGTCTCCTGACTAATCCCATTATCCCTTCATGCACTTGGTGCTCAGTCTTAAATGCTCTTAGTGACTCCCGTGTAGAGAATTACAAAGATCTGCAAACGTGAGTAAATAAAGTTCTCTTCGTCCCTGCCCAAAACGATTAACTCCTTCTCTCAAGTCTGCGCTTCTTTGTTCTAGTATCTCCCACCTGAGGGAAAGGTCATTTTGTATCCATCTTGTCACTTCCTTCCAGAAACAAAAACAGACAGTGCTGGAAACACTTAGCAGGTCAGGCAACATCTGTGGAGAGAGAAGCAGAGTTAACATTTCAGGTCAAAGACTCTAAATTGCACAACCATTCTGACAAAGCATCCAAAAAGTTAATTCTGTTTCTCTCTCCACAGATGCTGCCTGACTTGCTGAATGCTTCCAGCATTTTCTGGTTTTGTTTTAGATTTCCAGCATCTGCAGCTTCAATCCCTTTCAGAGCCTTGTGTTTCAATGGGATCATCTATCTTCCAACTAAACTCCCAATTTTATTGAATATTCACAAGGCAATCGCCTCAAACCAGGAATAAATCTTGTAACAGGACACAGGAATAGATCCCCAGAAGAGTCCGACTCTCAGAAACCATCCTTGTCCAGAAAGGTCCCTTATGGAGGAACTCATGGTCTTCCAATATACTCAAAGTCAAAGTCAAGCTTATTGTCATCTGCACAAGTCCATGTGTGCACAGGTGCAATGAAAAACTTACTTGCGGCAGCATCACAGGCACATAGCATCAGATAAGTAGCATTCACAAGTAAAACATAACTTAAACATAAATTATACATAACTTTTACAAGAAAGAACACAAGTAGAACGAAAAAAAAGTCAATTTTAGTACAAAGTGGTCATAATGTAGTGATTAGGGTTGTGTTGGTTAGTTCAAGAACCGAATGGTTGAAGGGAAGTAGCTGTTCCTGAACCCGGTGGTGCGGGACTTCAGGCTTCTGTAGCTCCTGCCTGATGGTAGCTGCGAGAAGATGGGATGGCCCGGATGGTGGGGATCTTTGATGATCGGTGTTGCCTTCTTGAGGCAGCGCCTCCTGTAGATACTACCGATGGTGGGGAGGGACGTGCCCGTGATGTATTGGGCAGAGTCCACTACTCTCTGCAGCTTCTTACATCCCTGCACATTTGAATTTGCCGCACCAGACCATGATGCAACCAGTCAGGATACTTTCAACAGCACATCTATAGAAGTTTGTTAGAGTGTTCGGTGACAAGCTAAACCTCCTTAACCTCCTCAGAAAGGAAAGACACTGGTGCGCTCTCCTTATGAAGAGCCTTTTGAAGCAAGTGGGAACCTCAGACTGCAGAAGCGAGAGGTTGAATATATCCATAAATAATTCAGCCAGTTGGCCTGCACAGATCTTTAGTACTCGACCAGGTGTCCTGCCCAGAGTATGTTCTGCAGCAAATGACCACAGATCCTCCTCATTCAACACTGCAGTGAACTGGCACCCATTGTAATTTAAATGCAGACTTGGTTGAAAAAGGTGGAAACCTACCCTTTGACCCAACAAATCCATGCCAACCATGGTATTGGTATTGGTTTATGATTGTCACTTGTACTGAGGTACAGTGAAAAACTTGTCTTGCATACCGATCGTACAGGTCAATTCATTACACAGTGCAGATACATTGAGTTAGTACAGAGTGCATTGAGGTAGTACAGGTAAAAACAATAACAGAGTACAGAGTAAAGTGTCACAGCTACAGGGAGGTGCAGTGCAGATAGACAATGAGGTGTAAGGTCATAACAAGGTAGATTGTGAGGTCAAGAGTCCATCTCATTGTATAAGGGAACCATTCAATAGTCTTATCACTGTGGGATAGAAACTGTCCTTGAACCTGATGGTACGTGTCCTCAGGCTCCTGTATCTTCTGCCTGATGGGAGAGGAGAGAAGAGAGAATGACCTGGGTGGGTGGGGTCTTTGATTATGCTGGCTGCTTCACCAAGGCAGTGAGAGGTATAGACAGAGTCCATGGAGGGAAGTCTGGATTTCGTGATGTGCTGGGCTGTGTCCACAACTCTCTGCAGTTTCTTGCGGCCCTGGGCAGAGCAGTTGCCGTACCAAGCCGTGATGCATCGAGATAGGATGCTTTCTATGGTGCATCGATAAAAGTTGGTGAATGTCAAAGGGGACATGCCAAATTTCTTTGGCCTCCTGATGAAGTAGAGGCGCTGGTGAACTTTCTTGGCTGTGGCGTCTCCATGGTTGGAACTGGACAGGCTATTGGTGATGTTCACTCCTGGGAGCTTGAAGCTCTCAACCTTCTCGACCTCAGCACCGTTGATTTAGACAGGCGCATGTGCACCGCCCCCTTTCCTGTAGTCAATGACCAGCTCTTTTGTTTTGCTGACACTGAGGCACCTCCAAGCTAGTCCCATTTGTCTGTGATTGGCTCCTATCCCTCCAAACTTCCCCCATCCATGTACCTGTCCAAATGTCCAAAGTAATTAGCCAACATTGGCTGCACCGAGCTTCGGTGCGTCCCTCAGTGCGTACTCCTGCACCTTGGAATGCGACAAGTGGCAGCATTTGCTTGCAAACATCTCCTTACACTGTGAGACCAACAAGCCTTGGACAGACCAAAATTCTGGTGTCCTTCCAGCGGGAGTTGATGCTTGTTTCAGTGTGCGTTCCCAGGAACAGCCCGGAGATCGGAGAGTCCTGTGTTGTGCAGTTGCTTGGGGCGAACCTCGACAGGGACCAGTGCATCCTGACTTTGACCTGCATTCATTGCAGCCAGGAGGGCAAATAGTTTCCATAGAACAGTACAGGGAGACATTGGAGACTGCAGATACTGAAATCTAGAGCAGCAAACAAGATGCTGGAGGAACTCAGTGGGCCAGGCAGCATCTGTGGAGGGAAATGCATAGTCGACATTACGGGTTGAGACCCTTAATCTGAACAGCACAGCAAAGTAACAGGCCCTTCGGCCCACGATGTCTGTTCCAACCATGATGCCAATTTAAATTAGGCCCATCTGCCTGCACGTGATCCACATCCCTCCGTTCCCTGCATGTGCCCGTCTAAGTGCCTCTTAAGAACCATTATCGTGTCTGCTTCCACCACCAACCCTGCCAGTGCGTTCCAGGCACCCACCGCTCTCTGTGTAACATAAAACTTGCCCCACACATCTCCTTTAAACTTTCCCCCCTCGCCTTAAAGCTACGTCCTCTGTCCTACCGTCCAAAATCAAAACAAAACAGAGCATTTAAGGTTTAATCAGGGCTACTCTAAATAATTAATAAACTAACAGCAAACCTCCCTCTGGAGTTATTTCATCCTTCAAGAGACAGTCTTGGACAAATTTCATTGAGATTTAAATATCTGTCATCGAAGGGGGTTGCATTGGCGATGCTGGCTTGCGTAACACAGAGATGCTTGTGTGTCTGTAAGAGGGAAGGTGTCAGACATATGTCTTCAGAGTACACTGACACAGCCAACAAAGCTAGTCACAAGGGGGTAGTATTGGTACAGTTCTGTATTCCCCTCACTGTCCGACACAACAGCGGGCCGGATGGAGGTCTGAGCCCTGGAAGGTTACTGCATACAAATCTGTGCATTAAAAGCCAAAGATTTAACAATGGGACCATGCGGGAGGGGGTGGGGGAATCTTCTGTGCTTATTGGTCAATTTACATTAGACACAAGCAGTGTGGAGCAGGAAGACTCCAGAATGGGGGAGGTTGGGGGGATGTGCGAGCATCCTGTCGCTAGGCATTTGCTGACCTTTTGTAAAATGTTTATTGGGAAGGCTAAATGGCTGGGTCAGTTTAGAATGGATTCATCTTTGATCAGAGTTTCGCTGCAGGCTGTAGACTCGCTTCTCCTGACAGTCACCCACAGATCTAACTTCAGGCGCAGAGCACTGAATAACAAGACCCACGCTCGCCTGATATATTCTTATTTTAAAACAAAACGAACAAATTTCACCTCAGTAAAACATAAGTGAAAAACATCGTAGCAGGCAGCTATCTGATCCTCTGATGAAATTATTGTCAGCTATCAGTAACAGAGTTTGATGAATGACATACAGCTCCCTGGACAATACGACAGAAACCATTAGAGGAAATGAATTTAAAGGGGAAAAAAATAAGAATCAAGATTCTTTCAAGCTTTGTGAGTTTTGCTTCATTGTAGGGATGTTTTTTTTTGTTCCACTTTCCTGGCACTACGTAACGCCTTTTGTAAGCTGTCCTGTCAGAAATATCTTTTCCGCTTTATTGTATTGGAGTGATGTGATCTTTTCACTGGCCTTTGTCTTCGAAGAAAATTAATTCTCATTTGCATTACCGCATCTAAATGTCACCTAGAGATATTTTGTTAGACACTGGTAGTGCTGGCAAAGAGAGAAGGATAATTGCATTCTACCTAGCAGAGGGATTTACATAATTCCAGACAGCAATTAAAGATTCCCTGGGATTTTTTTTCCTATTCTGAACCTCTGCTACAAAGACACTATTCGTTTACATTTAGCTCTTGGATTCTTGCTGTTCATTTGCATAAAATTAAAGGTTTTTGTGATCTGGAACAGCAGGCTAACATTTAAAATTCTGTTTTGAAAAGCTTACCTTGGAATAATAAAATGTTAATACTATTTTATAAACTCTCAGTGCCCGCCACCTGTCTTTTAATTCTTAAGCGATTTTTTCTCTTTTGAATCCAACACTGATTGCCAAAGGATAAACTGTAAAAGCTTGCTGAAGTAGCCACTGGACGGCCCAAAGGTTCCCAATGTCACAACAAGCCGGGGGGAAAAAATGGGACGGGCATTCCTTCTTCTCGAGAAATATCGAGGAAATTGGGGTTTGGGGTTTAAGAGTGTAAGCGCATTCTCACAGAGACTAATGCATGGCTGAAATTATTACTTAGTAGCAAGGTTTTGAAACTAATTCAGAATCCACCAGCTCACGGCCATTCCCATTTTACTGCACACAGCTAATTGTTTGCTGATTACAACGTGATAGAGATTCCTGTTAAATTAATAAACTATGGCGGGATTCTCTGATGAGTAAATAAAACAGAGTGGGGAACCGTCTGATGCTAAATGTGTGCAGAAAGGAGGGGGGAAATCAGTCTTACCCGACCAACACAACGTTCAATCTTTATATTGGCTCAGACATAATAAGAGCCATATCCAGCACTGGATTAAAAAGAAGAGTCCTCGATGATGGTCTATTATTTTCAGACTAATGACCACAAGCATGGTGAAATGCAGTCAGTTAGAAAAAAACCCCAAATTCTAACCTTACCAAAAGCAGCTGCTATTCACTGGGTTCCTGCTTCAATCAGTAAGCATGACAATTGTAGCACAATCAGCTGGACATTTACGTGGTCACTGATTGCATGTGCAATTTTATTTTAAAGAAAACACAGTAATTACTCAATTTTGCTCCGCATTTTTTACTTTCGGGACATCGTCACCTGAAAGGTGTTCGATTACTGAAAGCACTTTATGTTTGTAACACAAGAATGCATCGTTGAAAACAGAAGGGCAGAGATATACCACCCGGTAAGTCAGGCAGCACGTGTGGGAAACAAGGACAGGAAATGTTGGAGACACTCCACAGGTCAGGCAGCATCTGCGGGAGGAGAAACAGTTAATGTTTCGGGTCTGGGGTCCTTTGTCAGAACTGAGAAAGAGAGAAAGACAAGTTAGCTTTCCGCTGGAGAGAACAGTTCTCTCTTTGCTTTCACTTCAAGGGGTGTGATGTCACTGTCAAGGTCAGAGTCCTCTGCACCAAGCATTTCAGTTACATTGGTGGGTGTGGAGTCACATATAAAGCAGCAGCTTTCATTCCAGGAAGGAGATAGTGGAGGGGCTTACGACAATCCTGTAGTTTTATGGTCATCATTGCTGACACTATTTCTTCCAGATTTCTTTAATTACTGGAACTTAGCTTCACTGCCTGTTGAGGTGAGACTTAAACTTGCCTCTGGGTCATTTGGTATGCCATGAAAGACTCTATAGATTTCCGGTGGAGAGCATTCTGACTGGTTGCATCACGGCCTGGTTCGGAGGCTCCAATGCACAGGATCGCAAGAGGTTGCAGAGGGTTGTAGACTTAGTCAGCTCCATTACAGGAACAACCCTCCCCACCATCGAGGACTTCTCCAAGAGGCGGTGCCTTGAGAAGGCGGCATCCATCACTGAGGACCCTCACCATCTGGGACATACCCTCTTCTCGTTGCCACCGTAGGAGGAGGTACAGGAGCCTGAAGACCCACACTCAGTGTTTCAGGAACAGCTTCTTCCCCTCTGCCATCAGATTTATGAACGGTCCATGAACCCATGAACACT
Source organism: Pristis pectinata (assembly GCF_009764475.1). Classification (NCBI taxonomy): domain Eukaryota; kingdom Metazoa; phylum Chordata; class Chondrichthyes; order Rhinopristiformes; family Pristidae; genus Pristis; species Pristis pectinata. Next base: position 6,787,118 of record NC_067427.1, on the reverse strand, counting down.
ACCTTGTTATTCCATTTTTTTTGCAATATTTATTTATTTATGTAATTTATAGCAATTTTATGCCTTGTACTGTACTGCTGCTGTAAAGCAACAAATTTCATGCCATTTAAGTCAGTGATAATAAATCTGATTCTGATTCTGATTCTGACAGTGCAGTAATTCACGCCCCATGCCATCATTTACAACGACAACCCACACTTATACCGTACCTTTACATAGCCACACCTGTGCCAGTTGGAACCACCGGCACTTGGCCAGCAGATACCTGCAGGAATTCTGGGTTTTCCACACACGTCAGAACGATCCTGGAAGTCTGGGATCTAGGGACAGATTAGGAAAGCCAACTCTGTTTACCTCACCACTGGACTCCACACAAAGTTCAGCGACAGAGCCCAAAACTGGGATTCTGCAGAATTCCTCAGGAAAAATTGCCTCTCGGATACTCTAGCACCACCTCTGCCGGCAGTGTGTTCCACGCACCCACCACTCCCTGTGTAAAAAACTTACCTCTGACATCCCCCTTATATCTTCCTCTATTCACCTTAAAATTATGCCCCCTCGTGTTAGCCATTTTCACCCTGGGAAAAAGGTCTCTGACTGTCCACTCGATCTATGCCTCTTTTCAGCTTGTACACCTCTATCAAGCCACCTCTCATCCTCCTCCTCTCCAAAGAGAAAAGCCCGAGCTCGCTCAACCTATCCTCATAAGACATGCTCTCCAATCCAGGCAGCATCCTGGTAAATCTCCTCTACACCCTCTCTAAAGCTTCCACATCCTTCCTATAATGAGGCAACCAGAACTGAATTAGATTAGATTAGATTAGATTAGATTAGATTAGATTAGATTAGATTAGATTAGATTAGATTAGATTAGATTAGATTTACACCAAGGTGCAATGAAATTCTTTGTCTGCATGAAGTTCACAGAGTAAACGGTGTACATGGTAAATATGAAATACAACAATAAATACAATGGTGAGCACAAAACAGCAGAATAGCACAATCTGAAGTAATGCAAAAAAACTTAAGTGACAGTAATGAAACAGATAGGTAGGGTTAAGAATCAGTGTAGCAGGAAGCTTTGGTGTTTTTAATATGTGTATTTAACTGCTTGCTTCAATGTTAATGGTTTTTGAAAATGACTGAATGTTAGAGGCTTTTAAAAACTGTTAAAGGTCACACACCTTTTATAGCTGGCAAAGTTTGGAGCAAAGCTGTCAAAGGCCCTCAGCGGTGTTCTAAAGGCGGGCCTGCAGTGGAGACCTGACACTGATAGCACCAGGCTGCTGGACTTCAGGGCCAATAAGAGCACTGCTGAAGACCTTTCACCCATCCTATTGGCACCGAGGAGGCTCCACTCTCAAAACATTCCCGACAGCCTTTGACAGCTGACAGATCCCTGCCCCAATTTTGTCAGCTGCATAGGGCGCACAATCTTAACGATCTTAACTATCTCTAACGTGCAGAGGTTTTTGCAAAACTGTTTAAACCAGGATAAGGTAAGCGTGGGAGTCAGAGAGCACTGGGGTGTTTTTGGGAAAGAAGGTCAGGCTCTGACTCAACATGGTGGAATCTATCACAGGTCACATCAGCTGTTTTTGGGCAGATGACTAAAAGCTTGGTCAAAGAGGAAGGGTTTGTGGAGGGAGGTAAATGTAACGGATTTATGGTGGAAATAGAATAGGCAACTCACCTTTTCTCTTCTTCAGTCCTAACACATTTAGATCCCACAATGAGCCAACCAGTTCATTCACTCATGATATAAAGCAACAACTCAGCAGAAGTTTCCACTGCTCTCTTAGAGCATGGAGTCACCCTTCCCAGAGCATGAGCGAAGGAACTAATCCGTGAGGAACATTCCCTTACGGAGCAGGGAGCCTGTCGAACTGGCATTGTCAGCTGGGTGGTGGGACTCTGATGCTCCTCACTGGGGACCTGTTCTTTCACTGAAGCTTCTGAGTGTCCTTGTAGTTTACACTGTCCGGGACTGACTTCAGTTGCCTGAGGCAGACAGAGTGGAATTTGTCAGAGCAAAAAACTGCTGGAGGAACTCAATGGGTCAGGCTGCATCTGTGGAGGCAAAGGGATAGTTGATGTTTTGAGTCAAGACCCTGCATCAGGACTCCCTGCATCTGCAGTCTCTTGTGTCTCTGGAGTTTCTCAGAGCTTTTATTGGACCTGCTTTCTACTACTCCTTGTGGATATTACATGGTTGTGGGAGATTGTAAGGGACAGAGGAAGGGTCTAGCTCCACAATCTGAGTCAATCTTGATGAAGATTCTGTGCCTGCTATTACTATATGATGCTCACATAACATTATTCAGCATCAGGGCTGGTAGGAAGGGGACCCAAGAAACTGAATATTGATACGTGCTCACTCTTCCCACACGTCAATGAATCTGCTTTAATTCCAGCACTAGAGTCCCTTAGCACTGAGGGAGGTGCTTCAGTGTTCATCACACTTACCCTTCCTAATTGCCTACGGCTCACCAGTTGTGTAAGTGCCCGTCACCTAGTGTTAATTGGTACACCAGGGGAGCAAAGACACAGCCAAGTTGGATGAACCATCTGATGGAGAGGAGGATTCATTGAGGGAGGGGATGACGGAGGCAGGGTGGTGAGGGGCAGCAGACACTGAGAATATTCCTTCTGCGAGCCGGACCACCGTTACCTTAGTCCTTCCCACCAGACTGACTCCAATGGCTATTGGCAACATCCCTGGGACATTAAGACTGAGGGTACCTCCACTGTGGATGCTGACTGTCCCTCGAAGATCTTCACAAAACCAGTGGACAAAATGGTCTCTAAAACATAATTAAAAACAGAAAATGCTGCAAATACACGGCAGCTCAAGCAGCGTCTGTGGAGGGAGAAACTGAGTTAAGGTGAAAGGTCATTGACCTGAAATTTGAACCGTTTCTCTGTCCACGGATGCTGCCTGAACTGATGGTGTTTTATTCTTCTGCTCCTGGGGGAGATTAAGATCTAGAATTTTCTTTTCCTTTTGTTAACTTTTCAAGTGCTGCCTCCTGAACATGAACACCACATTCGCTGACATAAATCTGCGGCAAAGTAACAGCCACTGATGAACATTTCTGACCTGGATGATTTACTCCGCCATCACTAGTTTGTTCCCTGCCAGTAGAAACCTAACATCCAACAAGTGCCCTGGGATGAGTGCTTGTTAATCACACATATCTGTCAGTCACATACAAAGCTGCTGGAAATCAAAACACTAACCATTTCTTTCTCGCCAGCCTGAGCTACACATAAAAGGTCCTCTCTACACTGCCATTACATCCCAGTTATTACGCTGCTTACTGTACCTGCTGGAAATAAGACTGCCTAATTTGCAGGCTGGTTGTAACAACTATTGATTAAGACAACAAAGAGTGCAGGTTCACTATAGGGGCAGTGTGTACCATCCATGAAATGGCTTGCAGTTACTCTGAAAGGCTCTTCCAAACTGCAGCCTCCCACCGTCTGGAAGGATGGGGGGCAGCAGATGCATGGGGACGCCATCTTCAAGCTGGCCGCCATCTTGATTTGGAAGTATATGCTTGTTCGTTCATTGTTGCTGGGTCTAAATCCTGGCATTCCTTGCCCAACACCATTACGGGAGCACCTTCGCCACGAGGACTACAACAAGGCAGCTCACCACTACCTTCCCAACGGCAGTCAGCAATGGGCAATACTCGCTGGCCGTTCCAGCAGTGCACACACCTTGTACTTGGATGAAAACCAAGCTGCTTTCCCTTGTCCTTGTTTTCTGCATCTTTCCTCACTGAAGGTGTTGACTTCTTCCTGGGGTCTGACTGAGGGTCTCAGTATCGGTGTTGGTATCGGTTTATTATTGTCACTTGTACTGAGGTACAGTGAAAAACTTGTCTTGCATACCGATCATACAGGTCAATGCATTACACAGTGCAGTTACATTGAGTTAGTACAGAGTGCATTGAGGTAGTACAGGTAAAAACAATAAGATTTAAAAGAACGTTATTAGTAATAGTAAGTGACATAGAATTTAAGTTTAAGGGTGTAGGACGATTATAGTAAGGGTAATGAGTAGATCTGCAGAGAGCAGCTTGCAATGAGTCACCACCCTCCAGCACCATCTTACATTCTAAATGGATCAGGGAAGTGGTCATTGTTTATCAGTGATTCTCTGCGGTTGACCTGGGCTGTTGTGGCCGTCACATGAGCACAAATCAGTGGGGCAATGGGTGGGAGGTGTGGGATATGTGTGACACACAGGGTATCAGTTGTGAGCAGGGTTTTCCTCACCTAACCCGGGTGTCCACTTAGTCACTTGTAGTGAAGGAGATCTCCAGCAACAGAGCTTGAAGAGAACCTGTGATCCTCCTGCTCTTCAAAATCTGCCGGCTTAACTGATGCTAAGCCGTCAGACCCACACACCATGTCCTGTCCTTCATGTAAAACCAAGAGGCAGTTATGTCTGGTGCACATCTGAACTTTCTCCACATTGTGAACATTAAATTGAACTTGGTCTTCTCATTTTGAATGAGCAGTGGCCACAGGATCTGGGACCCGCCCAAAGGTTAAACACATTAAAGACCTGTGGGTATTTGTGTTTTTAAAACGTTGCTCCAAAAGATGTCAAATTGCTGCAAACACCCTGACCTTCAGTAAATCCACAATGCTTCGATTTGGAGAAATTTTGAACTCCAGAGGATACCTGATGTGATCTGGGCAATTAGACAACCGAGAACATAGAACATAGAACATAGAAAGCACAGGAACAGGCCCTTCAGCCCACAATGTTGTGCTGAACTAATTAAGCTAATAATCCTGCCACTGTCTGTAAGGAGTTTGTACGTTCTCCCTGTGTCCACGTGGGTTTCCTCCGGGTGCTCTGGTTTCCTCCCACATTCCAAAGACAAACGGGTTAGGAAGTTGTGGGCATGCTATGTTGGCGCTGGAAGCGTGGCGACACTTGTGGGCTGCCCCCAGAACACTCTACACAAAAGATGCGTTTCTCTGTGTGTTTCGATGTACATGTGACTAATAAAGATATCTTGTCTGATCTTATCTGATTCCATTCATCCCTTCTGCCTGCACATGGTCCGTATCCCTCCATTTCCTGCATATTCATGCAGCCTCTTAAACGCCTCTATCGTATCTGCCTCCACCACCACCCCTGGCAGTGCATTCCAGTTACCCACTGCTCTCTGTGTAACAAACTTGCCCCGCACATTTCCTTTGAATTTACCCCCTCTCACCTTAAATGCATGCCCTGTAGAATTAGACATTTCGCCCCTGGGAAAAAGATGCTGGCTGTCTACTCTATCTGTGCCTCTCATAATTTTATAAACTTCTATCAGGTCTCCCCTCAGAATCTGCTGCTCCAGAGAAAACAGCCCCAGTTTCTCCATCCTCTCCTTTTAGCTCATACAGCAGCATCCTGGTGAACCTCTTCTGCACCCTCTCCAAAGCCTCTACATCTTTCCTATAATGGGGCAACCAGAAATGAATACAATACTCCAGATGTGGCCCCAACAGAGTTTTATAAAGTTACAACATAACTTCCCGACTCTTGAACTCAGTGCCTCTACTTACCCCCCTGTGATAAGACTATTGAACGGTTCCCCTATACGATGAGATGGACTATGACCTCACGATCTACCTTGTTGTGACCTTGCACTTTATTGCACTGCGCTTTCTCTGTAGCTGTGACACTTTACTCTGTACTGTTATTGTTTTTACCTGTACTACCTCAATGCACTCTGTACTAACCCAATGTAACTGCACTGTGTAATGAATTGACCTGTACGATCGGTGTGCAAGACAAGTTTTTCACTGTACCTCGGTACAAGTGACAATAATAAACCAATACCAATACCAATAATAAAAGCAGACATACTATATGCCTTCTTTACCACTCCAGCAGTAGAATATCCAGGAACGTCGAATGCCCCAGCAATTCACACAGACATTGCTGTGAAAATCTGCTTATTGAGCCCTGTGGTAGGAAAATGTTGAAGCTAACCAAATCCAACCAGTGTAGAGTAAGCTTTTCAACTGCTCTTCCCCCATTAACATGCAAAGGGGTATAGTTTAAAAAACACTCTAGTTCACAATACAAACATTCTCATGGAAATGTGTAACTTGGAACTTGTTATTTACATCTTGCACGACACAAAAAAACGTGCCAAGGTGCACGAGCTTTTATCCATCAAATATTGGCACTGAAGCACCCGGGTATCCTTAAGTCAAATTTGGTCTGGGAGGTAAGTTTTTAAGGAATGGCTTAATGGGGGAAAGAGAGGCAGAGCTGCAGAGAGGTTTAAGATCTGGGTAGTTGAAGGCATGGCTGCCAGAGATGGAGCCTTTAAGTTTAAGGAAGATCAGGAGGGCACATTTGAAAGAGTGCATACATCTTGGAAAGTGGCACGGTTGGAGGTGTTGACAGAGAAAGGGAGGGGCAAGACCATAGGAGGAGGAGTTTGAAACAAGAATGAGAATTTTAAAATCAAGGAGTTATCAGGAGCCAATAAATGTTGACAAGCAGTGGAACTGTGGACAAATGGAGATTAGTTTGGGTAGGGCAGGGGCAGTGGGTAGCTATGAGAGTTCAGAATGAAAATCAGGTTTATTATCACTGACTTATATGACGTGAAATTTGTTTTGCGGCAGCAGTACAGTGCAAAGACGTAAAGTTACTACAAATTACAGAAGTAAATAGTGCAAAAAAGGAATAATGAGGTACTGTTCACGGGTTCATGGACTGTTCAGAAATTTGATGGGGGAGGGGAAGAAGCTGTTTCTGAATCACCGAGTGTGGGTCTTCAAGCTCCTGTACCTCCTCCCCGATGGTAGTAATGAGAAGAGGGTATGTCTCAGATGGTGAGGGTACTTAGTGATGGATGCCACCTTCTTGAGGCACCACCTCTTGAAGATGCCCTCGATGGTGCATTTTTCATTCTGTCTCACCATTGATAAAAGCTTGAAGTTACTGGATTTGTTTTGTTTGGTAGGAGATAAGCCCCAGCACAGACATTTAGGACTGCAATTAGGAGCATAAGCACTCTTCTAATGACATGAGAATTAATCACTGCCAATCAGCTTTTCAAAAATTAACAGTTATAGGTTTTGAATTTCACTCTTTGATCTTTTGATTTTTGTTTCAGGCTGACCAATAAAAATATTGCATTTTCCAAAAATTGCTTTCAGTCCTGTGGTATAGTTCTCTCTTAATTCAATCTTTGCTTCCTTCTCTTCACAAACAGTCAATGCTGGAAATCAGAAATAAAAGAACAAAAATGCTGGAAATACTCAGCATGTCACAGTGTCCGGGGAGAGGGAGAAATAAAGTTTGTGAGATAGGTCGATGTCTCTTCACTTTCTGAACTCAACAGTTCATTCCCTTTAAATCACCCTCAACAATCATTAATTAGTAATCCTTAAATCACCCTCCATAATCTTTGACTACTAATCCTTAAATCTGTTATATTAAGACGGTTCTGCATAGGTTAAATGAATGACCCAGATACCCTGACCAATTAGTACTTCTTACTTTCAGTAACTTTTAATACCCGACCTGTATGTCACTGGGGGCAAATCTCCCACCCGATGTCTTGTGGTGCCCCGTCTGACAAAACTGTGGCCCAATATTGGACTCTGAACTCCAGGGACTTTCAAAACCCTTCGCCAAACTGAATCAATCAGCTCAGAGACCGGACAATTACCCTATGGTTTGGTAGCCTGAGGAGACATTGTCCGAAATAAAGAGAACCAGAATGTTGTTCATTTGTTTGTTATTGGAGAATTATTTTTTTAATCATGTAAATGACACACATGAGTGAATCTCTTTCACACTACAATATCTTCCACTATACATTTTAAATCCAATCTACAAGCTACTGCCCTATGCTGCAACAAAATATGGTGAGGTTATCTCAGTGATATTTTAACCTGTCTTTGACTGCTGATGTAGGGTCTATACCAATGTCACTCTTGAATAATCCGTAAAAGATGCAAGTTGACTTGACTTCCAAATTTTCCTTCCTCTGACCTTCACTTGGTTTCTCTCTTGGAGACCGGGAATTCGACATGGAGGGGTGAGTGGGGCGGGGTTGCTGAATTTGGAAGGATGCACATTCTGCTACTGCTGCCTTACACTGTCCCATTGCAAACCCTTTCAAATGGGTAATAAAAATGCCACAAAGCTGGTGTCCAGTGAAATTCTCTTAAAAGGGAATGGTTCTAGACCACACTGACAGATGGTATTGGTCAACTTAAAAGAAATGCTCAGCAGGTCAGGCAGCATCTGTGGTAAGAGAAACAGAGGTGGCCTTTCAGGTTGGTACCCTCTAATCAAAACTGGGAGAAATCAGAGGTGAATCAATTGTTGCAGGGAAAGGAGTGGAGAGGAGACATAGAATCATAGAATCATAGCACAGTACAGCACAATACAGGCCCTTCGGCCCACAATGCTGTGCCAACCTTCAAACCTCGCCTAAGACTATCTAACCCCTTCCTCCCACATATCCCTCTGTTTTAAATTCCTCCACATGCTTATCTAGTAATCTCTTGAATTTGACCAATGTACCTGCCTCCACCACCACCCCAGGCAGCGCATTCCATGCCCCAACCACTCTCTGGGTAAAAAAAAACTCCCTCTGATATCTCCCTTGAACTTCCCACCCATTATCTTAAAGCCATGCCCTCTTGTGTTGAGCATTGGTGCCCTGGGAAAGAGGCGCTGGCTGTCCACTCTATCTATTCCTCTTAATATTTTGTACACCTCTATCATGTCTTCTCTCATCCTCCTTCTCTCCAAAGAGTAAAGCCCCAGCTCCCTTAGTCTCTCCTCATAATCCATACTCTCTAAACCAGGCAGCGTCCTGGTAAATCTCCTCTACACCCTTTCCAACGCTTCCACATCCTTCTTATAATGAGGCGAACACTACTGGACACAGTACCGGTCTGTGATACCATCTGAAATACTTTGACAATTGATGTAAATAATAAGATGAGAGGAAAAATGATGGAATCATGGTGGATTGAAGAGGAAAAGGAAGTGTCTCATGTAGGCCTGAAATACTCATGGACTAAACAGAACAAATAGACAAGAGACGGCAGACACTGAAATCTGGAGCAACAAACAATCTGCTGGAGGAGCTCAGCGGGTCGAACCTGTTGGTGGGGGGAGAAGGGAATTGTCAATGTTTCGGGTCGAAACCCTGCATCAGACAAAATGAATGGCCTGCTTCTACGCTGCAAATTCATTGCAACTTCCTTCTGCTTTTGGAGCTGTTTCTCAATTCTCCTCTTCGAATCTAATTGTAAATCAGAATTTGCCATTTCTAAAGCATCAGCTGTTTCCGATCCGGACTTCCTTCCATGAAGCTTCGTCTCTGTACCAGTCTGACATTTCAATTTCCCTGGCCAGCCATCCTTATGACCTCGTTGAATAATCCTACCCCAATTAGTGGCAAATTATGGGCACTTTGTGCTGTAGAGCCAGATCCACTGGGAAATATGTGGAGGCTGCCCAAGCTCATTTCACTTAGTACCCCTGTAATAATTGTTGAGACAAGAATATTTTATTCTACATTCCCTACACCACCCGTCTGTTTGAGCTGGGGGACATTCCCATGTCAAGTCCCTGAGGCAGAAGCCCAATGTTATAACCTACTGCACCATGCAGTCCCTTAAAGGTCTTGCTTCTCCTCCACCCCTACAAAATCGTGCATGCATAAAAACATGATGGTCAGTGCAATCAATGCACCTCTTACAGCATCATCCATTTATCAGCCAGGGTCATTATGAAAATTAGTTAAAACAAAATTGTTTTACAAAATCTGGTCAGGGTAGCAATAGTGGTGTGGAATACCAGTTGTAACTATAAAGCGTCTGCACTAGAGTTTTACAATAGGAAGTCACAGGGTGATAAATAGCAATTTCCAAGTAAATTTCATGCAATTGCCCTTTGGTTAGAGCTTTTTTTTTCTCCTCTCAGCACAGTGCCTCAGTCTCACCGAGCTAATAATATTCCAGAACAAGTGCTTTCCAATGTGACAGTTGATTGCATTTTTTTACCAGTCAATTGCTGATTTTATAATTGCTATAATTTTTCACAAGTACCTAAATGTCATATGGATAAAGAATAAAACAACCTGGTTGTAATGCAGCAATCTTCTATTGCAAAAAAAAATCAATAATGTATTTAAAAACCTCTAAGAGCTAAAAAGAATATGATGCTTGCTTTCAGAGAGCAGAACAAGAGACAACTGACTATTGTTTGGTGGGTGATTTTTAAATGACAATCCATGTCGGCAATTTTTAAATGTGTAGAATTTAAATATCTGATTTGGAATTTTTCAAAGGCTGATCCTATAATCAGTAACCTGCATCTCCTGTCTAATTAACAGCCGTGATATTTTGGTATGAAAATAATTGTTTTCAGCCAGTATTATTAATTCTGTTTCTCTAAAATGAAAAACAAACCGTGTGCATTCCCAATTTTTTTTTAATGAAAGGAGAGAGGGTCTACATTTTATTTCTAAATTACTTATTGCTCCCTTGTGTGAGTGAGCAGGAGTGAATGGGTAGGGAGTGAGAGCAAGGTGTCCCAGGTTACCAATGCTGGTTTTTGCATTCAATCTTACAAGCAGCTAATCCTGAAGCCATCATTGCTAATCTGACCAGCAATGCAGGAGTTAATTCCCTCACCGACCCCCCACCCCCCCCCCTCGCACCCCCCCAATTCCTAATGCATTTTAACCCGGTCTGTGTGTACCGTTGTTATCTCACAAGATGAGCTGAACACACTTTGGGGGTTTCTAAGTTGAGCTCTTTTATTCAGGAATTCAGGGATCCCCACACGCATACGTTTTAGGTGCTGTGATATATTTAATTTGCAGGGAGAAATTTCAGTGGATTTTATGTATATAAAAAAAGACTGACAGCTTGTTCCTCCTATGAAGCAGCCACGATGGCATTAAACAGACAAGACATCCTCCAAGTCAGTTATCAGCCGAAAAATAATGAAGAACAAGCCAGCAGAGCAAGCGAGTCACCCTAACCATCCAAGTGAAGAATTTAATTTCTTGCAGGTTTTCTCTGCACTGAAGCGTTAGAGTCTCTGGACCCATTCAGTGACGGCTCATGACCCAGGCAGCGAAGTACGAGCTCATATCTGTCAACAAGGTGAACTAAGGGAGACATGGGGAAGGAGCTGGAAAGAGTGATCGCTCTTGTTTCTCATTTTACGGAGCAGGGATTTATGATTAAATAAAACACAGTGAAATGGTTCTTGTCTGACCTGGGAGTCGGGGGAAGGTAATAATATTGTCAGTAGTTAATGTTTTTCTCCACAATGGTGAAGGCAAAATGCATATTCTTCCGTAAAGTATTCACTCAGAGATATCCAAGCTTACATGTACCTTGAGATTAATGCTTTGGATGTTTATTTTGAGGCTGCCTTTACCACCCATCGAATCTGGATTAACCCTTTCATGCACCTTGAAGCAAGGATGTTCTCTCTAGCCTTAAAAATAGCCCTCAGATGAAAGCCAAGGGGATTATTGCTTTATTAATGATTACCTGTCAAGTAAATATAACCGGCTCCCTGCTATCTGAATGCACAAGTTCATTTCTGTGAACTGCCTGATGCTGGATGCATCCGAATTCATACAGGGTTCTGATGCAGACACTTATTCCATTAAAATACAGCCACTTAATACAATAATCATTCAATTAAAAACCTCTCTGAGCACATGCCAGCGCCTATTTGTATCACCGTAATATTTTAATTGTGAAGAAAGCCGTGCACAGTGGCTGCCTGGAAAGATTGGCAAATCCCACTAACAGTCCTGCCAAGCTGATTGAAGGCCATTCTGCCCAGATCCTCATTCTCCCCCACCCAACAGCATTTCCACAATCCTTCTCCCTGACTGATGAAACTAAGTACCTAACCTGGCCTTGTTTCACTCAAGAAATTCGATACCATCCAGGACAAAGCAGGGTGAGGATCATTCCTAGACCCTAAACCTTCACTCCCTCACTCCCACTGCAGCACCCTTGCCACTCCCAAGCTCTTCAACAGCTGGGCAAGGCTCCTTTTGCAGATTTTTACAGACGTACCACAGAAAGCGTTCTACCCAGATGCACCACGGCTTGGTAAGGCAACTGCTCCGCCCAAGACCGCAAGAAACTGCGGAGAGCTGTGCACACAGCCCAGTCCATCACGCAAACCAGCCTCCCCTCTATTGACTCCGTCTACACTTTCTCGGGAAAGCAGCCAACATAGCCATGCACCCCTTGCACCCCGGTCATTCTTTCTTCTCCCCCCTGCAATCGGGCAGGAGATGCAGAAGCTTGAAAGCATGCGCCTCCAGGCTCAAGGACAGCTTCTATCCCACTGATATCAGACACTTGAAGGGACCTCTCATATACTGAAGATGAATTCTTGATCTCCCGATCTACCTTGTCATGACCCCTTGTACTTTATTGCCTGCCTGCACTGCACTTTCTCTGTAACTGCAACACTATATTCTGCTTTTCTTTTATCACCTCATTGTGCTTATGTATGGCAAGATCTGTCTGGTTGGCACGTGAACAAAAGCTTTTCACTGTATCTCATTACATGTGACAATAATAAATCTAATAATCTTACATGTTACATCACCCATTCTTCTAAACTCCATAGAGTATAGAGCCAATCTTCTCAACTCTTCCTCATAAGACAACCCCCTTCCCCAGTGAACCAATCTAGTGAATATTATATGTCTCAGGGAGATGCCTCTCATCCTTCTAAACTCCGGAATATATCAGCCCTTCCTGAAACTCTTCATCACAGGAATCGATCAAGTGAACCTTCACTGCACGGTTAAAATCCTAAACTTCCCTAAATGAGAAGACCTAAATCATGTGCCAAACTCCAGGTGTGAGTCCAAACTCATTTGCTTCTGGAGTACTGACAAAGAAATTTGCAATGAGGCCAATTTGATTACTAACTGCCAAACGGTGTTCTTCAAAGAATTATTTCTATTTTTATGCATACAACAGGGACTCAGAGATCTAAGAAGGGAGTTTTGGATGTAAAGATGCTGCATTTAAGGTTGAACGAGTATTAACAGCCAAGCTGGCAATTAAAATTCAATAGCACAGGGAGATCAAAGTACATAAAGTACCAAATAGCTCCATATTATCAATGATGTTGAACCAGGTCAATATTTAGTGATATGTTAAATGAGTCCCTTGTGAATGACCCTTTCCCTCTCTCATTGACTCACAGTAAACCCCTGACTTAATGCAATAGCCCAACCCCAAGAACGCTCAAGAATTTGAAATTGATACCAAGGCCACTGGAGACTGCAGTTCTACTAGAAATATGTTCGTGTTTAGTATTAGAACAAAGTGTTATTTGCACAAAGTTGAAAAATGCATTTTAAATCGTTCAAGGCGATTTCAAGTGAAGACAAATCCAGGGTCTACACAGTGGTGTACCTGGGTAATGTCTGACTGCCACCCATTGACAGGGGGAGGTGCTGGTGAGAAGGGGGAAATAAGATGGGTTGTTCTTGGTGACCTTGTAATTCTGCAAACATAAGCACATGAAAATGGAAGCAGGAATGGACCCTTCGGCCCCTCTGCTCCTGCTCCACCATTCAATAAGATCATAGCTGATCCTGCATCTCAAGTCCATATTCCTGACTGATTCCCATATCCTGAGGTTCCTTCAGTATCCATAAATCCATCAATCCCAGCCATAGATATCCGCAGCAACTGTGCAACCACGGTAGAGAATTCCAAAGATGCCCAACCATCTAAGTGAAATAAAAACCATCCACTCCTCTATTCTAAGTGGGCCATGCACTACTCTGGGTTTGTGCTCCCTGGTTCTGAGCTCTCCAGCTGCAGCAAGAACCTCTCAGCTTCTACTCTGCCAACCTCTCTCAGAATCTATATCATTAATGTGAAGTATCAATAGCCAAGAGTCCAAGTTCTAGTCCCCGTAAGAAACTCTTTCTCTCCCACCAAAGGTCTGCATGGAATTGAAATGGGAAGTAAAAGTATTCTTGTTTGGAAATACATATATAAAGTAGTTGTATTTATTGTTGTATATATTAAGGAGTATTGTTTGTTTTCTCGTGCCTAAGTGGGTTTCCTCCCACATTCCAAAGACGTACGGGTTAGGAAGTTGTGGGCATGATATGTTGGCGCCAGAAGCGTGGCGACACTTGCGGGCTGCCCCCAGAACACCCTACACAAAAGATGCATTTCACTGTGTGTTTCGATGTACACGTGACTGATAAAGAAATCTTATCTTATCTTGTTAGCATGCACACTGTTTATACTGTGAGCTTCATGCAAGCAAGGAATTTCTTTGCACCCTGGTGTGTATAAACTAATCTGAATCTGAATCTATCCAAATTTCAAGAGATTTTACTTCGTGGCGTAGAGACTTTGGAGAGGGTGCAGAAAAGGCTTGCCAGGATGCTGCCCAGATTAGAGGGCAGGTGCTCGAAGGAGAGGTCAGGCAAATTTGGGGTGTTTTCCCTGGAGCAGCAGAGACTGAGGGGAGACCTGATAGAAGTTTATAAGATTATGAGAGGCATAGACAAAATATACAGCCGGTATCTTTTTCTCAGGGTTGAAATGTCTAACACTAGAGGGCATGCATTTAAGGTGAGAGGGCGTTAGTTCAAAGGAGATGTGCGGGGCAAGTATTTTACACAGAGAGTGGTGGGTTCCTGGAATGTGCTGCCAGGGGTTGTAGTGGAGGGAGATGTGATAGAGGCATTTAAGAGGCTCTTAGATAGGCACATTAATATGAAGGAAATGGCGGGATATGGATATTGTGTAGGCAGAAGGGATTAGTTTAGTTAGGCGCTTAATTACTGGTTTAATTAGTGAGCCGAAGGGCCTGTCCTTGTGCTGTACTGTTCTATGTTCGATGTTCTATGTATGAAATATTGACATCAACTGGTAAAGCACAAACCTACATGTGTCAGGTTGCCTGCCATCAGGGAAGTTATTGATGAAGCAGCTGAAGAGAGTTGACCTGAGAAACCATGTTGTCTGCAGGTTGAAGTAACGTGCCAACAACACAGCCTTTGTTCGAGGCATGACTGCAACCAGTAGCGAGGTTTCCCCCCAGATTCCCATTGTCTTCAAGTCTACCAGAGCTCCTGGATGCCACATTTAGTCACATGACCAATGACCTCCCTGAGTAAGAGGTCCACAGCCATTAGTTACTAAACCCATTCCCAGTGCAAGTTTTGCATCGAATTTAGTGCAGACCATTCAACTCACTGAGTCAATGCTGGTATTTATATTCCACATACGCCTTCACTAATCCTATTCGGATAAGCTTCTATTTTTCCTTCTGAAGTGCACCTCTGGTATTTGATATCAACTGGTAAGGTATCACCCTGAGCATCTGACATGTGTGAGGCTGCCCAACATTGATGTGCCGAATGGCCTAATTCTGCTCCAATGTCTTATGGTCTTATGGAAGTTATCGACGCAGCAACAGAAAATGGTTGACCCTGGTCACCGCCCTGAGTAACACCTGCAGCAATCTCCTTGGGTTGATGTAACATGAAATAGCACACTGCTGGTAGCTGTACTTTCTACCACAGAATCATTCCAGAAGAGGAGATGGCCAACCAGAACTTTTTAGGTTAATCTGGACGGTCCAGTTCGTTCAGAGACCGAATCACTGCATATATTTCTGCAAAACTCTCTGGAATGGGACTTGATCCCAGAACCTTCCCGTTCAGAGACAGAAATGCCAGGTACCGAGAGATATATAGCATGAAAACAGGCCCTTCAGCCCAATGGATCTGCACCAACCCTACACTAATCCCATTTTATTCTCCCCACATTCCTTTCATTCCTCTAGATTCTACCACACACCTACACACCAGGGCATTTTTCATACCCCTCCCAATCCATGCATTTTTGGGATGTGGGAGGAAGTTAAGAGCACCCGGAAGAAACTCATGCAATCACAGGGAGAGCTTGCAAACACCACACAGACAGCACCTGAGGTCAGGATTGAACCTGGGTCCCTGGAACAGTGAGGCAGCATCTCCACTAGCTGTGTCAGTGCGCCACCCAACTGATGATATTTAGGTAGTCACTCTTCATTGATTCAGGAGGAGACTCTTCCCATAAAGACAGATCAGGACCCAAAAGCTCTCACTACGTTTCGAGCAGTCTCTTCCAGTAGGATTGTCCTCCTTTCAGTGTTTCCATTAAGGGACATCAGCAGGCAATGCATTGGGAAATGGAAAGGACAGAATATGTAACTGATTGATCTGCAAGATTTATCTAAATGCAGAACAATAGTTTTGCAGTTTAAACTCTTTTCCTAAGGGTAATATAAATACAAAGACTAAACACACAACAATCAATTCTAATTGATGAACGGTTTGAGAGCGGTATAAAAATGTCCCTGCGTTCCTGAACTAGGCAAAAGTTACTTGTATTTTATGGTATTAAGTCAAAAACAAGGATTGAACTGAAATCAGATGTTTCTGTAGGCATGGGCACTGCTGTGGAAATATCACCAACATACGATGTTAATATCTTAATGTACTTAAGGGTTTGTGGGAGGTGAACATTGAATTTTTACTGGTATGAATTAATACAGACACAGAAGGACCTTATAGATGTTTATAAAATCATGAGGGGCACAGATAAGGTGAATAGCCACAGTCTTTTCCCCAGGGCAGATGAATCCAAAACTAGAGGGCACAAGTTTAAAGTGAGAGCGGAAAGAGTTAAAAGGGACCTGAGGGGGTGGGTATATGGAACGAGCTGCCAGAGGAAGTGGTAGAGGCAGATACGATTGCAACATTTAAAAGGCATTTGAACAGGTTCATTGGATAGGAAAGGTTTAGAGGGATTTGAGCCAAGTGCAGGCAAATGGGTCTAGCTCCGCTTTGGCAACCTTGGTCAGCATGGAGGAGTTGGGCCGAATGGCCTGTTTTCCCTGCTGTGTAGCTCTATGACTCTAAGGCCAGATATGAATGCAGACAACCAGAGACACACAGGTGTTAGAAGTATATCAAGTGCAGGACAGATACAGTTAGGCTTACAGAGGCAGGTGAAAACATGACTACAGTAATCTATTGGCTGTGTATACCCAGACAGGTACATTGCCTGGTGACCAGATGTGAATCGTATCCTCCCCTCTCTGTTCGAGGCGGGTGTTGCATTAAATCCTCAAGTGTTGTCGTAAAAGGGTATCGCAGAAATTCACAGCACAGCAAAAGGCCATTTGGCCCATCATGTCCATGTCAGTCAATGGCAGACTTTAACTTAATCCCACTTCCCAGCTCCTGACTCATAGCCCTTCAGGTTGTGGCTCTTCGAGTGCTCCTCTGGGTATTTAACTAAATATAAACATGGTTTCAGTCTCTATCACCTCTTCAGACAGTGCGTTCCAGGTCCCTAGCACTCACTGAGTGAATGTTTTTTCTCAAAACCCCTCTAACCCTTCCGCAAACCCTTTGAATCTCTGCATCCTTGCTACTGAACTCTCTACTAAAGGAAATAGCTAAATTGTCTCTGTTTGGAACCCAGAGGAACAAAAGAAAACATGAGCACAAAATATTTCTTCAAGGTTTACTTTAAAATGTGTGTCTAAGGGGTTAAAGCCGAAAAGGCAGTTATCCCAGCCTGTGACGTCACAGGGTAACTACGGTGATATTGCGGAGATTATTGTGACATCGACAAAAATCAACTGAGGGACCAACTATTGTGGCATAACTTAGTAACATCATTGTCAGGGACAGGTCTGAATGTAGAATCAATTTTTGTTATCCGACAAATGTTGAGTATCAAAATTTTATGGTCCTGTTTGCAGGCCCCACTACTATGGTATAACACTACGCCTTATAAATCAAGACCCAGGCAATGTTCAGTGCTACCCAATCCCACTGCAATCTCCCTCTGATGCTTTGATGGCTTCAACAGCAGACACTTTAAACAAGACACAGTGCAAAAGCCGAGGACATGAGGGTTACCCTTGTTTATTAGGTGAAAGCCAACTACAAACGCATCACAAAGTTACAATGAGTTTTATTAAAAATATTACATGGCCGTGGGGTATTAATAAATGCAAGGACGGCACTCTGTCTGTTTAGCAGCGCAAACTAAAATCAGTGAAAAATAGTTTAACTGTGCTGTGACTGTTAGCAATTGATTTTTTTCGAATCCTCTTAATAATAGCAGAAGCCACATTCGCAATATCAAGTGAGCATTTGCAGTTTGGAACATCATTGCTGGAGCTTGCACAATAAACATGTCAGACTCATGCATCTAAGCAACCTAATAAAATCACATCTTACACAGTGTGCTTAAAGCGTCCTTAATCCAATGGCCATATAACTAAGAGACAACAGGAGCCTTTCTAATGCTGTTGTTTCACTAATTTAATTTAGGTGCTATTCACACTAGGCTTTTTAAACTGGTTCACA
This sequence comes from Pristis pectinata, assembly GCF_009764475.1. Taxonomy (NCBI): domain Eukaryota; kingdom Metazoa; phylum Chordata; class Chondrichthyes; order Rhinopristiformes; family Pristidae; genus Pristis; species Pristis pectinata. Next base: position 6,768,660 of record NC_067427.1, on the reverse strand, counting down.
TAAATCTGTTATTGGTTTTCTCCCCGTGTACGCAGAGCAGAAACTGCGTCAAATTGATCTGCTTATCCATGCTCTCAGCAAGATGCAGTCTTTATGTTCCACCAGGAATGGTGCAATTGCTTTAATTAACCTTTTCGGAGCTGACTTCTGGTATTACCCTTCCCCTGAATGCATCAGTTTTCCTGGCATTGCAAATGCAAAATTTATTTCTTTGCACATAATAAATATCAGCGATTTCCAGAAATAAATCATGGAACGATGCGTCTAAATTGCAAATTCTTACATTACTCAAGTTCCAAGTTTTGATCTAAATGTGTGACCCTGACCCAGAATAAAGTTGGTTAGAAACCCAGCATTGTTGTGCCCAATGCAAAGTTTTGCTTTGAAAGTAATGATACTTGAAAACATTTCTCTATCAGCTTTAAACATCTGCATTCAATATGTTCGAAGTAAGTCGGCTTAATTTAACTGACCTGAAAGTACCTTACCTTAATAGAAAAGCACTGTGGACCACTTTAAATTCACAGGGATCACACGTTCATTTCAGGTTTGTGTTAACTGTTAGGTTGAGCTGGAGTTCAATCAGCTTCTATTCTTTCCCAGGATAGCACCACCAGGGCAGGTGCACTAGACCTGGGACTGCAGGTGACACACGGAGAGAGGGAGAGCACAGCTAGTGTTCAGCCTTCATCCCTTCCCCTGTCAGAACTGTGCATTCGGTGTTAGTGGTGGGATGAAGTGGTGGTGAAATGCCTTTCTTTTCTCCCTCCTTGTTTAATGTATTGATGCTCTGAGGCAGCTTAAAGGAGGCTGATTCTAAGTGACCTAGTTTCTTTGCCTGTGGCTGTGCAAGGCAGCATTTTCAATCTGTTCACCATAAGTATGACCACAAGAGGAAGACGTCCATATTGGCCGTGAAATGGCAGGAGAGTGCAATCTCCTGCCCACTCAAACCGTTTCAACTCAACCTTAAAGGGTGACAAACCTCAAGTGAGCATTAACTCAGATCTCAGCTCTGTGTGTTTGTAAGGTAGGATTCAGAAAACCTCTCCGATAACCACAGCATTCCAATCAATGAACAAAGCTTCAAATGGCTGCAGACAAAGTAATTGAGTGAATTCACAAGCAGATGGCCTCCAAAAATAATTGCATGTTCTTTACCCTGACCAGCCCCTTGGGCGCAGTTGGGATTTCTTGGCTATTTCATGGACAAGGTAAAGTTTACAACTCCTGATATGAGTAACTAGCAAATTAAATCAACGTATAAGGGATTCCTAAAAAAAACTATTCCTAGACAGCAATTCAATGAAAGTTAACACTGGACAAGTTCTGAATCTCAGTGCTAACAGCATGAAGATTCCTGCCTCATTCTGATACTCACAGATCGTTAATAAGTAATGGCAGTCCTATTGTTCTGAATGTTGGCTGTAATCTTTATTAAGAAATGATTATGTACACTCAGGAATATGAATCCTAATGTTGCCTGTCCTAACCCTAACCCATCGGTACAGCTTGGGAGCAATCCTCAATGGAACCTTGACTCTGTCTCTCTGCACAGCAGTTTCTTGTTACCTTGGGGTGCCTCTCTGAGGAGGGTGCAAAGGACATGGCTGGACTCCCCTTGCTGTGAATTCAACTCCGAAGCCAAATTCATAGGTGGTTGTGGAGCTGCTTGTTAGTGCACAGACTGCCGGTCATATGATAGCAACCTGAACTACCTCAGAAAATTACAAGATCAACAAATGGCATTAGAAGTAGCCAAAGCATAAATAAAAGAAAAGAAATCCTTTTTTTACATTCCATTCACTATTACAAGGCAGCTTTATTTAGCAAGAAGTTTATTTTGCAGGAATCATTACACCTATGAATTAAAGTATTATACTAAAATAATAGAAGTAATTTAAAAGAAGACATTTTCCTTTTTAAAGCCACAGTCCATCAGAAAATATTGTGGCATAAACCAGTGCTTCAGTAACTTGGCAACTGTCATTTGTAGGCATCAACTAACCAATTTTCTGCGGTAGGCTTGGAAGTGAAAGAAACATGAGACAGCCAATCAAAATAATGTATTTATTGCTCCTCTATAGTAAGTTCTTCACTTTTTGGACCATGAGGACTTTTTTTTACTTTTTACACATCTGTTTCTATTTGTGGTTTGGAGTTTGCTGCATTGACAAGGTTAGCCACTGTAACGGTACCTGTAGTGACACAGAATATCCCTCGCGTTCGAAGAGCCCAACCTGGAGGGTTTCCTCTGGCTGAGGTTTCCTCCTGAGCTGCTGGAGGGGTTTGGTTTCTCAGCGAAAAGCAGCTTCAATGCCGTAAACATCTCGGCAGAGGTTGCCTCCCTGTCTGCATTCATCTTTGTCGTCAACCTGCGGGAGGGCACTTCACGCTGAGAACGTCCACTTGTGTTATATTGAACCCAAGGTCAGTGAAGAGTTGGAAACAGTGGAGACTTGGAATCTGCAACAAAGATGGAAAATGCTGGAAATGCCTAGTTAGTCAGATAAGGAAGATATGCCAGCACAGAAATGTTGGGCCGAATGGTCTGCTTCTGTGCTGTATATCCGATGTACTCCCTTGCTGAACCGCACTAAACCAAGCCAGGTGAAAAACACGATGATGCTGGAGGAGCTGAGCAGGCCAGGCAGCGTCCATGGAGAAAAGCAGGGGGTCAACGTTTCAAGTCAGGACCCTTCTTCAGGACTGAAGATAGGAAAAGGGGAAGCCCGATATATCGGGAGGGAAAAGCAGAGCAGTGATGGGTGGACAAAAGAGGGGAGGCGGGGTGGACACAGGGAGGTGATAGGTAGATGCAGGTAAGAGATAGTGATGGGCAGGTGTGGGGGAGGAGGGCAGAGCAGATCCACCAGGGGATGGGTCAAAGGTAAGGAGAGAGAGGAGAAAAAGGGGGCTAGGAAAGGAAAGAAGCATGGTGGTGGAGGGGAGGGGTGTGGGGAAGGTGGGTGGGGATTACCTAAGGTGGGAGAATTCAGTGTTCAAGCCGTTAGGCTGCAAGGTTCCAAGATGGAAAATGAGGTGCTATTCCTCCAGTTTGCGCTTGGAATTCTCCTGGCAGTGGATAATCAAACTCAGGTGGTCCTAGAAACTGAGGAGCAAATAACTGCATCTGTATAAGAGCAGAGAATTTCTGGAAACACTCAGCGGGTCAGGCAGCGTCTGTGGGAAGAGAAGCAGAGTTAATGTCTCAGGTCTTTTCACATGCTGTCTGGCTCGCTGAGTAACCCTGCCACTTCTGTCTCTATTTCAGGTGATTCTAGGCTGGGCTTCTTGATGCAAAGTCAGTTGGCGGACCTCAGCCAGAGTACAGCTGGAGGCCATGAACTGGGCTTGGATTGTTTTTCCTCATCTGTATCCTACATATCAATGTGAGTGGGTGGAACTTGGGTCAGTCCAAGAACAATTTAAATCAACCAATTGTTATTTTTTTTTGGGGGTGACTGTAACGATACTGTTGGGATGAAATATTAAAAGCAACGGTAATGAAATCCCACTGAAAGATAAGTAGATGCCATTGTTAAAAGAGGAGATTAGTGCGTTTCAAGAGCGAGTTTTCTCTTAACAACACAATTTCATCTCAATGACAAGCAACTAACTGCAGATGCTGAAAATCTGAAGTAAAAATAGAGAAGAATGGAGACTCTTTTTCTCCTTGCGCAGATGCTGCCTGATCTGCTGGGTGCTTGTGGTGGGAATATGGAAGGAGCTGCCAAAGGCAGTGCTGGAGGCAGGTACGATTACACATTTAAAAGACATTTGGACGGGTACATGGATAGGAAAGGTTTAGAGGGTTACTTGCCAAACGCAGGTAAATGGGACTAGTGCAGGTAGGCATCTTGGTCGACATGGACAAGCTGGGCTGAAGGTCCTGTTTCCGTGCTTAAAGGAGCACTCGAAACAGACGTACATGGCGGCACAGGAGAGCCACTGTCTCACAGCATCAGAGATCCGCGTTCAAGAAGTCCAGTTACCCTTTGGGCGAATAAAATTCTTCCTCATTTCCTCTCTAAACCTCCTGCCCCATACCTTAAACCGATGTCCTCCAGTTTTAGATACCTCGGAGGAGGAACCCTTCACCCAGAGGGTGATTGAAATTTGCAACGCACTGCCTGAGGGGGTTGGAGAGGCAGGTACTCTCACAACATCTAACGAGTATCTGGATGAACACTTGGATCACCAAGGCATAGAAGGCTAAGAGCCAAGTGCTAGTAAATGGGACTGGTGTAGATGGGTACTTGATAGCCAACCTGGACATGATGGGCAGAAAGGCCTGTTTCTGTTCTGCATGACTCGATGACTTTATGAACTATCCCTGGTGTCATGTGCCTATATTGTTTTCCTTGGAGCTTAGAGATCGAGGGGTGACCTTATACAAACATATAAGATCCTAAGGGTAATTGGTTTATTATTGTCACACGTACCGAGATACAGTGAAAAGCTTTTGTTTGCGTACCATCCAGACAGATCATTCCATACGTCAGTACATCGAGGTAGTACAAAAGGAAAATAAAAGCTTGACAGGGTAGATGTTCAGATGTTTTGACTAGTGGGAGATAGATAGATAGATAGATAGATAGATAGATAGATAGATAGATAGATAGATAGATAGATAGATAGATAGATAGATAGATAGATAGATAGATAGATAGATAGATATCTTTATTAGTCACATATGAACATACAGTGAAATGCATCTTTTGCGTAGAGTGTTCTGGGGGTAGCCCACAAGTGTTGCCACATTTCCGGCACCAAAATAGCATGCCCACAACTTCCTAACCCATATGTCTTTGGAATATGGGAGGAAACCAGAGCACCCAGAGGAAACCCACGCAGTCACAGGGAGAACGTGCAAACTCCTTACAGACAGCGGCTGGAATTGAACCTGTGCTGTATCTCTGGTGCTGTAATAACGTTACGCTAACCACTACACTACTGTACCTGCCTGGGTATTTGTGGTGGGAATATGGAACGAGCTGCCAGAGGAAATGTGGGAGGCAGGTACGATTACATGTTTAAGAGACATGGATAGGAAAGATTTAGAGGGATACTTGCCAACGCAGGTAAAAGGTAGGCACCTTGTTTGACATGGACGAGTTAGGTTGAAGGTCTTTCACAAACAAGGAGACATAGCTACAAAGTAAGGGGCTGGTCATTTAAAACTGAGGTGCATAGAAATTTCTTCTCTCGGACGGTGGTGAATCTCTGGAATTCTCCTCTCCCGAGGATGGTGGAGGCCAGATCATGAGATATGTTTGTGGTGGAGGTAGATAAATACCTGAAAGATGGAGGAATTGAAGGTTATGGGGAACTGGCATAGAAGGGGAGTTGAGGCCTAGGTCAGCCATGTTATATTGAATGGAGGGGCAGGGTCGAGGGGCCTGGTTGTCCACTCCTGCTCCTACTTTCTTGTGTTCTTGTGAGTCCAATCAACACCATTAAAACAGAAGATCAGTATTGCTCTACTTAAGTTGCGATGTTGTGGGACAGGCAGATCCCACAATATCAGGCCTCTATGGGCTGGATCACTAACCCAGGTCGTTCACAAGATCACATGAGTCTCTGGCCTCCCTTTCTACTGACCTTTGCAAAGCTCAGCAAAAAAAGCTCGTGTAACTTTTCCACAAGTTTGTCTGGTCCTGCTGTCCCAGATTAGCCACAATTTAGAACATAGAACAGTACAGCACAGTACGGGCCCTTCGGCTCACAATGTTATGCCGACCTATATAAATACCCTACTCCCTAATCAATCTAACCCTTCCCTCCTACACTGCCCATAACTCTCCATTTTTCTTACATCCATGTGCCTATCTAAGAGTCTTTTAAATGTCCCCATTGTATCAGTCTCGACCACCACCCCCGGCAGTGTGTTCCAGGCACCCACCACTCTCTGTGTAAAAAACCTATCTCTGATATCTCCCCTAAGCTTTCCGAAGTTTATTGAAACTCAGCCTGCCTTTTTAGTAAGGTCTTAATTGACTGGTCATTTTCACATTGGTGTTTGTGGGAATGAGGGAGAGGGGAGGGGGAGATGCCCCACCCCTATAACTTCTACCCCTCACCCTGCAGACACTGGAGATGAGGGCAGGAGGGCATCTCACTCACCTACCAGGGAGGCTTCTGCAACCATTATCATCATGGCCTTCTGTCTGACAGAGAAGACACAGCAGATGGAGACAGCCTAGATACCCACAAGGGAAATAAAGTCGAAATTCAAGTAAATAGACAAAATTAACCAATATGCTGTTAAATAGATTTTGTTTGAAGATTATTCAGTTCAGCAGGACTGAGAAGATGGTCTCTGGCTGAGCTTGATTAGAATATTCTGTGGTAGTCTTTGCACAAATGTCTCTGGCTTGTAGTTGCCCCTAAACATTATTGAGTGACCTTTAGCATTACTCTTGAGCTGCCGTGTGGTTAAAAAGACCTTTGGGAACACAAGAACCAAATGAGATTTTAGTGTCAACATGTGCCGTGACCTTTACTTTTAACCACATCCGGTAGAATTCACAAGACTTGTTTTTTGATATAAAAGTTAAAAGTCAAGGCATTTGTTCAAAAGATTAATTAAATATTTGTCTATTGTTGCCCTTATGGAACTTTTCTCCACGGTACAAAATAAACACTTTAAGACTAAAATTGATATCTGGGAAAGCCATGTCTGGCACACAGCTCTCTCTGTCCATGAAATGAGTTTGAGATGGTTTGGAATGATATACTGCTGTGTGTACACCACCGCACTTTCTTTCCCTTCTGAATGGGGACCATTTATTTCACTCTTAAGCACTATAAGGATATGACATAAACTGTAGCACAGCGTTTGCAGACTCCAATTCCTCCAATCCTGTTAAAGGCCACCTGAACAGCAGTAATGAAAATCGCTATTTTGGGCAACTTTTCGCACCCCTGCAAAGAAAGGTCACTTCAAAGGACAATCCGGGTTCAAAATAACTCTTCATGAGTTTTCTTCTGCTGATGTCTGGACATCATGATATGGCTCATCAATGCCAGTGAGGGTATTGCTCCTTCCAAGGGATATATTAGTCCTACTGTTAACAATAAGGGGATTACTCCTGGTACTGAGAGAGGTTATGTTACCCCTACTGTTAACAGTGGATGCATTGCTGCTATACTTATCACTGGGTGTGTTCCTCCTATAGTTGTCAGTATGTATATTACTCTTCCCATTCAGAGCGGGTAAGTGGATTACTCTTATTGACAATACATGTATTATTCCCTTCGTAATAGAGTCATACAATGCAGAAACAGGCCTGTCAGCCCAGCTTGTCCATGCAGACCAAGATTCCCATCTAAGTTAGTCCCATTTGCCCGCATTTGGCCCACATCCCTCTAAACCTTTCCTATCTATGTACCTGTCCAACTAAATGTTGTTCGTGTACCTGTCTCAACCACTTCTTCAGGCAGCTCATTCCATGTACTGACCACCCTCTGTGTGAAAAACTTGCTCTTCAGGTTCCTATTAAATCTCTCCCCTCTCAGCTTAAATTTATCGGAAGAAGACTGTGTGCCTTCACCCTGTCTGTGCCCCTCTGTCTAGGCAGGCACAGCAGTGTAGCGGTTAGCGTAATGCTTTATAGCACCAGCGACCCAGGTTCAATTCCGGCCACTGTCTGTAAGGAATTTGTACGTTCTCCCCGTGTCTGCGTGGGTTTCCTCCGGGTGCTCCGGTTTCCTCCCACATTCCAAGTTGTGGGCATGCTATGTTGGCGCTGGAAGCGTGGTGACACTTGCGGCGGCCCCCATAACACTACGCAAAAAAATGTATTTCACTGTGTGTTTCGATGTACATGTAACTAATAAAGAAATCTTATCTTAGCTCATGATTTTATCCACTTCTATAAGATCACCCCTCAGTCTCCAGCGCTCCAATGAAAAAGAGCCCAACCTTCTCAACTCAGTCTCTCGAGTCCCAGCAATATCCTTGTAAATTTGATCTGCACTCTTTCCAGTTTAATGGCATCTTAACTGAGATGATTAATCGAGATTGGTCTCAGCCCAAAACACTGACTGTCCATTGCCCTCCACAGATGCTGCCTGACCCACTAGATCCTCCAGCATCTTGTCTGTAGGCTCTAGGGTCTGAATGTCCTCCTGTCTGGAACAAAGTAAATACCCTTACCCACCGAGACACTGGAGTATTATCCACCAAGATCTCTGAGACACAGCTGAGTCCAGGGGAATTGGTCCCATTTGACTTGAATTATCCGGTCGTACCCAGGCTGAGAAAGTCAAGGAGAACTCAGGAAGCTCGTTCATTCTGTGGTATAACGTTCTTGGCGATTGTCTCCCACAACCTACAAGGGGTGTCCCTCTCACTAATCATCATCCTTAAAGTTAATATGTTCAACTTGACCACACAGTACCAGGCAGACAAAGACAACGTAACGTTCTGTGTATTTCATCACTGTTGCACATTTACCTTTTATTGGCACACAGATGTGGCAGATGTTCAGATGTTGCACCCTTAGCTAAACCCACAGGTCACAGATAGCAATTATTGAGTAAAACAGGTCAGCGAGAGGGCTGAAATATCAACATATTTCCAAGGTTATCAATGACAGGGGATTAACCACTAAGCTACCAATGTACAAGTATAATCTTTACTTTGGGATGGGGCAGCAGTAGAGCTTCAAATCATAAAATCCGCTGTTTATTTGCTTCATGGATGGGCTGCCCAATTTGACCCCTCTCCATCAAGTACAGGCCCATAATGAGCCTGTTACTTTTGGGATCATTCTTGTGAACTTCCTCTGGACCCTCTCCAGAGCCATCACATTTTTTCCATAGATACACGGCCCAGGATTGCTCACAATAGTCCAAATGCAGTCTGACTAGTGCCTTATAAATCCTCAGCAGTCCATCCTTGCTTTTATGCACCAGTCCTCTCACAATGAATGCTAACATTGCACTTGCCTTCTTCACCACCAACCCAACCTGCAGGTTAACCTTAAGGGAATCCTGAATGAGGACTCCCAGGTCCCTTTGCGCCTCCGATTTCTGAATCCTCTCCCCATTTAGAAAATAGTCTACACCTTTATCCTTCGTACCAAAGTGCATAGCCCCACATTTCCCGACATTATATTCCATTTGCCACAGAGAGTGGTGGGGGCCTGGCATGCACTGCCAGGCATGGTAGAGGCAGATAGCATAAGAGTGCTTAAGAGAATATGCAGAGAAGGGATGGGTATGGTCATTGTACGGGGAAGAGGGACTAGATTAATTAGGAGTCACTGGTTTAATTAGTTTGGCACAACATTGTGAGCCAAAGGGCCTGTGCTGTGCTGTGCTGTGCTGTACTGTTCTACGTTCTATGTGCATTGTCAGAAAAGTAATGTTCAGGGTTAAAATGGAACAAAGTGAAAGCTATTCAGCCTTTTGAGTCCATCCTGCTGGGTTAGTGAGATCACCAAGAACTCTATAGACCAGGCTTATTCCTCATGTCCCTGAATATACCACAGTCTTTATTAATTGCAGATTTACCTCTCAGAACTGCTTTGGCATCAGTCACCATCTAGAGTCGTAGAACAGTAGAGAGGTACAGGGTGAAAACAGGCCCTTCGGCCCACTGAGTCGGGCCCAACCATCAACCACCCATGTTCACACCAATCCTACCCGCACCCATTTTATTCTACCTACACTCCCATCAACTGAACCCTGCCCTTCCAGATTCTACCACTCACATGCACTAGGGGCAACTTACAGCGGCCAAGTAACCTACCAACCCATACGTCTTTGGGATGTTCATCCCCACTGCCATCAGGGCCTTGAACCGATCTGTAAAACCCCAACACTATCTCAGACTATATTTCTTTCTCTCCCTCTCAACTTGGACTAATGTCGTTATGTTCATTTTGTCGTGTAAGTTATGTTCATTTAAGTTTATGTTTGGAATGCACTGCGCTGCTGCTGCAAAAAGCTAATTTTCATGGAACTTATACCCTGCGTGTGTATGCCTGTGACAATAAACATGACAATGATGACATGTGAGGAAAATGAAGCACCTGGAAGTAACCCACGCAAACTACACACAGACAGCACCGGAGGTCGGGATTGAACCCGTGTCACTGGAGCTGTGAGGCAGTGGCTCCACTAGCTACAACACTGCGCTATCCCATTTTTGGAAGTCAGTTCCATTTTTCAACCACCCTCTGTTACATAGTGTTCCTCCATTCTGCCCTGAGGGGTATGTCAAATCTTTTAACCTCTGCTCCCTAATTCAACTCCTCAACCAATGTAAACAGGTTCTCGCGATCTAGCCAATCAGTTTCCATCAATATCTTAAGAACTACAGTCAAATCACTCCTTAATTTTGAAAATTCCAGTGAATGCAACATAAATTTTCAAAATCTCTTCTCATAATTTGAACACTGACTCCTGTCAGAAGCAATGTACTGTGGTGCATTAGTCTTGTCATTCTGTATAGGAGAATCCCGACTGATTGAGGAGTTTCAAATGTTCAAGGGATTCAGCAGGGTAAATGAAGTGAAACTACTTCCTCTGTAGTGGGAGTCAGGAACCAAGCGACACAATCTTAACATAGAAGCTGGAAGTGAAATCAGTAAGTACTTTTGCCGGGTGTGATCATGGATTTTAGGAACTCTTTCTCCTGAAGATTGAGACAATTAGTGTTGGTATTGGTTTACTATTGTCACTTGTACCGAGGTACAATGAAAAACTTGCCTTGCATACCGATCGTACAGGTCAATTCATTACACAGTGCAGATACATTGAGTTAGTACAGAGTGCATTGCGGTAGTACAGGTAAAAACAATAACAGAATACAGAGTAAAGTGTCACAGCTACAGGAAAGTGCATTGCAGGTTGACAATAAGGTGCAAGGTCAAACAAAGTAGATTGTGAGGTCAAGAGTCCACCTCATCATATAAGGGAACCGTTCAATAGTCTTATCACCATGGGATAGAAGCTGTTCTTGAGCCTGGTGGCACGTGCCCTCAGGCTCCTGTATCTTCTACCCGATGGAAGAGGAGAGAAGAGAGAATGACCTGGGTGGGTGGGGTCTTTGATTATGTCGGCTGCTTCGCCAAGACAGCGAGAGGTAAAGACAGAGTCCATGGAGGGGAGGCTGGTTTCCGTGACGTGCTGGGCTGTGTCCACAAATTCTCTGCAGTTTCTTGTGGTCCTGGGCAGAGCAGTTACCGTACCAAGCCATGATGCATCCAGATAGGACGCTTTCTATGGCGCATCGATAAAGGTTGCTGAGTGTCAAACGGGACGTGCCAAATTTCTTTAGCCTCCTGAGGAAGTAGAGGTGCTGGTGAGCTTTCTTGGTCGTGGTGTCTATGTGGTTGGACCAGGAGAGGCTATTGGTGATGTTCACTCCTTGGAACTTGAAGCTCTCAGCCCTCTTGGCCTCAGCACCATTGATGTAGACGGGTGCATGTACATCGCCCCCTTTCCTGAAGTCAATGACCAGCTCTTTTGTTTTGCTGACATTAAGGGAAAGGTTGTTGTCATGACACCACGTCACTAAGCTCTCTATCTCCTTCCTGTACTCCGACTCATCGTTATGGAATCAACAAGACAATCAACTTTGTGTTCTTGCTTACCACCCTCCAGCAGCCATCTCCAACCTTCACCTCCCCTCCTCCCACCTCGTCCCATCTGTCTCTCATTTCTCCTTGTCTGCCTCCACCTATCTCCCAACTATCTCTCTTTGTCTGCCTGCAGCTGTCTCCCAACACCACCCCTGCTCCCCTCCCCTCCCTGGCGCAACCTGCCTATCATCTCTAACCCAGCCTCAGTCCACCAGTCACCCCAGACTTCTGTCTCACTCCTGTCTCCTCTTTATACTGGCCATCTCCCCTCTCCACTCTCAGTCCCAATGCAGGGTTTCAACCCAAAACGTCGACAATTCCTTTCCTCCTCCAGATACTGCTCGACCTGCTGAGTTCCTCCAGCAGATTGTTTGTTGAATCTCTCTTAACGTTGGTCCAGCTTCAAGGCTTGAACGGCCAACTCTTCTTCCTATATCTGAGTCCGATGTGACCAGGCAACTCGGTGGCAGGATGCCCAAATGGTCGCCATCCAGATGGGAAACTTGACAGTGACCGCTACCCAACTGCAGGAGCATCGCAGCCACATCTCGCCCTGTTGCAGCCCATTCACATTCTCTCTCGCTGGACAATGTCCAGAGGACAGAAGCTGATACAAAGAATGTTGTAGCTCTGCAGTCACTGCCTCCTCTGAGCAGTGATATTTAGAAATTTTAATTATCGTTCTGGTTTTAATAAGCCTGTATGAGTAGCAGAATGCAGAGTGATATTTCTCATATCCTACCCACCTCGAATCACATTGGATTAGTGAAAGGACAGACCCTGGATTGGTTTATGCCTCATTCTTTCCACTGAAGATGCAAAGTCCTGATTATGCAGATACATAATCAGACCAAGATGCAGGCACGGTGGTGTAGCAGTTATAGTAATGCTTTACAGCGCCAGTGACCCGGGTTCAATTCCAGCCGCTGTCTGTAAGGAGTTTGTACGTTCTCCCCGTGTCTGCATGGGTTTCCTCCGGATGCTCCGGTTTCCTCCCACATTCCAAAGATGTACAGGTTAGGAAGTTGTGGGCATGCTATGTTGGCACCAGAGGTGTGGTGACACTTGCAGGCTGCCCCCACAACACTCTATGCAAAAGATGCATTTCACTGTGTGTTTCAATGTACATCTGACGAATAAAGATATCTCATCTACATTGACAGCACTGAGGTAGGAGACAAGAGAGATTTGTCACAAAAAGTGTCCCTAACCTTGAAATTTCAGGATATTACGCATGCATAAAACGACAAAGAGATATGTGCTCCTTAAAGATCAAATGGGCATATACAGCTCCTGACCAAACTCACTGCATCTTTATTGCTATGCATTCATTTAAGAAATGTAGGGATTTAATTTATTGCAAATCAATAATTGACCTGAAATCAAAATACTGGCGATCCAAGCTGAAACAGACCATGCTGGAAATACTCAACAGGTCAAGCAGTATCTGTGGACAAGGAGATGGTACTCATTCTCTCTCCACAGATGCTTCCTGATCTGCTGAGCATTTCTGACATTTTCTAATTTTTCCCCTAAGTTGAACAAAGAGGCTTGCTTTGCCTTTTCAGGAGGCATCCATGGGCTGGAGCCTCATAAAGGCCATACTGGATGAAGATGTAAAGGATATTATCTAACTAGTTGGGTGTTTACAACAATCTAACTATTTACCGGTCACCAGTACAGTTACTAGCCCTTTGGTACCAATTTATTTAATGAACAGAGTGTGAATTTCCCAACAGGCATGGTGGGATTCGAACTCACGTTTCCTGATATTTAGTTTAGGTCTCTGGGTTACGAGGGCAGTAATCCATCCACCATGCTACCAACTGCACTAAAGGGGGGAAGGGTTACGGGGAAAAGGCAGGAGAATGAGGTTGAAAAAAAAATCAGCCTTGATTGAATGGCGGAGTAGACTCGATGGGCCAAATGGCCTAATTCTGCTCCCAAATCAGAATCAGAGTTTATTATCACTGACTTAAGTGATGTGAAATTTGGTTTTTTTTGCCGCAGCTGTAAGGTGCAAAGACATAAAAATTCTATAAGTTACAAAAAATAAACAGTGCAAAAAAAAAGGAATGAACGAGGTAGTGTTCATGCGTTCATGGACTGTTCAGAAATCTGATGGCGGAGGGGAAGAAGCTGTTCCTGAATCATTGAGTGTGGGTCTTCAGGCTCCTGTACCTCCTCCCCGATGGTAGTAATGAGAAGAGGGCATGTCCCGGGTGGTGAGGGTCCTTAGTGATGGATCTTATGGTCTTATGGTCTAATGTAGTAAAGCACCACACAGAAGAATCATAAAACACTAAGCAGCACATGGAGATGCAGCATAGAAACAGGCACTTCAGCCCAGCAGGTCTATGCCAACCATCAAATACCTCCTCTACAAATCCAATTTACCAGCACTTGGTCCATGGCTTTCTATGCCTTGGTGATTTAAGTGCTTGTCTAGATGCTTCTTGTGAGAGTACCTAACTCCACCAGCTTCTCAGTCAGTGAGTTCCAGATTCCAGACACCCTCTAGGTGAAAAAAACTTCCTCAGATCCCTTAACCCTTACCCTAAGCTTATGCCCTCTATTTTCAGCTATCTCTGCTATGGGAAGACGTTCCCTTCTACCTTCCGTTTCAATGCCCCATGTAATTGTGTACACCTCGATCAGGTCTTCTTTCAGCATCCTTCACCAAGGGAAACAAGCTCAGATATCCAGTCTCACATCAAAGCTGAAAGTCTCCATCCCAGGCAACATCCTGGTGCGTCTCCTCTGCTCTCTATTACTCTAGGTATAATATTGCAGATTACCAAAATCTTGATCAATGACATAGGTTTTAAGGAGAACCTTAAAAGGAAGGGAAGGATTGGGGTGGTAGAAATGCAGAGAGATTTAGGGAGGGAATTCCAGAGTTTTGGAGGTATGGCTGCTGCTGATGAAATCCAGAACTCTTAAGACACTCTAAGGCACAGATGTTTCAGAGAGTTACGAAGATATGGCACGTGGTAACAGTCCAACTGCAAAGGTTTTCTAAAACTGGACATGTGAATATATTTGAATACGTATCATAGTTTACGTAAGCCGTGAAGGACATTGGCCTGAAACACTGGTTTTGTTGGTTTCACTGCTGATTTACTGGCACTTTGTTGGTTGGCTTATCCGTGCTTACAGATTGCAAGGTGAAAGCCAAAGATGGAGATCAGAAACCAGCCAAGCTGAACTCCCCCACTCTCCCGCTGAACCCATCACTGAGCTTTGGGGCAGGCCAAGACATGGGACAAAGCTCTGGACGTACACCACATCCAAAACCTCAGCTTGGCCTAAGTAACACAGATCCATTCATTTGGATGGGGAGGTCAACCTTGATTGGAAACATAAGTATAGGTAAATATTTGTTTCTTATTTTGCTTAAAATTAGTGTTTCGAATTAACATAGCACTTAAAGGTATTTTAATATACATGTACTATGTTTTCACTTCTTAGTTTTTAATCATTTTTATTTGAAACTGTTCAAATCCTGTTTTTTAAGTGATTTTGATTATCAGACACGGAAGTGTAGCGGTTAGCATAATGCTTTACAGCACCAGCAACCCGGGTTCAATTCTGGCTGTTGTCTGTAAGGAGTTTGTACGTTGTCCCCGTGTCTATGTGGGTTTCCCCTGGGGGCTCCGGTTTCCTCCCACATTCCAAAGACGTACGGGCTAGGAAGTTGTGGGCATGCCATGTTGGTGCCGGAAGCGTGGCGACACTTGCGGGCTGCCCCCAGAACGCTCCACGCAAAAGATGCATTTCACTGTGTGTTTCGAGGTACATGTGACTAATAAAGATGTCTTATCTTATCAGAGACATTTAAAAACGGTTCAAAGGCTTTTGACAGCAGTGATCAAAGTGCCAGGACCTGTTTCCTGTAGACTACCTCACCTCAGCAAGTTTCCATGTTGGTGTAACTTTCAGGAAAATCAGACCCACAGGACAACAAAATGTAAATGCATCTAAGGGAATCATGTACAAATATCGAGAGAGCATATTCCACATTCAACTGCCAATGTACAGGTCCATGGACACAAGCTAATTTACATACTTTAAAATTTATGAATTGTTTAATTTTTAATTGTTTAAGTTAAGGCTTTTTAAAGTTAAGATTTTGTGATTGTTCCATTAACATGTAATAACTTTTGAATGTTTTTGAATGTCAGGGATAACCAAATTATAGATTATCATGAAAAAATTCAGCACATGTTCTTCTACAAATCTGTTCCATGTGGCATAGCTGAGCCAAAGCTGTGAAAGGTAACTCGATGATATAGTAATCTTTTTGTATATCAACTGTCTCAGAAGTGATCGCAAGTCAATGCTGAACAGAAAGCATTAATTTCGATAGGGTTCCACAAGGTGGGGACAAAGTTAGTGCCAAATGTATTTTTCAGTTGAAATAAAGTTAGAAACTGTAGTTGGAATAGCGTGTGGTTGACGGGGGAGGTTTAGAAGATAGTAGAACAGGACATTTTGCATTTAGATCCTGTGATTGTCATCCAGGTAGAACTACAAAACACTAACTTCCATTTATTCTTTAAATTCACTAACTTCTTTAAAAGCTTGGAGGCAAACATGGAAATTCAAAATCTCTGCTCAGTATAAGCAAGACCTTGCAAATGTAACTCAGTCTCTGTTTTAAAAAGCAAGCTGTTTATTTTGGTATGATGCTGAGGTTTAATGGGTTGGAATTTGATTGGACCAGTCGGTGTTTTCCTCTGCCATACTTTGGGGATTCCAGAGCAAATAGAAGTCGCTCTCTGCCAGCATAGAACATAGAACGTTACAGCACCGTACAGGCCCTTCAGCCCACGATGTTGTGCCGACATCTTATCCTGCTCTAATATCTATCTAACCCCTCTCACATAGCCCCCCATTTCTCTGTGTTTCCCATTTGAACCTTGACCAGTGTCGGAGCCACCAGTTGGTGGCATTTCTCTGGAGGTTACACTGCAGGATCTGCCCACTGAACCTGGAGTCACCGAGTCCTGCAGGAACAGGCCCTTCAGCCCACCAGATCCATGCTGACCATCAAGTACCACCTACCCTAATCCCATTTACCAGCACTTGGTCCCGTAGCCTTCTATCCCTTGGCAACGCACATGCTCATCTATGTACTTCTTAAATGCTGTGAGAGTACCTATCTCCACCACCCACACAGGCAGTGTGTTCCAGATTTCAATCACCCTCTGGGTGAAAAATTCTTCCTTCTAAATCTCTTACCCTTTATCCTAACCTATGTACTCTAGTTTTAGATACCTCTGCTATGGAGAAAAGCCTCCTACTATTTACCCAACCTATGCCCCTCATAACTTAGTACACCTCTATCAGTCCGCAGCCCCTCAACCTTGTCTACTGCAAGGAAATCAAGCCCTGCCTGTAGCAGATTTGCAGTTAGCTCATTCATTTGAATGGTGAGGAATAAATCCAAGAACATTGGGTCATTTACATACTTTTGTATTAATCGATTGCTTAATTGTTTAAATGTTTTAAAGCATTTTAATTTTTGAAGGGTTTATGTTTTTTAAATTAAGATTTTGTGATATTTTTCCATTGATTTATAACAGTTTTTGTTTGAGATTATAAGGAACACTCAGAAGCATTCATAGTTCTTGATTGATTTGACAGTTGGCTAAGCTGGGGGTGTCACATTGATGGCTTACAAAGTTCTTTTACACTGTTTTTTTGTGGGCAGGCCTTGTTCTCTTCACACCCCACTCCCCCAAGCCCATAGTCTTATGCTATGCAAGTCCTTGTGATTTTTGAACAGGAAATCAATAGAAGGGGACCAGAATAAAATACATCGGAATTCCGTACAGCTCAGTGGTGGGCACAGGTTGCTTGGCATTGGTACAAGATGAGTTGGGACATCATGGCAGTGACAGAAGGGTGCAACTTCACGGCAATCAGTTTACATCAGAAGTTTGCATTATAATTGTGGGCTGAAATGTTCGTAAAGGGAGCATGGGCAAACATACCATTTTTATTGTAAATTGTAACTAATGTTTTACTGCAACACTTCAAATACGATCCACACTCAGAAGGATGAAGAAACTGTTATAAAATGGTAAATTTAGCATCCCTTTTGTTCATTGCTTTTCAAGAATTAACCGTGGAAGGATCTGTGGTTGGTTTTTCAATTCTTTCATTCAAGTTTTAAATTCATGCAACGGTGACAAATGTGCGCTCAATGGCAACGAGGAACATTTTCTCATAATGAAAGCGGAAAATAGCTTGAATAATATTTGGAGACTTCTCTGAGCCTCAGCGAACCGAATTTAGCAGGAAAACCATTACTGAGGGGCTTGTTTTCTTTGAGTTCAGATAGGTTATCGCAGAGAGTGATAGGAATAAAGAGAGAGTTGGTCAGCACACACTTGCTGAGAATATAAAACTCTGGTTGGGCCACATCTGGAGTATTGCATTCAATTCTGGTCGCCCCATTATAGGAAGGATGTGGAGGCTTTGGAGAGGGTGCAGAAGAAGTTTACCAGGATGCTGTCTGGAGTAGAGGGCATGTTCTATAAGGAGAGGTTGGACAGAATGGGGTTGTTTTCTCTGGAGCGGCAGAGGCTGAGGGGAGACCTGATAGAAGTTTATAAAAGGATGAGAGGCATAGATAGAGTATCTTTTTCTTTTTCCAATATCCTTATCCTGGGGTTGAAATGTCTAATACTAGG
The DNA here is from genome assembly GCF_009764475.1 of Pristis pectinata. Taxonomy (NCBI): domain Eukaryota; kingdom Metazoa; phylum Chordata; class Chondrichthyes; order Rhinopristiformes; family Pristidae; genus Pristis; species Pristis pectinata. The sequence continues at coordinate 6,750,362 of NC_067427.1, read as the reverse complement.
GGGCATGCATTTAAGGTGAGAGGGGGTAAGTTCAAAGGAGATGCACAGGGCAAGTATTTACAGAGAATGGTGGCTGCCTGGAATGCGCTGCCAGGGGTGGGGGTGGAGGCAGATATGACAGAGATGTTTAAGAGGTTCTTAGATAGGCATATTAATATGCAGAGAATGGAGGGGTATGGACCATGTACAGGAAGAAGGGATTAATATAATTAGGTGTTGTTGGCTTAATTAGTTAAGCACAACATTGTGGGCCGAAGGGCCTGTTCCTGTGCTATGTTGTTCGATGTTCTGTGTACTGTTTGCACTATGATTTAATTTTCGTCAGAGTGTAAGCTGAATTGATATTTTATCCAAATGATATGAAAAAAATCCAAAAGTAGGTTTGTAATATTTGTTGAGCATAACCTTCAAAAGATCACTATTAACTTTTGAGAGGGCAGTTGTTTCACAGAAAGAAGCAGGTGAGAATTCTGGGTGAAGTGTTTGGTGTTCCCCAGTTTATGTCAGGAATTCGAAAGGAGTTTTGGTCAAAATGTATTGATTTATGCACCAGCAGTTGGCAATTATAATAATGACCAGGGTCAGGTGGCTAATTAGGGGGGATCCTCAAAGAAATGCCAACTAACTGCAGTGAAAGCTCAGACAACCAGACTTAAGAACAGCTTCTTCCTCACTACTGTCAGACCCCTGAACCAATCCCCTCTTTCACATCCCCTTCCCCGTGGTGCTGCCATGTTCTTAATTCTACTTCCGTTCTTGTCATTTTGGCGTGTCTTTTTGCACTACCTCAGTTTGCATGACTATACTTTGCACCATTTCGTTCCACGGCAGTGTAGCGGTTAGCGTAATGCTATTACAGCACCAGCGAGCTGGGTTCATTTCCCGCCGCTGTCTGTAAGGAGTTTGTACGTTCTCCCCGTGTCTGCGTGGGTTTCCTCCGGGTGCTCCGGTTTCCTCCCACATTCCAAAGACATACAGGTTAGGAAGTTGTGGGCATGCCATGTTGGCGCCAGAAGCGCGGCGACACTTGCGGGCTGCCCCCAGAACACTCTACGCAAAAGGTGCATTTCACTGTGTGTTTCGATGTACATGTGACTAATAAAAAAATCTTATCTTTTTGCGCTTGTTGCTGTATTTATTGTCATGTTTATTATTGCCATGTACACTGTTTACTCTGTGAGCTTCATGCAAGCAAGGAATTTCATTGCATCCTGGTGTATATGATAATCTGATCTGATCTCCACCTTGATGCATTCCAATACAGTGGGGAAGTACAGAATGTGGTGGATCTAGTCATCCCATTCCTTGCTCTTTCCCTGTAGCTCTGCAAATTACATTCCTTCTAGTGCCTACCCAACCCTGCCTTGACTGTCCTGACATTCTCTGCTTTATTATTTGCGTTAAAGTGGCTTTCCTTTGTCCTTGGCCCTTCCTTGGAATCTTGGGTCTCTTATCCTTAAACCATCCACCAAAGAAAAAAAATCTTCCCGCTATTTACCTAGTAACAATCAAACCTCATCTCAATCTTCTTGGGTCCAGTCTGACCTTGTAGTTGAAGTCTGTCATCCTTGGAACCATTCTATTAAAATCTATTCAACTGGGCCAGTGCCAACAGTAACTCAACATCCTAGCCTTACAAAGACCTGGTCAGAATCATACTGCCCCAGACAATATTCTCTCCTTTGGAAAGCTGCCTTAATTAGCTTCCCATGACAAACACCTTGGCAAATGTTGAATAAAGCACACAGATATCAATATAGATTTCATTTTAAAATATTGCAGTAGGCTGCCATGACCCTTTACACGTCACAATTTGTTACATCCACAATGTCTGAAATCCACAAACAATTACAACTGACTAGTTTTTGGAATTTATAATTAACTTAATTGCCTGGACTGTTCACCTGGAGACATGGCTTCTAGAAAACCAGCCTGGAGTTGAAACTAAATTTCACAACCCAGACTGCTCGTTAAGGAAGCTTTTCAAAGAAAAGAATACTGTTTAGTGCAGTATTATTCTCGGCAGTTCCTGACCAGCCCAGCTCACACTGTTAGGAGGTTAAGGAGGTTTGGCTTGTCACCAAGTATACTAACAAACTTCTACAGATGTACTGTTGAACATATCCTGACTGGTTACGTCATGGTCACAGAACAGGCCCTTCGGCCCACAATGTTGTGCCGACATTTTATCCTGCTCTAAGATCTATCTAACCCTTCCCTCCCACATAGCCGTCCATTTCTTGATCACTCATGTGTCTATCTAGGAGTCTCTTAAACGTCCCTAAAGTATCTGCCCCCACAACCTTTGCTGGCAGTGCGTTCCACGCATCCACCACTCTGTGTAAAAAACTTACGCTTGACATCCCCCTTATACCTTCCTCCAATCACCTTAAAATTATGCCCCCTCGTGTTAGCCATTGTCGCCCTGGGAAAAAAGTCTCTAACTGTCCACTTGATCTATGCCTCTTATCATCTTGTACACCTCTATCAAGTCACCTCTCATCCTCCTTCTCTCCAAAGAGAAAAGCCCGAGCTCACTCAACCTATCTTCATAAGACATGCTCTCCAATCCAGGCAGCATCCTGGTAAATCTCTTCTGCACTCTCTCTAAAGTTTCCACATTCTTCCTATAGTGAGGTGACCCGAACTGAACACAATACTCCAAGTGTGGTCTAACCAGAGTTCTATAGAGCTGCAACATCACCTCACAGCTCTTGAACTCAATATCCCAACTAATAAAGTCCAACACATCATAACCCTCCCTAACAAACCTATCAACCTGTGCGGCAACCTTGAGGGATCTATAGACATGGACCCCAAGATCCCTCTGTTCCTCCACACTGCTAAGTCCTGCTATTAACCTTGTATTCTGCTTTCAAATTTGATCTTCCAAAGTGTATCACTTCATTCTTGTGACTGCTGTTTATCTGATGCTCTGTGCCTGTGATGCTGCTGCTAGTAAGTTTTTCATTGCACCTGTGCACACATGTACTTGTGCAGATGACAATAAATTCAACAGTTAACTGTGTACAGATGGCTCAGACTTTGACCTACTTGAATGGGCATTCAGTGATGAATGTTACTGCAATGGGAAACCAGGCGATATCTCTACAACTCCAACTGGAGAAAGAAAGCACATAGAGATGTGTAAAGACAGCTTAAGGGCAGCTTCTACCCCACTGATAAGACTATTGAATGGTTCCCTTATACAATGAGATGGACTCTGACCTCACGATCTACCTTGTTGTGTCCTTGCACCTTATTGCGCTGCACTTTCTCTGTAGCTGTGACACTTTACTCTGTACTGTTATTGTTTTTACCTGTACTACCTCAATGCACTCTGTACTAACTCAATGTAACTGCACTGCATAATGAATTGACCTGTATGATCGGTTTGTAAGACGAGCTTTTCACTGTACCTCGGTACAAGTGACAATAATAAACCAATACCAATACCAATACCAAGAGTAGAATATTAATGTTGAAATCTTCAGAAAAATGAGAGGTGATCACATCCAAGTTTCCGAGAGGGATTGGCAGGGTAAATGCTGAGAGCTGGTTTCTCAAGGTAGAGCGACAAGCACCAAAAAGATAAAGGGTCAGCCATCTAGCACCAAGGTAGAGTCATAGAGCGATACAACACAGAAACAGGCCCTTCAGCCCAACTTGTCCATGCTGTCCTTGATGCCCACCAAGCTAGTCCCATTTGCCTGTGTTTGGCCCATATCCTTCTAAACCTCTCCTATCCATGTTAGTATCCAAATGTCTTTTGAATGTTGTTATTGTAGCTGCCTCAACTACTTTCTCTGGCAGCTCATTGCATAAATACACCACCCTCCGCGTGAAGAAGTAGCCCCTCAGGTTCCTTTTAAATCTTTCCCCCCTCACCTTAAACCTATGCCCTCTGGTTTTTAGATCCCTACCCTGGAGAAAAGATTATGTACTTCCACAGATGCCTTTAACCAGATCGCTGAAAATCTTCAAATCTTTGGAAATCTGTATCCAGGGCTGTGCCCGCTGAGATCAAAAGATTTTTTTGATTTTGGGACTTGGGGATGTGGGAATCAGGTGGGAAAATGGACGAGATGTAGGATCAGTCAAGATCTTATTGAAGGGCAGACAATGGCATTCTCCAACTTCTATTTGCTACGTTTCAAAATAAATGATTACTGAAGTTTGAATAGCTCATTTCCTGTTTGAGTGGACACAAACAGATAGTGATACGTTGATTGGAAAAAGAAATATACAGAACAGAAGAAGTTGAATTAAACAGAGTTTACTATTAAGGAGATGCTTACTGCTAATGCAATTCACATGTAAAAGGAAGAGGATCCACAGTTCATCTCACAATACTTCCTTGATCCAGTGCCGGACACCATCTTTGTTCATGCCCTCTGTCACAGAACTTTCACAATGAACAGTAATGCCCTGGGGAGTGTTGTAGAACAGAGTACAAGTACATGGCTCCCTGAACGTGGTGTCACAGGTAGAAAGGGTGGTGAAGAAAGCTTGTGGCACAATGGCCTTCATCAGTCAGGGCACTGAGTACAGAAGTTGGGATGTTATGTTGCAGTTGTACAGGATGTTAGTGAGGCCGCATTTGGAATATTGTGTTCAGTTTTTGTTACCCTGCCATGGGAAAGTTGCCATTAAGCTGGAGAGCATTCAGAGGAGATTTACGAGGTTGTGACAGGACTCGAGGAACTGAGTTATGGAGAGAGGTGAGCAGTTTTGGGATTTTTTTCATTGGAACGGAGGAGAATTAGGGAGATCTTATAGAGATGTATAATATCATGAGGGGCATAGATCTGGTGAATGTGCACAGTCTTTCTCTCAGGGTTGGGGAATCAAGAACTAGAGGACACCGGTTTAAGGTGAGAGGGGAGAGATTTAATAGGAACCTGAGGGTCAACTTTTTTACCCAGAGTCTGTGGTCAGTATATGGAATGAGCTGCCAGAGGAAGTGGTTGAGGCAGGTACATTAACAACATTTAAAAGACGCTTGGGACAGGTACATGGATAGGAACTGCTTAGAGGGATATGGGTCAAATGCAGGCAAATGGGACTAACTTAGATGGGAATCGTAGTCGGCATGGACCGGTTGGGCTGAAGGGCCTGTTTCTGTGCTGTAAAATTCTATGACTCAGAGTGGTGAGTGCATGGAATGGGCTGCCGGCAACGGTGGTGGAGGCGGACACTATAGGGTCTTTTAAGAGACTGTTGGATAGGTACATGGAGCTGAGAAAAGTAGAGGGCTATGGGTAAGCCTAGTCATTTCTAAGGTAGGGACATGTTTGGCACAGCTTTGTGGGCCGAAGGGCCTGAACTGTGCTGTAGGTTTTCTATGTTCTATGTTCTCTATGACTCAGTGGTTCTCCCAACCCATTGGACTCACGCACCAAACCGTTTCCATTTACAGGTCCTCCCTGGGTTACAGCAAGGTTCCGTTCCTGTCAACTGCTCGTAGCCCAAACAGTTCTCAAGTCAAAATTGCGGCCGCAAGCCGAGTTCTCAGGTGGCAGGAGAGACCTGCAACAGCAAGTCCATCCCACCGATCACCAACACTTTCTCAAGGACAACTACAGACGGGCAATAAATGCTGGCCTTCCTCAAGAGATCCAAGTTCAAATCCCACCGTGGCAGGTGTAGAATTTTAATTTGTGGTTGTATCAATCTGGAACAAAAAAGATACCAGCAATAGTAAACATTTTTCTGCTGGACTGTTATAAATGTGCCTCTGGTTCACCAAAGTGATCCAATGAAATGGTCATGCTGAACCATTACTGTGGCCCATTGATGTAGGATTGGATAGGAGAACAAGCACTGGCATCAGACTCACTAGACCCTCACAGAAGCCACCAGATGCTCATTTGTCAACCTAAGAGGATGTGTCTCTGGCCAAAGGCTTTGGTGAAGGAGTGTAGAGGTGAGGGCAAGTGGCTAGATGTGAAAGCCAATCATCATATGGCCACAGAGAGCAGGGATGGTGCCCTCTTGTGGGAGGGTTTGTGTCACTGAAGATAAGGGGAGGACTGAGTGAGAAATGACCCAGAGGTAACTTCTTAACTGCTGCTCTCGTCGACTTCTGTCCCTGTCTCATATCCTGAACAAAGACGGAGAACAGTCTTTGTACCAAGTGACAACTTTATATGGCCCAAAATCAGAAATTTTCAGCAGGTCAGGCAGTTTCCTTGGAAGGTGAAGCAGTCCTTAACATTTCAGTTTGAAGACCCTTCATCAGGACTGCAGAGTAAGTGGAGAAGGGGTGGTTAGGGAAAAGAGAACATCTCTGATTGGAGTGGGCTGGAATTGCTATGGTGGTAAGTTGTCGAAAAGCAATCTGCTTGACTGATTGATGATGACAGTTACAGAGACCAAAACCAAACTAAGGGAGATGTAAAAGCTGTGAAATGCAGATTAAGAGCCATGGGAATGCCTGTCAGATCAGTCAGTGCAGGGAAAAGAGAAAAAAAGTGAGTTAATATCACAACACACAAAATGCTGGAGAAACTCAACAGGTCAGGCAGCGTCTGTGGAGGGAAATGGACGGTCAACTTTTCAGGTTGATGGTCTCGACCCGAAACATCGACCATCCATTTCCCTCCATAGATGCTGCCTGATCCGCTGAGTTCCTCCAGTATTTTGTGTGTTGCTTCAGATTCCAGCACGTGTAGCCTCTTGTGTGCTGAGTTAATATTATAGGTGGATAGACTGCAGCAGAACTGGCTAGTTCTGTTCCACACAGAATGTGGATGTGAAACAGATGCCAGAGGTAGATTTTTTTACACAGAGAGTGGTGGGTGCCTGGAACACACTGCCAGGGTTGATACAACAGGGACATTTAAAAGATTCTTAGATAGGCACATGGACATAAGAAAAATGGAGGGTTATGGGCAGGTAGGAGGGAGGGGTTAGATTGATCAGGGAGTAGGTGTTTATATAGGTCGGCACAACATCGTGGGCCAAAGGGCCCGTATTGTGCTCTACTGTTCCATGTTATCTGAAGTTGTTAAATTCTCCTTCTTTCTCCACAGATGCCGCCTGACCTGCTGAATGTTTCCAGCAATTTGCACTTACCTTTCAGATTTTCAGCAGATTTTTGATATTCCCTTACAAGGTCCAATGGTTCTGTTCAAACACATTCATTACTTGCCTGCAGTTTAGTGATACAGGGTTCTGTCCAGCTGCTGGTTTCTCCAAATATTTCAGCATTTAGAAATTACAGAATTAATGGTCGATTAATTTCCATAAATTAACATTTCCACCTGAAGCAACTTGCAGCAACAGGTTTCTGAACAGAAGGGTTTGTTTTTCTCTGTGGACGCAGTGTGGCCTTTAGGAGTAAGGATTGCTCTTTCCAACTCCCTCACTCTCCTGTTTATTAACTACAGCTCCACCTTCAGTACTATAATCCCAAGCAAACTCATCACCAATCTCCGAGACCTGGGACTCAACACCTCCCTCTGCAACTGGATCCTTGACTTCCTGACCAACAGACTGCAATCAGTGAGGACAGGCAGCAACACCTCCAGCACGATTATTCTCAACACTGGTGCCCGACAAGGCTGTGTCCTCAGCCCCCTACTCCCTATACACTCATGACTGCGTGGCCAGATTCTGCTCTAACTCCATCTACAAGTTTGCAGATGATACCACGGTAGCAGGCCGTATCTCAAATAATAATGAGTGGGAGTACAGGAAGGAGATAGAGAGCTTAGTGATATGGTGTCATGACAACAACCTTTCCCTCAATGTCAGCAAAACAAAAGAGCTGGTCATTGACTTCAGGAAAGGGGGTGGTGTACATGCACCTGTCTAAATCAATGGTGCTGAGGTCGAGAAGGTTGAGAGCTTCAAGCTCCTAGGAGCAAACATCACCAATAGCCTGTCCTTATCCAACCACATAGTCGCCACGGCCAAGAAAGCTCACCAGCGCATCTACTTCCTCAGGAGGCTGAAGAAATTTGGCATGTCCCCTTTGACACTCACCAACTTTTATCGATGCACCATAGAAAGCATCCTATCAGGATGCATCATGGCTTGGTATGGCAACTGTTCTGCCCAGGACCGCAAGAAACTGCAGAGAGTTGTGGACGCAGCCCAGCACATACGCGGAAACCAGCCTCCCCTCCAAGGACTCTGTCTATACCTCTCGCTGCCTTGGTGAAGCAGCCAGTATAATCAAAGACCCCACCCACCTGGGTCATTCTCTCTTCTCCCCTCTCCCATCAGGCAGAAGATACAGGAGCCTGAGGGCACATACCACCAGGCTCAAGGACAGCTTCTATCCCATGGTGATAGGACTATTGAACGGTTCCCTAGTATGATGAGATGGACTCTTGACCTCACAATCTACCTTGTTTGACCTTGCACCTTATTGTTTTCATGCAATACACTTCTCTGTAGCTGTGACACTTGACTCTACATTCTGTTATTGTTTTTACCCTGAACTACCTCAATGCACTATAATGAATTGATCTGTACGAATGGTATGCAAGACAAGTTTTTCACTGTACATCGGTACAAGTGACAATAATAAAACCAATAAACTTCACATCACTTGAATGTGGGTGAATTATCCACAGTATGGCTTGTGTTTGGTGACGCAGTTGTCCTGGGGAAAGAACGTGCATTTATGTACCATCCTTGATGCCTTGAGGCTCAATGATGATTGGTAGGCAAACACTGCATCTAATTTGGGCATAGTACAATCCACAGAACAACTGAGATGATCAGTTGTGGAGTGGCGGAATTTTGGTCTGAGCTGGGACTTCCAGGATTTTAAACCAGCAAGTAGATTTCCCCATTCATTTTCAGGCTGATTTGACCACAAGATGTCATCCTGCTTGGATTCACTGGAATTATTTCACCACAGTCCTTGAACACACTGGCAAAACGTTGCACCTTGCCAGGGTATTGTGAGGCAGCAGGAGCCCACACCCTGCCCAGGCTTGACAGCATCTGAACAAGTGTGAGGTTGTGGGTATGCGCAGGTGAACTTTTGTTATTAATTCCCGGGATTTGTTGAGGGAATATCTCAGATGGGATTGGACAGGGATTGCTATGATCAAACGCAGTATCACCAACTTCCCTTCAGAAGATGGCGGTGAGCTCCCGTCTTGAATCACTGCATTCCTTCTGGTGAAGGTGCTCCTGTGGTGTTGTTGGGGACAGTGTTCCAGGGTTCAGATCCAACAGTGATAATGGACCAATGGTATATTTTCAAGTCAGGAGACTATGCAACTTGAAGGGGAACTTGTAAGTGGTGGTGTTCCCATGGACCTTGTCCATTCTTGTTAGGGAGTGGAGTAGATAACCCTGGATGACATTTATTTTGTGTTGAAACAAGGAGTTTCCAATCAAAGTCAGCTTGCAAGTTTGGTGAGTGCAGGCAACTCCAGGAATGTGCATCCGGCTTTGATCTCTGAATAGTGGCTTGATGGTGGAGATCGTGGGTTTAGGAGGTGCCATTGGAGTAGCCTAAGTGAGTTACTGCAATGTTTTTCACATCCTCTGCAGCCGCTGTACACTTGGTAGTGGAAGGAATGAAGATTTAGGGTGGTTTGTGGGGTGTCTCTCAAATAGGCCGCCCTATTCTGGGGTCTTGAGCATTGGTGGAGCTGAATTCACCCAAGCAAATGGAGAGTATTCCATGACACCCCTGACTTGTGCCTTGTAAATGGTATAAATGCTTTGGGATATCGGTAGTTGAGTCACTTGCTGCAGGATAGTCGGCCTCTGCGGCCACAGTGTTTATGTGGCTGGTCTAGTTAAGTTTCTGGTCAAGGATGACCGCAAGGATACTAATGTTGGGGACTTAGTGATGGTTACGTCATTTGCTGCATTACATAAGAACTGAATGCAAAACCCTCTGAAAATCATCGGAAGTTCTTTCTGTGCGCAGCCTTCAGCTTCCCAACAGAATTAAAGTCAGACATTACATCGGAAAGATGCCATTAAGCTGGAAAGAGTGCAGAGGAGATTTACCAGGATGTTGCTTGGACTCGAGGGACTGAGTTGTGGAGGGGAGTTGGGTTAGGGCTTTTTTCATTGGAGTGTAGGAGAATGAAGGGTGATCTTATAGAGGTGCATAAAATCATAAAGGGAACAGATAGAGTGAATGCACAGTCTTTTTCCCAGGGTTGGGGAATCAAGAACTAGAGGGCATAGATTTAAGGTGAGAGGGGAGAGATTTAATCTTTTTCACCCAGAGGGTGGTGAGTATATGGAACGAGCTGCCAGAGGAAGTGGTTGAGGCAGGTACATTAACAACACTTAACAGGTACTTGCACAGGTACACGGATGGGAAAGCTTTAGCGGGATACGGGCCAATGCAGGCAAATGGGACTAGCTTAGATGGGAATCTTGGTCGACATGGACCAGCTGGGCCGAATGGCCATTTTCCTGCTATACGACCCTATGACTCAATGAATACACGCTGTGGAGTTATCTTGTGTGCTGTGGGTGAGGGAGCCATAGACTTAGTGAATGGACCATTGTATATAGGGTTGGGGAAGAGGGTGTCATTTGGACTTTGTATAAAATGGAACCTGTTTTACATTTGGAAACTTGTAGCTTTGAAGGTCTACAATGATCACCTGTTGAAGGCAGAGTGTAGTAACAGCTGCACATTGCTTGCAGTTTTTAATTGATTCAGAGGATGTGCGTTTTGCAGGCATTGCCAAAGTCTATTGCCCATCTGTAAGTGCTCATGAGAAGGTGAAGGTGAACTGCCTTCTCAAACCTCTGCAGGTAATGTGGTGACTGTTCTCGCCGGTGCTGTCTGGAGGGAGTTCCAGGATTTAGACCAAGCAACAATGAAAGAACAGTGATATACTTCCAAGTTGGGATGGTGCGCAACTTGGAAGGGACATTGCAGATAGCGGTGTTCCCTGCACCTGCTGCCCTTGTCCACGGTGAGAGAAGTTGTGAGGTGCTGTTGGAGTAACTTGGGTGAATAACTGCAGTGCGTTTTGTGGATGGTACACACTGCAACAACTGTGCACTAGGGGAGGGGATGAACGTTTAGGGTGATTGATGGGCTGCTGATAAAATCACTGCCCTACCCTGCACTTTAGTGGGGGGGGGGGGTGCGTGCAAGGGCAATTCAAGCCACTAATCCATGGTTTGAGCAGCCGCAGGGCAGCATGGTTGTGCAGCGGGTAGTGCTACTGCCTCTTCGCTCCACGGACCTGGTCCAGTCTTGACCTCCGGTGCTGTCTGTGTGATGTTTGCGTGTTCTCTCTGTGACCACGTGAGATTCCCTCAAGCATTCTGGTTTCCTCCCACATCCCAAAGTTGATTGGCTGGTGTAAGTTACCTCTTAAGAGCAGGTTAATGGCATAAAGACCATAAGATCATAAAATATAGGAGCAGAATTAGGCCATTCGGCCCATCGAGTCTGCTCCACAATTCAATCATTGCCAATTTTGTTTTCAACCACATTCTCCCACCTTCTCTCCACAACCCTTAGCCCCCTGACCGATCAAGAACCCATCAATCTCTGCCTTAAATACACCCAGTGGAAATGAATTCCACAGATGCACCACCCTCTGGCTGAAGAAATTCCTCCTCATCTCAGTTTGAAAGGGAGGTCCCTTTATTCTGAGGCTGTGCCCTCAGATCCCAGACTCTCCCACTGATGGAAACATCCTCTCCAGGGCCAGCACATCCTCCCCTAGAAATGGGGCCCAAAATTGCTCACAATATTCCAAATGTGGTCTGACCAACACCTTATAAAGCCTCAGCAGTACATCCTTGCTTTTATATTCTAGTCCTCTTGAAATGAATGCTAATATTTGATGAGGCTATTTGATAAAGAATCAAAGGGAAGTTGATGGGCATGTATGTGAGAGAGAACAACTTGCAGGGGTACCGTGAAATAAGGAGGGGGGGAATGGGCTTAACGGGATTGCTTCCCAAGGAGCTATCATGGACATGAAGGTAGAGTGGCCTCTGTGTCATTATAAGATGAACACCTCATTACTGCACCCATTGGTGTCAACAGAACTGAATTTCATATATGCATCTGTGAGTGTGAGTGTGTGTGTGTGTGTGTGTGTATGTGTGTGTGCGTACGTGCACGTGTGTGTGTATGTGTGTGTGTGCCTGTGCCTGTGTATGTCTGTGTGTGTGCATCAATATGTGAGTGCATCTACATGCGATGTATATGTATGTTTGTGTGTGTGAATGAATGTGTCTGTGCGTGTGTGAGCCTGTGTATGCGTGTGTGTGTGCGTGTGTGTGTGTGTGTGTGTGTGTGTGTGTGTGTGTGTGTGTTTTACATAAATACACAAATCCTGGAGGCTATGTATTTTTAAACATCAGAGTTGACACATCACCAGGCGTACTTTGTCTGTGCTGTCTGACAGCAAAAGCCTCGGCTTCTCGTTTTAGGTCAATTTCATAAATTTTAAATCAACCAGCAAGTTCCGGCTGTGTACTGGGGTTGAAGCTGAGGTGAACTTCACCACTCAGCCCCTGACTGCAACACAATCTTTTAAAAATTTACGAAAGTAAGATAAAGACGCAATAACTGCAGAAGTTCAAACAACAAGTTGCGCACTTTCATTTTGTAATGGATTTTTATCTTCATACATTGAGGGCATTGGAAAAGAAAACTAATTTAAAAGGCAATGCGATTTACTCAAAGCAAAATCTTTCTCTGATGATTTCTTCAGCTGCCTCAGCACGCTGTTTCTCAGGCTGATTGCTGATAGCTAACGCACAAGTCATTATTATTGCATTAGTTTAGGCTTTCAAAGCCATCAGAACTTGGCCCAAATGAACTGAACATTTTATAAAGTAAGGAATAGATAATTGTTGATTCATAGCAACATTTATACATGTTTAATGGAAAGCATTTCTCAAATTACCACCCAATTTAGAGCATACATGCAAACACACATGCATGCACAACCACAGGCATGAAGATACACACACACACATATGCACAAACAAAGATACACATGTGTGCAGACACAGATACGTGCAAAAAATACAGACACGCAGACACAAACATTGCAAAAAGCAGAGATACAAACACAAGTATCCAGGCACACATGCATCGAAAAATGCACATGCATGCAGGGACATTCCTATGCACAACCATGCATACAGACACAAATGCACATACATAAACACATGCGCACACATGCATTCACATACACACACACAAATGTGCACATGCATGCACACTCTTACAAAGACAAAAAGACATGCAGATGCAACAATGCACACACATACACAGATGCACACACACAGATGCACACACACACAAACACACACACACACAAACACACACAGATGCACACACACACAAACACACATAAACTCACACACTGATGCACACACACGTGCACACACGTTCAAACACACATGCACACACACGCACAAACACACACACAGATGCACACACACAGATGCACACACACAGATGCGCACACACACTGATGCACACACATGCGCACACATGCACAAACACACACACACACACACACGCACCATTTCCCAACGAAACAACTAACATTAAAGAACCTATGTTTATAAATGGTCATCATCTTCTGCAATAATTGCATCGGAGTGGTGCTTTTGACCCCGGGAGGAATCATGTTGAGTTGGTTGTCACATCACAGAACATAGAACATAGAACATACAACAGTACAGCACAGGAACAGGCCCTTCGGCCCACAATGCCTGTGCTGAACAGATTAAATAATTTCCAATCTCCTCCACAAGCCTCCATGCCCTTTGGTGATCTATATGTATGCTCATGTATCATTGAGGAATTGCCCACTGCTTCATTTCCTCACTATTTTGAGTTATATTTGTCCCAGGCTGCCACAATAACATAACCACCATTATTCTGAATTGTTAAAGATAAGTTTCATAATCCTGTGTGTTATCTGAGTCATTATCAGTGTCTCACGCAGTGGTAAATTGGTTTATTATTGTCACATGCACCAAGGTACAGTGAAAAACTTTGTTTTGCATGCCATCCATGCAGATCATTTCACCACATCTGTGCATCAAGGTAGTACAAGGGTAAAGCAATAACAGAATGCAGAATAAAGTGTTACAGTTACAGAGAAAGTGCAGCGCAGGCAGACAATAAGATGCAAGGTCATGACAAGGTAGATTGTGAGGTCAAGAGTCCATCTTGTTGTACAAGGGGACTGTTCAATCGTCTTACAACAGCGCGATAGAAGCTGTCCTTATTGTTGGTGGTAAGTGCTTATTGTTGGTGGTATCTTCTGCCCGATGGGAGGGGGGAAAAGAGAGAATGTCCAGGGTGGGTGGGGTCCTTGATTATGTCGGCTGCTTTTCCGAGTGTTTTTGGTTCCACGTGAGTTTTACACTGGATGTGGGAAAAACATCTTAATTGAAGCAGGATATTTCTATCTGGATTAGCACAATTACACTTCAGCTCCAATACCCCATGCCCTCACTGCAGTGGATATAAAATGTCTTGCTTGTGTTCTTAAAGGGGCCACCACTCAATGGTAATAACCATAACGGGAGTCCAGAGTAAATTGTAAAGAGCAAGAAGGAGAGGTCTAAGGTTGCTCATCAGACACGAATCTCACGTCAAAGTGTCAGCAAACCCTTCATTTGCCTTGTCAGGTCACTGCCTTTCTCTGGTAACCTTGGTTAAGCCATTGTGTGCCAGCAACAACAACTTTCATTTACATTGCTCCCTTAACAGAGCTAAAAGAATACTAAGAGGCTTCAGAAGAACGTTACCAAAATCAAAATATCAACGCTGCGTCTCACACACAGATATTTGAGCAGGTGACCAAACATTTGCATTTGGAATTTAAAACTGGGGAATTAAGGGAAATGGGGATCAGACAGCAAAGTGGAGCTGAGAGAAAAATCTTCCATCGTCTTGCCGAATAATGGAGCAGATTGAATTGACCATGTAACCTACTCCAGCTCCTATTTCTTACTTTCTTATGTTTTAAGCAGCATCATTCGGAGGTCCTTCCACATCCCAAAGGCATGCGGGTTGGGAGGTTAGTTCACTGCTGTGAATTGCCCGGAGTGTGTAGGTGAGGGGTAGAATCTGGGGGGACGTTGATGGGAACGTGGAGAGAAGGAAATTGGATCATTGGTCAAGGGTATTCAAGTGTGGACCCAGTGTGTTGAAGGGCCTGTTTCTATGCTGTAGGACCCTATGACTGTATTCTGGCCATTGGCAAAAGGCTCAGTCAAAGGAGTACATTTAAAGGAACATCTTACTGCAGGAGAGAGAGGTGGAGGAGTGGAGAGGTTTGAGAAGGGATCTTCCAGAGGTCAGAGCCTTGGATTTGGAGATGGTCAGGAGTCCAGAACTGAAGGAGAGGGCCAAGGGAGGGACTGGAAACTTAAAATCAAGATAATGCTTAACCAGGAACCAGCACTGGCCAGAGAGTATGGGGGTGAGTGGTGAACGGATGCAAGCTTTGGATGCAGCAGAGTTTTGGATGAGTTCAGAATCATGGATTTTGATTGTAGCACAGAACACAATTGAGGAATTTTTTTAGGGAGCTGAAAATGATTGTATCTCTAGAACTGAGGATCAGAATTTGGATCACAAGTTAGATGCAATAATGTTAGAGCTCTTCTAAAGGCAGGCACGGTAGTGTAGCGGTTAGGGTGATGCTATTATAGCGCCCGCAACCCAGGTTCAATTCCCACCGCTGTCTGTAAGGAGTTTGTACATTCTCCTCATGTCTGCGTGGGTTTCCTCCGGGTGCTCCGGTTTCCTCCCACATTCCAAAGACGTACAGACTAGGAAGTTGTGGGCATGCCGTGTTGGCACCGGAAGTGTGGCGACACTTGCGGGCTGCCCCCAGAACACTCTACGCAAAAGATGCATTTCACTGTGTGTTTTGATGTACACGTGACTAATAAAGAAATCTTATCTCATCTCATCCTATCTGGTTGCCAGCAGATATTTCCTTCCCGACCACGAGCACACCTAACAATGACAAGACACTGTGATAAGACTATTGAACGGTTCCCTTATACAATGAGATGGACTTTGACCTCACGATCTACCTTGTTGTGACCTTGCACCTTATTGCACTGCACTTTCTCTGTAGCTGTGACACTTTACTTTGTACTGTTACTGTTTTTACCTGTACTGCATCAATGCACTTTGTACTAACTCAATGTAACTGCACTGTGTAATGAATTGATCTGTATGATCGGTTTGTAAAACAAGCTTTCCACTGTACCTTGGTACAAGTGACAATAATAAACCAATACCAATACAGTGAGGCTAAGGTCCACCAGGAATGCACTTGGCTTAAATCCATAGAAAAGAGTTCACCTACAAAAACAGACAATGCTGGAAACACTCAGCAGGTCAGGCAGCATCTGTAGGAAGAGAAACAGAGTAAGTGTTTCAGATCTAAGAACCTTTCTCAGCACTGGGAAAGAAAGAAAACAAATTAGCTTTAAATTGCAGGGAAGGTGAGGGAGGAGGAGAGGATCGACAGGATGAAGGAAAGGTCTGTGATAGGGTGAAACCATGACTGCTCTTCTGTTTTTATTACAGATTTCCAGCATCTGCAGCTTTTTTTAACCATCGCATCAAGTCAAGTTTATTGTAAACTCACTTTCTCTGTTGGTATCAGAATTTGCCACATCTGCCGTAAGTTATCCATCTGAACATTAATTAAGTTCTCTCTCCACAAACACTGGTCATTTCCTACAGCTCTGACCTACATTACACAGCCTTTACATATCCCTTTGTTCTACCTCCCTCTAGCTGCCCTCATTAACCTCTCAATGAGATAGCTTCATCAACAACTTATTACCACGGCAAACCTGGGTACTTCCAGCATCAGCAGTATTCCATACTTGGGTGAAAGATCTCACGGCCATCTTCAGCAGTGCCTACAGTGAGAGCCCTTTAATTTTTGCTGGACTTTCCTTTCTTCCACTTGCTTGCACGTTCAAGGCCTTTGTGGCTTCTGCAACAGGTGTGTGGGTTTAAACATCGTAGCAGCCTTGTCAAGCTACACATTGATTGACATCACAGTGCATGAAAGGTGAGTCACTGCAGAAAACAGCAGAATAGAATTTCCAATTCCCTGCTGAGATTCCAATGATTTCCACTCTGGATCTATCAAACACCTAATAAAAACCATGCACCACTCGATAGGTTCCTAGCTCCATGTAGTTTTTTTTTCTCAAATTGAATGTCTGAGTTCAGTATCTCAGGAATCAAACCGCAGCCCAGCACATCACGGAAACCAGCCTCCCTTCCATGGACTCTGTCTACACTTCTCACTGCCTCTGTAAAGCAGCCAGAGTAATCAAAGACCCCACCCACCCCGGACATTCTCTCTCCTCTCCTCTCCCATCGGGCGGAAGATACAAAAGCCTGAAAGCACGTACCACCAGGCTCAAGGCCAGCTTCTATCCCGCTGTTATAAGACTATTGAACAGTTCCCTAGTACGATAAAATGGACTTTTGACCTCACAATCTACCTCGTTATAACCTTGCACCTTATTGTCTACCTGCACTGCACTTTCTCTGTAAATGTTACACCTTATTCTGCATTCTGTTATTCTTTTACCTTGTACTACTTTGATGCACTGTGTAATGAATTGATCTTTAAGAACGGTTTGCAAGACAAGTTTTTTCACTGTACCTCGGTACATGTGACAATAATAAACCAATTCCAATTCCAATTTAGCTAATTCACTTCATTCCCCCTTTCTCATTTAACAGTCTCTGCTACCAACCTTGGCATTAAGAAGCAAAACAAATCCAAACGTGCTCATTTCTTGATGCTGCCAGTATAGGCCCCATGCACATGCTAGTAAAAAAGGCATCAGAAACTGCTGATCCCGCACCTTTTCTGGGGCCAGTGTGCTGCCTGTATACTTGTGTGCCTACAAACAGTCCATTTAATCCTGAAGTGCATTTTAATCATAAGTTAAAAATAGCAGTGTTGCAGTGACACCATTTCTCACTGGAATATGGAGCGCAGTGAAGTTGTCCTTTAGATTTTAGTCTGTCAAGATTCAGTCTGCTTATACATGGAAAAATTGTGATTAAATATCATTGAATGTTTTGCTTCTTGAACATGTTTTTTTTCTGGTTGGTTGGTATGAAAAATTCTAAAAAGAAAAGAAGGGTTTGCATTGGCATGAAGCCTTTCACATTAATCCAATGCACTTCACAGCCAATGTTTGAAAATCCATTGCTGGTCAGTGGTACTGGTCAGAGCCTCAGTGAGTGTTACTCTTGTCCCTGAAATTCGTTGCATTTACTTCAACGGATCCAAATTTTGGGGGAAGGGAACAGGGCGATGACGCAACTATATGGTACATTTAGTGTTACTGAATGAAAATATTCTCAGGGGGCTGTCACGGCAACCAGTATGTAAGCAGGAAGTTTCCAAAAGCAGCAATATGGCAATCCTCAGATAACCCATCTTTTAAAATACAAAAGCATTACCCAGAACACTGAGGATAACTGCCCTTCTCCTCATTGAAATAACAGACCAGACGTTGCTGATTGGGCCAATGGTTCAATAGAGAAGCATCCTGTGGCTGCAGTGTGTACAAAGCACATCCAGGACTCCCAAGCCTGCGCACTGTAGAGATCGAGTGGCAGCACATCTGACCTCTTGCTCTGTCCCTGTACTAAGCCCCAAATCCAGCTGCAGTTCCGCGGTGACCTATAAGCCAAGTGGTCAAGTACACTTCAGTCCTGGCTGTCAGCTTTATTCAGCCACAGCTGATTGAACATGGTCAACAACCAAAGGTAAATCAGGGTAAATGATTTGTTTCTTACTTTAACTGATATTTTGAATAAACCCAGCCTGTCCAAATCTCTCCTTATAACCACAGCCCTCCATTCCAGGCAACATCCTGGTGAATCTCTTCTGCACACTCTCTGTTGCTACCACATCCTTCCTGTAGTGTGGCAACCAGAACGTGAACACAAGACCTCCTGACTCGGAGGCAAGAGAACCAAGCAAGCTGCCATTGATAGCTAAGATCCTTTATCTTGTGTGTGACAAACATCTTTCTTAAGTTGCCATGTAGTCCCATACTCCCACTGACAGTGCCGTGTATCCAAGCACAGCTCAGGGCTCTTGTGCACCACGGTTTCACAATTTCCATTAGCTTTCTAACATTCTGCTCTTTGCTCATCCAAGGATGAGAGGTCTGAAAATGAATCTGCTCCCAGACCTTTCCTCACTGACCTTGAGGAAAAGTCAACGTCGCGTTTAGTGTCATATGCACAAGCGCATGTGTGCACAGATGCAATGAAAAACTTGCAGCAGCATCAGATGCACACAGCATCATATAATCCCACTACCCCACTGTGACAAGACTATTGAATGGTTCCCTTATACAATGAGATGGTCTCTTGACCTCACAATACACCTTGTTATGACCTTGCACCTTATTATCTACCTACAATGCACTTCCCTATAGCTGTGGCACTTTACTCTGCATTCTGTTATTGTTTTTACCCTGTACTACCTCAATGCACTGTGTAATGAATTGATCTGTACGAACAGTATGCAAGACAAGTTTTTCACTGTACCCCGGTACAAGTCACAATGCTAAACCGATTCCAATAAGCAGTCTGCACGATTGGGGTAGCTGTGAGGGCACATCAGCCTTGACTCAGGAGTTGCCAGCACTGTGAAACCACTTCCTGGTCATCCTCCATTGAACCTTCTTGTGGACATACATCTCCTTCACAGGAGCACCATGCTGGACCCCAGAAATAAAAGCAAACAATGCCCAAAATACTCAATGAGAAAGAAGTAGAGCTATTGGTTCAGGTCGCTGACCTTGCACCTTGAAACATTGACCCTGTTCTTCTCTCCACAGATGCTGCCTGACCTGCTGGATATTTCCAGCATTTTCTATTGCTATTTTTTCCCATTCTTTTTGCCCTTTCATTTGTCAAAAAAAATGTTTCGAGCACATCTAAATGGAGTAGTTGCAACATCACTGTCTTGTGTCTGTAATCAGATGATTACTTGGTGTGTGGCGTTGTGTCTACTTGTACCAACAGATATTATTCAGTTGGAAAGGTATCAGCTTCAGACTTTTGTGTGCTTTATTGATGACAATCAGGGAGACTCCAGCTGTCGTACAAGGGAACAGAGTTCTGCTTGCCTGGGTGAAAAAGTACATTCATTACAATTAAACCAAACAGAATATGTTATCGTGGCAATAACAGCTCCCACACCAGCTCATTGTTAGCAGAACAAATAACTGATCTCCCATTAATAAACTTAAGAGTTGATTAACAGGCAGGAGATTTACAAAGCAAGAGAAAGAACGATAAACTTGAAAGTTGAAGTGCAGTTGTTTCTATTTCAAACATTCTAATGGAGGAAGGATTTTTGTTTACACTTTTACAAACTTCAAAGTCTTCTCAACGGTAGTCCAAAAAAAACACACACACGCACACTTGCACACACCAGGAGTGCCAAAGTTGAGTGCTGGAAGATGATTAAAGAACCTTATTACAGATACGATGTAGAATTCTTTACATGAAAGAGAGCACATTATGAAGGCTTATCCTTTAAATGACACAAGGTTTGAGAACACGCTGAAACCTGATTAGAGTGACAGCACTGAGTGATACTGCAAACCTGTTAATAACATGAAAATTAGAACAGCCTCGTGCAAAGACCGGAGATTAATTTAGCTCAAGTCCATCTCACGCAAATTGCGAAGTTGTGAATATGTTTCCAGATAATGAGACTTTCCAGTTGTCAGCTCACTTGTCATTTTCTGTAATTAATGTTAAGGAAGACTCCTGCCTGATGGTTCTTATTACTCATGTACCAAGAAAATTTCTTCAGAGGAATAATTTACATTTATTATCATCAGTCTGTTTGTGTGGTTTATTTCACTGCAGAGTAATTTATTGCAGGAGGGTTTCTGTTGTGTTGATTAGTTACTCGTCTGCCCACAATGTAATTTTTCTGATAGCAATGTTTGAAAATTGACAGCCTCACATTTCTCCTTTTCTCTCTTCCCTGTGTGTTTTCCTCCAAGTCAACAGATACCTCTTTGTTTGAGATGGCGTCTTAGCAAAAAAAAAGGTCTCCAACTGTGGCTCGACCATAATTCAAGTAATATTCATCACAGACATATATTTAAATCATACCTGCGTTTTCTTTGTGTTGGAAAATTTATTAGCCCAGTACTTAAATGTTTTATTCATTAGGCTGTGTGTAAATAATGCATGGCTGTTACTGCAGTGCATTAACCCTTTCCTTCCCACAGGTCTGCCTCTCTGGAATGTTATTTAATTACGGAGAAATCATTATGAACTCAGATTGGCCTTGCAGAACTGAATAACCAAGTGTTGCCATTAAAATATCAACTTCCTGAGTCAGACTTCAATCAACAGTCGCACCAATCAATAACTGTGCAAAATTTGCAATGCAAAATCAAACTAATTTACTGTCTAGACCTGAGTTATTCATTCACGACTACTTTGAGGACTCTATACCATGCCCTTCACAAAGCCTCCTCCAGGTAAAAATCTGTTTGAAATAATTATATGTTGCTCAGATTTTGTTTTCTATTAGGTCTGGAAGGAGTAGGTCAGCATATTACTTCTGCTCTGGGATTGTGGGGTCTAACCTAAACAGACATGGAAAAGCTCATGGCTCTGACCTTGTGGCTTTTAGATAAGGTAAGATTTCTTTATTAGACACATGTACATCGAAACACACAGTGAAATGCATCATTTTGCATAGAGTGTTCTGGGGGCAGCCCACAAGTGTCGCCACGCTTCCGGCGCCAATATAGTATGCTCTTAACTTCCTAAGCTGTACGTCTTTGGAATGTGGGAGGAAACCAGAGCCCCCAGAGGAAACCCACACAAACACGGGGAGAAGATACAGACTCCTTACAGACAGCGGCCAGAATTGAACCGGTTACACTAACCACTACGCTACCGTGCCTGCCCTGTCACTACTTCAAATAGAAATAGAAGGGTCAACATTATAAAAGGTAGAAATGCAAAAAAATCAAATTGCAGATGCTGGAAATCTGTAATAAGGACAGCAATTGTCACAAATACTCTGCAAGCCAGGCAGCATCTGTGGGAGAGAAACAGAGGTGCGATGCCTTTCATTCGCTTTCTTTGTGCTGTTGAGTACTCCAAGAATTTCAAATCTCCATTAGGAAGTATTTTAAAAAATCGGAACATTTCCAAGAACCAACATTAAATTTGTTTTGCTTTATTCAATGAATGTTTGAAGCTGAAAATTGTTCAGGTGCCAACAGTTGATGATACCACCATATGAACCCAGCAGGACTGAACTACAATGGTGCCAAGGTGATGAATTAACAACTGCAACTTAAAAAGGGCCTCCCCAAGCCATATTGATCAGCAATACATTGGAGCTCAGCTCAGCCTTATAGACGGGCTTTGTAACTCAACAGCTGGGTCTGCACCCTGGTATCGCTCTTAAAGGTGAACGAAACACAGGTCTGAAAGTCTGGACAAATAGTGCACTCAAAGAAAGTTGTTCATTTTGCAGGAGGAAGTTATACAAAGTAAGTTCAAATGAATCTCAGCCCTTAAAAACGTTTCACTGTACAAAATCTCTGAGGATGGGGATCAACCTTTGTAAGCCTCGAGCTGTAGAACAAGCAGGGATATTTCATCAGGTTTGTCGGAAAAGAACTTTAATTCACAACTCTTAAAATTAGTTCATTCTTAGTTGCTTCCCATGGGATCCTGTTGAATCTTTATAGACGCTTTTTTGATTAGGAGAGGTGTTTATAAAGATCAAAGAGGAAGGTTTTGAGCAGGTTGAGGTTCAGATGAATGGTTAAAAAAAGTAAAAAGACCTTGGGGACAGGTTCCAGAATGAAGGGGAAATTTGAGTGGAGATTCTGGTGTTAAAAGATATTTCTTTTACTAATGTGATACTCCTGATTTTAAGACTAACAGCCTTTACTTTGTATTCTTTTTTGTCTCATAGTCAAACACCATTTGATTCAGCCCAGTAGGAAATATCTAACCGAGAGTTATGACATCAGAGGTCTACATGTACACTGAACTCTATCTCACTGACCTCTCTGTTCTCTCTGAACCGTTATCCTACAGCCAATACTGGAGAAGCAGGAACTTCTTCCAACTCAGTATAGAGAGGACTGAAGCCATCACCTTTGGTCTCCAACACCATTCCTTGAACACTGTTTCCACCCCTCACGCTGGTAATCTAGAACTGAGCTACGTCCTTTCCAGTCACGGTGCTGAGATGAGGTTCCAAACACACATCCACACCGTCACCTGGCCCTCCTACTTCACAACATTGCCCCACTCCAACCCTCCCTGCAACTGAAACCCTCTTTCAAGCCTTGACTATTCTAATGGTCTCCAGGCCTATACCCTACATAAACCAGGGCTCACCTGCACCCCATATCTTAACCCATTCTTCCCTAGTACTTGCTGGTCTACCCTGCTGCCACATCTCCATTTAAAAATTCTCAACGTTATTTTCAAATGTTACTTTCAACGTTATTCTCTCCACCCCTCCCTCTGTAAGTTCTTCCAATACTACTAGCCTGTGACATCTCTGCGTCCTCCAGATCTGGTTCATCCTGACTTTAACCATTTCACCATTGTCAGTGTCCCCTCAACCACCTGGGCCCCGAGCTCTGGGTTTCAGTTACTAGACCTCTGCCTCTTTACCCCTTTCTCCTTAGTTGATGGCACACTTGACCCTGAGTCAGAAGGTTCACCTCCCACATTTTTATTCAGGAGAGATCAGATCAGCCCTGTTATCAAATGGCAGAGCAGGCTTGAGGATGTTTCTCATCTGATGGTCTACTCATAGATCTGACAGCATCCAGGAGTTGCTGGGAAGGCCAACATTTGTTAAGTCAATGTAGAACATTACAGCACAGCACAGGCCATTCGGCCCACAATGTTGTGCCGACATTTTATCCTGCTCTAAGATCTATCTAACCCTTCCCTCCCACATAGTCCTCCATTTTTCTATCATTCATGTGCCTATCTAAATGTCTCTAATGTATCTGCCTCCACCACCTCTGCCGGCAGTGCATTCCATGCACCCACCACTCTCTGTGTAAAAATCTTACCTCTGACATCCCCCAATACCTTGCTCCAATCACCTTAAAATTATGCCCCCTCATGTGAGCCATTAACGCCCTGGGGGAAAATGTCTCTGACTGTCCACTAT
Organism: Pristis pectinata; assembly: GCF_009764475.1. Lineage (NCBI taxonomy): Eukaryota > Metazoa > Chordata > Chondrichthyes > Rhinopristiformes > Pristidae > Pristis > Pristis pectinata. Next base: position 6,726,159 of record NC_067427.1, on the reverse strand, counting down.
GCCTCTTATCATCTTGTACACCTCTATCAGGTCACCTCTCATCCTCCTCCTCTCCAAAGAGAAAAGCCCTAGCTCACTCAACCTACCCTGATAAGACATGCTCTCCAATCCAGGCAGCATCAAGTCGAGTTTACTGTCATGTGCACAAGTACAGTGAGGTACAGGTACAATGAAAAACTTGCTTGCAGCAGCATCACGAGCACATAGGTACAGACAGCACACAACATAAATTATACATAAAATTATACCATGCAGTGAAAAAAAAACGGCTGTACAAAAGCAAGACCTTAGTGCAAAAGAAAACAAAAAAAAAGTTGAAGACAAGTCTATGGCAGTGCAAGAGGTGGTCCGTAGTGTCCTGTTGCTGAGGTAGGGTTAGGGTTGTGCAGGTCAGTTCAAGAACCTGATGGTCGTAGGTAAGTCGCTGTTCCTGAACCTGGTGGTGTGGGACTTCAGGCATCTGTACCTCCTGCCTGATGGTAGCAGCGAGAAGAGGACATGACCCAGATGGTGGGGATCCTTGATGATAGATGCTGCCTGTTTAAGGCAGCGACTCCTGTGGATGCTGTCAATGGTGGGGAGGGCTGTGCCCAGGATGGACACAGGATGATATTTTCTGCAGCCCCTTTCGTTCCTGTGCATTGGAATTGCTGTACCAGGCCATGATGCAAACAGTCAGGATACTTTCAACAGTGCATCTGTAGAAGCTATTTATTGGCCATCCCTCAATGCCCTTGATAAGGTGGTGATGAATCTCTTTCTTCAACCACTCAGTCAAGTGCTGTTGACCACCACATTCTAGGCTGACACCCCAAGTTACCGCTGACGGGAATGGATGCATCACTTTTCAGATGAGACGTGAAATCAGGACCTGTCTGGTGCCTCTCACAGGCCCCTGGCACTGATCCATCCTTCCCGACATCCTGGCCCATGTGTATCAAACAGACCTTTTGTACGAGAAAGATGAACTCTTGACCTCACAATCTACCTCGTCGTGGCCCTTGCTCCTTATTGTCTACCTGCACTGTCTTTTTTCTGTAGCTGTAACACTGCATTTTGTTAATGCTTTTCCCTTTGTGCTCCCTCAATGCACTTATGGGATGCAATGCAAAGTTTATCACTGTATCACTGTATCTCGGTACATGTGACAATAATAAACGAACTACCTTCAAGTAACATTTCAAAGAGAAAGTTCATTGGGTCATTATCTTATTGTTGTTTGTGGGAGCTGGTGGTTCACACATTACCTCTGTTACAACAGCGAATGTCTACTTTTGGTTTATGGGGAAGACAAAGATTTTGGGCAAAAGACAGGAGCTGAGGCTTAGATCAGATCAGTCACCATTAGAACATAGAACATGACAGCACAGTACAGGCCCTTCGGCCCACAATGCTGTGCTGACATTTTATCCTGCTCTTAGATCTAGCTAACCCTTCCCTCCCACAAAGCCCTCCATTTCTCTATCATTCATGTGTCTATCTAAGAGTCTCTTAAATGTCCCTAATGTGTCTGCCCCCACAACCTCTGCCGGCAGTGCGTTCCACACACCCACCACTCTCTGTGTAAAAAACTTACTCCTGACATCCCCCTTATATCTTCTTCCAATCACCTTAAAATTATGCCCCTCGTGTTAGCCATTGTCGCCCTGGGAAAAAGTCTCTGACTGTCCACTCGATCTATGCCTCTTATCATCTTGTACACCTCTATCAAGTCACCTTTAATCCTCCTTCTCTCCAAATTCTTAATAGTGAAGAAGATTCGATGAGCCTCATGGTCTCCTCCTGCTTCTGTTTAGTATGATCCTCTTGTAGGGCTTGGATTTGTCTGTATATTTGGGTTCAGGTCAGGTTGGGTATGGAAAAGAATTATATGTCCTTGGGGTCATGTTGGGTTTGAATTGGCCATGTCAGGTTGGCTTTGGGTGGAATTTCAGTGTCATACCCAAGCTGATCTCCATTTCATTGGTTATAGACCACCGTGGGATATCTTAAGAAGGGGGTAAAAGGTGCTATATAAATGCAATTCTCCATTTTTGTGGTAATATATCCTGATACCTCCCTATGACTCAATATGTTTTGTAAAGTACATTGGGATGTTTTACAATGTTTAAGTATCTACAGCAGTATCTAACTATTCAGAGACCGAGATGGAGAGAAAAGATTCTGTGAACATTGCGTTGAGAGGTTGTGCCCGTATTAAGCAACCAAAAGTCTGAATATCCAAAACAAACGGCTGTTGCTGGAACCCTAAAATAAAGCAGAAAATGCTGGAAACACTCAGCAAGTCAGGCAGCATCTGTGGAAAGAGAAAAAGGGTGTTCGACCCGAAACATTAACTGTTTCTCTTTCCCCAGATGCCGCCTGACCTGCTGAGTTTTTCCAGCATTTTCTGTTTCCGTCGAAAAGTCTGAATTCATACAGCTTTTCCTGCTTCAAGCCAAAACCTGTTTTGGGAGTACGGCCTTAAGAAGCTAGGAGTGCCCAGTCATATTTTACCTATTCATGTGTTTTGAACCTTTAAGGCCATAATAATATAGAACAAAGAGCAATTCAGAGCGCTTGAGTAATGGTTCTGTTGCGTATTACTTTATTGTATTTGATTGATGGTATGGGGCACAGAGCCCAGAACTTACCTTTGCTAATTACATTTGGTACCTCTTCCTGCTACAACTGTCCTGCCAGATTGGGATCTTGTGCTCCACATGGCTGGTTTGTTATTATTAAGTTCCGTCAGCACTCAAAGACCATTCTATAAATGATCCTTTTCTTTTAAGAGGCACTCTATTTAAATAATCTTGCCCTTCCAGCTATTTGAGTATAGATCAGAACTGTTCCAATTAAAACAAGGAAACCTCTCATTAACAATGGGCGCTTTTAAAAACACAGAGTGTTCTTGAAGTCGTCAGGGAACCCAAGTTAATGATTAAACCTCAATTTTCTAATTGCATTTGCTCATCTTAGTTCTAATGTGCATTAACTTACACTTTTCAATATTCTCTTGATTTCACAGCGCACTGCACCATGGGCAAGGCAACAATCCATAAACTATGTGCAATCACTTCCCCACACTGTCAGACTCAGTTCAACATCTTTCATAAAATATATTTAAAAATCGCAATAGAAATAAAGGAAAATTTTTTATTTTTGAAAGGCGGATAAATTTCCGTTGTTAAAACTGGGTTGCTGATGGTAAAAGTCACTCTGTAACTGCCGCACAGAAGAATTCAAATCACTCCCAGCCGACCCCTGAGAGAAGGTGCCCTTGACGTAACACTACCCTTAAGGAACAAGTAGCAGCAATATTGCATTTGTGTAGCACCCACAGTGTAGTGAAGTGACCCAGGACATTTCAGAGGACCATTATTGGATGGAATTTGACACCCAGACACAAAAATGGCCAAAGAGGTGAGCTGTGAGGGTATGAGAAGAGGGGGGTCACGGTGGGAACTTTACCGCTCAGGAATTACTGCAGGCGCGCTGTGAATGTAGAGCATACCACATAGAACATCGAACACAGAACACTACAGCACAGTACAGGCCTTTCAGCCCACAATGTTGTGCTGACATTCTATCCTGCTTTAAGATCTATCTAACCCTTCCCTCCCACATAGCCCCCCATTTCTCTATCATTCATGTGTCTATCTAAGGATCCCTTAAATCTCCCTAATGTATCTGCCCCCACAACCTCTGCCGGCAGTGTGTTCTATGCACCCGCCACTCTCTGTGTAAAAAACTTACCCCTGACATCCCCCTTATACCTTCCTCCAATCACCTTAAAATCATGTCCCCTCCTGTTAGCCATTGTCACACTGGGAAAAAGTCTCTGACTGTCCACTCGATCTGTGCCTCTTATCATCTTGTACACCTCTATCAAGTCACATCTCATCCTCCTTCTCTCCAAAGAGAAAAGCCCTAGCTCACTCAACCTATCCTCATAACACATGCTCTCCAATCCAGGCAACATCCTGGTAAATCTCCTCTTCACCCTCTCTAAAGCTTCCACATCCTTCCTATAATGAGGTGAGCAGAACTGAACACAATACTCCAAGTGTGGTCCAGCCAGAGTTCTATAGAGCTGCAACATCACCTCGCGGCTCTTGATCTCAATCCCCCGACTAATGAAGGTCAACATTCCATACGCCTTCTCAACAACCCTATTGACCTGTGCAGCAACCTTGAGGGATCTGTGGACGTGGACCCCAAGATCCCTCTGTTCCTCCACACTGCTAAGAGTCCTGCCATTAACCTTGGAACCTTGTAACATAGAAGATGCAAAACAGTTACTTGCCTGAGCTATTCCAGCAACCCCTCACAAGCCCGCAGCCTCCACCACCAAGAAAGACGCAGACAGCAGGCACGTGCTAACACTTCCAAGTCATGCCCCATCCTGTCTTGGAAATAAACCCTTCCTCGTCGCTGGGTCTGAATCCTGGAACCTCCCTCCCCAGTAGCACCGTGGGAGCACCTTCACCAGAAGGTCACCACCACCTTCTTGAGGGCAATTAGGAATGGACAATAAATGCTGGCCCAGATCGCAGAAAATGAACAAATAAATTGATGCCCATGCTCAGAGACAGATCAGGCTGTGATTCTAAGTTCAGACATCTAAAATAAAACACATGGTGACATGCAACCAGCAGCCACAGACCCTACACTGCTGTTGTGCAGTTAATAAAGACAGCTATCTGCTACCTTTCTCCTGTGCCTCGGTTTTAGTATCTGTTTTATAAGGCTCATTATCCAGACCATTAAGATTTGTTGTAGATTGAGGTGAAGGGGAATGATCAGGCACATTGACACCACAGATACTAAGCTTTGGCCAGCCGACAGCCTAATGCCTGAAACCCAGTACTTCTGATTTGCACCATGTTCACAGTGTCACATTTAGGTCTGTTCAGCACAGTTAGTATTTTTGGACCATTGTTACAATGCAGTCAATTACATGTCACCAAGAAAAATTCGACAACATATCACCAATGTTATGATGCAGTCTTACTTGTTATTGTTTGCTTCAGACTTACCCAACAGTATTCACACTGAGGCCCCGGGGAGGCATCGTATGACACAGAAGGAGGCCATTTCCCCTTTGGGTCTATGCTAGCTCCCAGGAGAGCAATCACATCAGTCCCATTCCCTCTTTATTTCCCTGTACGCTTACCAATTTTTAGAGATGCGTCAGGGAAAGCATCCTACCCGGATGCATCACGGCTTGGTACGGCAACTGCTCTGCCCAAGACCGCAAGGAATTGCAGTGTTGTGAATGCAGCCCAGTCCATCACACAAACCACCCTCCCCTCCACTGACTCTGTCTACACTTCCTACTGCCTCGGGAAAGCAGCCAACATAAACAAGGACCCCTCCCACCCCAGTCATTCTCTCTCCTCCCCTCTCCCGTCAGGTAGAAGATACAAAAGCTTGAGAGCAGGTACCACCAGACTCGAGGAAGGCTTCTATCCTGCTGCTATCAGACTCTTGAACAGATCTCTCCTACGCTAAAAGATGAACTCTTGAAATCTTGATCTCCTAATCTACCTCAGCATGGCCCTTGCACATTATTTGTCTGCCTGCACTGCACTTTCTTTGTAAACTGTGACACGATATTCTGAACCTTTTTTTTTCTTTTTATGATCTCAGTGTAATTATGTATGACATGATCTGACTGGATGACACGTAAAACAAAAGCTTTTCACTGTATCTCGGCACATATGACAATAATAAACCAATTCCTGATTCCCTGCATCTTATTCTCTCTTGTTTGCCCATCAACTGCTCTTTGATTCTTTTTACCATTAATCTGTACTAACAAGTAATTTACTGGGCCAATTAATCTACAAGCATATGGTTGGGATGTGGGAGGAAGCTACAGCACCCAGAGGAGCCCCACGTGATCAAGAAGAGTGCATGCAAACTCCACATAGACAACACTGGAGGTCAGGATCGAACCCTGGTCCCTGGAGCTGAGGTGAGGTGATTCTACTTCTCTAGAATGTCTTTTGAAGACTAGTTACCATTAAAAAGGGTTCGCATTTCTTCAGCGCCATTCACATTCCTTACAGAACATTCCAAAGCAGTCTATAGCCAGCTAACTTCTTTTGAAGTATAGTCTCTGTTGTGACATAGGAAACACAGCCAGCTCCCACAAACGGCAATGTGATAACAACCAGATAATATGTTTTCGGTGATAATGATAGAACGGTGAATATTGGTCAGATCTATATTCTTTCAAAATGGTGGCAAAGGATCTTTTACTTCACCTGCGAGAACAGATTGGGCCTCAATTTTAGTCTCATCAGAATGAGATGAGATCTCTTTATTAGTCTCGTGTACATTGAAACACACAGTGAAATACATCTTTTGCGTAGAGTGTTCTGGGGGCAGCCCGCAAGTGTCGCCACGCTTCTGGCGCCAACATAGTACGTCCACAACTTCCTAAACTGTACGTTTTTGGCATGTGGGAGGAAACTGGAGCACCCAGGGGAAACCCACGCAGACACGGGGAGAACGTACAAACTCCTTACAGACAGTGGCCGGAACTGAACACAGGTCACTGGCGCTGTAAAGCGTTCCGCTAACTGCTACACTACCGTGCCTGCCCACCACTACCATGCTTGCTGGTACCTCTGAGGCCCAGCACTCCTTCCGTCACTAGTCTAGGTCTTGGTGTCCAAATCCCCAGTGTAGTCACTTCCTAATAGGTTACCCTTAGGTTAACCAACTCCAAGTCAAAGTCAAAGTCGAGTTTATTGTCATATGCACAAGTACATGTGTGCACAGGTGCAATGAAAAGCTTACTTGCAGCAGCGTCACAGACACAGAGCATCAGATAAGCAGCATTCATAAGAAAAACATAAATTATACATGTTTTTTACAAGAAAAAGCACAATTAGAACAAAAAAGAAACAAAGTCCATTTTAGTGCAAAGTGATCAAAGTGATCAAAGTGGTCATAGGGTTGCTGAACTGTTGTGTTTAGGGTTGTGCAGGATTGGTTCAAAAACTGAATAGTTGAAGGGAGGTAGCTGTTTTTGATCCTGGTGGTGTGGGACTTCAGGCTTCTGTACGTCCTGCCTGATGGTAGCTGCAAGAAGGTGGCATGGCCCGGATGGTGGGGATCTTTGATGATGGATGTTGCCTTCTTGAGGCAGCGCCTCCTGTAGATACTCCCGATGGTGGAGAGGGATGTGCCCGTGATGTATTGGGCTGAGTTCACAACTCTCTGCAGCTTCTTACATTCCTGCTCATTCAAATTGCCGTACCAGACTGTGATGCAACCAGTCAGGATACTGAGCTCAAAGGTAACCACAGGTGCCCTTAATCGAGCCTTTTTGAGATTGTGCTCATGGCAATTACATTTAGATTCGTCTGTTATTTTTTCAATTTTCAATGTGGAAGTCCTATCAAGATGACCACAATTATTAATGGTCTTCAAACTTCAATAAAAATAGGCCCAAGAAACCCATGAACATGACCTTATTTTGTTTTGCACTATTTGTTTTTGCAATTTATAGCAACTTTATGTCTCTGCACTGTACAGCTGCCGCAAAACAACACATTTCGCGACCTATAAGTCAGCGATAATAAATCTGATTCTGATCCTGAAGTCCAACAGTCAACCATTCAATGTTTCCAACGAAGTTGAAGTAGCTAACTTTTCAACTGCTGATCTCAATGTGAATTAAATATCTTCTATATTTTTTATTCTATAGGATTCTATCACTGTCATTAGAACCTCTCATTTGACTAAATGAGAAATCCATCACAATCTGACAGACACGATGTAGACTAATGGCTTGTAGAAGCCGATAATTTTTTAATACTTTTTTTTATTTTGTTTAATTTCAGCTGTATTTGACACTAGGGCTCTGGGACAGGAGATCTGGCGTGTGGTTTTAATGCATCGATGTGAAAGTCTATTAGACCATTTACTACTTGCTCTAAAGTCCATTGCATCAGCCTGGAAGACCAAAAAAAAATCCCTGACCATATATCACAGGAGTTTAGTTCAGCAGGCACCAGAAAATTTAGACCATAAAAATTTATAGCATGCAATATTTTCTTTCCCCTTTTTCCAGGAATGAAATAAAATCCTCTATTTATCAAATAGTTTAGATGGTTAGACTTTCCGAGCTGGCATGTCTTATATGTTGAAATGAAATGGCCCGTCTTTGGAAATAGAGAATGATGATTTTTTTAAGATTATATGTAACTATAATAACTGTTATTTATATCAGTTTTTCCCCACAGATCATAGTTAATATACGTCATTATTCCTGTTGTTATTGTTGTTTCTATGATGGTTACTGATAAGATGTTGCAATTATCTGATTGTAGTGTCATTGCAATCTCTCCTCTGATGTCATGCAGGGTCCTGTAATATAAATGTAAAGTGATTAAAAAAATGTTGCCAAGTGCCTCTCCGTCTGTCAAACGCGGACAGTTTGCTCTGATTCGTTAAGGACACGTACATAGATCCTATTCATGGTCTCATTTAGTTTATATTACCGTGAAACAACATTCATCCGGGATTTGATTTAAAGGCCAGAACAGAAATAGAAATTTATACTTGATTCTCTCTGCAGCGAGCAGCCGACATTCGAGTTTGCAGCCACTCTGCTGGTTATTTAATCAGCTTTTCTCACCCTGTCGAAGGAGCTGCAATGGAGGCACGGCTGGTAAAATTAAAGTACGTCCCAGGACTCGCAGGCAGCTCATGAAATCCTGCTGTTTAAACTATCCCATTTGTCAGCCAGTGATTAGATAATTTATTGATGGGCTCCAAAGAGTAGATGTTCAATGATGACCGACAATGTTAAACAGAGATTATAGTACTGGCTACTCCCATGGTACTGGGGTGTATTCCCAGCTCAATATTCAGTGTACCTCCTCCCAATATTTGATGTACTCTTCCCTCTATATTCAGTGTACTCCACTCTTGATACATCAGGTATTCCCCTCCTGGTGCCTGTGATATTCCTCTCATAATATTCTGTGTCCTCCCCTCCCCAAATTCCAGTGTACTCCCCTCCTCATATATAGGGTACCCCCCTTCCAATTTCTGGTGGACTTCCCTCTGATATTCTGAGTACACCTCTCCCCCTCCGTTGACTTCATCTATACTTCTCGCTGCTTTGGAAAAGCAGCCAACATAATTAAGGAACCTTCCCACCCCGGACGTTCTCTCTTCTCCCCCTTTCCGTCAGGCAGAAGATACAAAAGCTTGAAAACACACACCACCAGCCTCAAGGACAGCTTCCATCCTGCTGTTATAAGCTTATTGAACCGACCTCTTGTACGTTAAGATGGACTCCTGACCTCACAATCTACCTCGTCATGGCCCTTGCACCTTATTGTCTGCCTGCACTGTACTTTTTCTGTAACTGTAGCACTTTATTCTGCATTCTATTATTGCTTTTCCCTTGTACTATCTCAGTGTACTTGTGTTGTGAAATGATCTGTATGGATGGCATGCAAAACAAAGTTTTTCACTGAATCTTGGTACATTTGACAAAAATAAACCAATTACCAATATTCTGTATACTCTCCTCCCAATATTCAGGGTATATTAGGTGGCATGGTAGCATAGCGGTTAGCATAACGCTATTACAGCGCCAGCGACCTGGGTTCAATTCCGGCTGCTGCCTGTAAGGAGTTTGTATATTCTCCCCGTGTCCGCGTGGGTTTCCTCCAGGTGCTCCAATTTCTTCCCACATTCCAAAGACGTACGGGTTAGGAGCTGTGGGCACGCCATGTTGGTGGCGGAAGAGTGGCGACACTTGCGGGCTGCCCCCAGCACATTCTTAGCAATGCAAAAAGACGTATTTCACTTTGTGTTTTGAACAGAGATGAGGAGGAATTTCTTTAACGAGAGGGTGGTGAATCTGTGGAATTCATTGCCACAGATGGCTGTGGCCGCCAAGTCATTGGGTGCATTTAAAGCAGAGGTTGATAAGTTCTTGATTTGTAAGGGTGTCGAAGGTTACGGGGAGAAGGCAGGAGAATGGGGTTGAGAGGGAAAAATAAATCAGCCATCATTGAATGGCGGAACAGACTCGATGGGTCGAATGGCCTAATTCTGCTCCTATGTCTTATGGTCATGTACGCTGAGACAGGACAATGAATCCCACTATGACAGAGGAGAATTTAAATTCAAACAATTACACGTATGTGTAAATTTTTTTTACAAAAAGCTCAAGTCTGTAATGGTGAAACTGCTGGGTCTTTGCAAAAACCCACCTGGTTCACTATCACCCTTCAGGAAAGGAGATCTGTCATTCTTACCTGATCTGGCCAATCAGTGACTCCTGATCCACCAAGGTAATTGGCTCTCTAGTTGCCTCGTTGGTTCAAGACCAGTTAGAGGTTGGACAACAAATGCTAGGATTGTCATGACAAATGTAAAAAGCATACCTACCCTTTAAAATGCTGAGCGGACAAGTTACATCTGAGCAACCTGATTGAGTTACGTACCTTAAAAGCTTAAATGGATTCAGGAAGTAATTTTGAGTTTCTTCAAGATTAGGAAGTATTCAGACTTGCCTTGGAGTTCCAGCTTTATTTTGAGCCTTCGAAGCAAACCTGTGGATAGTTATCAAATAAAGAGGGGATATTGGCAGCTTTGCTGCGTTCTTCATAATCTGCATAGGCTTTTCTGTCTTTACCACACAGCGATATTGGTGAGAGTTTACAAGGAGCCAGGAGTGGTGTCACTCACAATTAATGTCCCCAGGTAGCGACTCCATCAGTCTTCTGAACTGAGCTCCCGAATGAGAATACTAATGGGGCATGGCTTTGGGGCTTTAATTGAGTACTAATGTGAGTTCTCTGCATACCCCTGCATGAGAGACATGGGCCCTGAGGAATGTCATTCACATCACAACCCTTTACTTCCTGTTCAAGAGTAAATAAAATGCCAGTGCAGAATTAATACTTTAACAATTGAGGTAAAATTCCTAGATCAAAATTTGAAGAAGACTGCTATGATTATTTTTTTCTGTGAGTACTGGGAATTAAAGGCTGCTCACATATCCTCAGAACCTTTCCCAGACTGCTTCTAGCGCTGGATATTTGTAGTTATCTTTAAGACGGACCTTTGTGTCATTTTAAAACCTTTCGGGCAACCCACTTTCTTACTTTTGCCAAATAATTCTTCCAAATTCATTGTGGGCTTTTAAGAGGGGCTTGGATGGGCACATGAGAGGAAAATGGAGGGATATGGGCCTTCTGTAGGAAGAAGGGAATAGCTATGTCGGCACAACATTGTGGGCCGAAGGGCCTGTTCTGTGCTGTACTGTTCTATGTTCTACGTTCTATCTTCTTTGGGGTCTGGCTTTCTAGAATATGCTTCATGCAGGCTGACTATAATAAATGTTTTATCTGATACAATTAGTCAGAAATATATGTGCCAGGATAAGTAGACAATGAGAGATGTAGCAAAAATCTCTTTAGTTCTATCATTTGTTAACAGATTGTTCATTCATGTACTTGTGGGATAATATCCACACGGTGCTCAAAGAGTTAACCATCTCATGGAAAGTATTCAGGGGGAATCTCTTAACTTGGTAGTAATGGGTGCAGGAAAGCCCTTTGATTACAGGATACAGGGCAACAATATCAAAAAATATAGGCACCAAGAAAATGTGGATATCTGATGGCAATGAAATAAAGCTCACTCAGGGTTGCAAACTGAATACTGCCTGCCTTGGTAATGATCCCTTTGCAACACTCAAGGGAGCCTTATCACCTAACAACTCTTCAATATGCTGTAAAGCCACCAGTATGATCCCATTGAATTAAAAAGACAAGAATCAAAACCAACATCCTGTAAAATGTGTGAGAGAACTCTTTCTGGCCCCTAATAAAAGGCACAGAGCTGGCTGATCATCCGTGAGGGGAGCAATGAAATAGAGAAGTGTGTAAATAATCAGTCAGTAGCAACCCAGTCACTGTCTGTGTGTTTAAATCCATTTGGCTCTACAAGAAGGGCAAATAGAACAGAGCTGAACATTATAGAATCTAAAGCAAATACAACGCTTTGCAGTCAGCACCCATTACATTCATCGCTCCTGCCTTCCTGGGTTTTGAGTGAGGTTATTCTACAAGAGTTCCCTTTGGTTAAAATCACCAAGTGAATATCAGAAGTTGCAGCTTCCTTTCTTTTTTCCAGGGTTGGAGGCTAAAAATCCAAGGATTTAGGTAATGCTGGAATGCAGAGATTTCTTTTGAAGGTTGACTTTATTCTTATTTTCGTGCATAAGGTTTAGGGGGTTTTATATCTTTTTAAAATGCAAACACCTTTGGCAGGAGCCTTTAAAAGGAATAATTCTGAAAACTGAAAGGAACTTCTGCCAGTTAATTTAGTATTGGTTTCAATGACTTTGCAAACTGACAGTGAATTCAAAATGTTGGTGTTGCTTTGGTTTTCAAATGCAAATTTAGCTTCTAATTCGTTTTTTATATATATTCATTATTCTGTGGTCAAACACAATAGTTAATGGAATACTTCTTAATAAAAGAACCTTATAAGATCAAAATGTTTTTAGTTTTACAGGGGAGTATTCCGGAAATTCCATGAAGCATCATATTTATGGCAAATCAAAATATCTGCCACAGATTGGGACAAATGCAAGGTTACAGTCGGTCATATTTAACCAACAGTTTCTTTCACTCGAGCTTTTATCTCAGTAGTTTATCGGTGACTTGGGCTATATTCCAATTAAATTAAAGTACACTGATGCAGATCATTATAAAAATAAGTAAGTCGAGGGGGTTGGCAACAGAGGGACTTTATCTGCCAACATTGCTTCAGCAAAAGATTTTAAAAAGCAAATAATGTTTTTAGTTCCTCAAGGCTGATTCATCCATGATTTCAGTGCCAATGTTGTATGTCCTGGTTTTATCAGATTATTCTGTTTTAAGTTACCCATTTTCCAAGTTTTTTTTCTTAAGGCAACATTACCTACACCCTAAAGTTATAGAAAAGAGTTACCGTATGTGCATTGAGAATGAATGTCCTTTTATCAAGAAACCTGTTCAGCTTTCAGAGTTGAGATCCACTCAGTGTTGATGTGGTGAATAGAGAAGGTGCAGAAATTATGTAAAGAAGTCTTCCAGCTCTGCTGAGCTGCAACGGAAGTTGTTAAGTTTCAAATCATCAGACTTTAAACATATTGGAGAAATCCTTCAGCTGAACCAAGACAAGAATAAACAGCCACTTTCACTTCATATTTAAAGTGTCCTTTAATAGTAAAAGCTCATTACTTCTTTCATGTGAGTATTAGATTCAAAATGTTGAAAAGAACTGCAGTGAATATAAAATCAAGCCTGAATTTCTTGGGGATTTTATCAATTCCTGCTATGTGGTATTCACCGTCAAGAGTAGAGGAAGATAGATTCATATTCACAGGTTCGGCCATCCCCACTGAGAATACACACGTTCATATATAAATAACATATACACGCATAAATTAATTTTATATTATGTAGCTCCATAAAAACACACACATACATGCAAATAAAATATAATTTACGCATATTCATACACATAAAATATACGTATGCATCATTTGTATAAAGTATATTGCAAATATTGGTAGAATCATTGAATTGTGGAGATTTGGTTAACGTTATTTCACAGCCCTGTAGGTCACAGTTCTTCAAGTGCTCATCCATGTGGATTTAAAATCTGAAGAGGGTTTCTACCTCCAACACTCTTTTAGTCAGTGAGTTCGAGGACCCTGCCACTCATTCAGTGAAATATCTTTTAACTCCCCTCTAATACAGATATACACATATAAATATGTATTATATGTGCGTTTACATTAGGGGCAAACCACTCACCCTCCTGAGCCTGCAAAGCTTTTCAATGAGGTCATGGCTGATGCGACTTAACATCAACCTCCATTCCTGTCAGCCCTCAGTTTCTTACACCTAGTTTCTCATCACATGCTACCATTGCCTTTAAAATGCACAAAGGCTCTGCTTCCACTTCTTCAAGGAAGAGAGTTCCAAAGACTGATTCCTTTTGGGAGAAGATTTTTGAGTTTTGAGGGCAACCCCTTATTTCTAAACAGGGACCTGTAGTTCTATGTTCTCCCACTAGGGGAAACAGCCTCACCACATCAGGATTTTACATCTTTCAGCAGAGTCCCCTTTCACTCTTATAAAGTGCAGCAGATACAAGCCTATCCCATCCAATGCTTCCTCTTAAGGTAACCAGTCTATCCAGCAATCAGTCCAGTAAACCTTCTGTGAGCTGTTTCCAATCCATTAACATCCTTAAATAGGGAGATCAGCCCTCTGGATGTGGTATCGTCAATGCCTTTATAACTGAGGCATAATCTCCTTACATTTGTATTCCATTGCCCTTTGAAGTAAAAACATCAGGACACCCAGGTCACTCAGAACCTCAGAGCTCTGCAATCTCTCACCACTTTAATAACAAGCTTCTTACTTACATTTTCTTACCAAAGTGGACAATATCACATTTTCCCACATCACATTTCTATTCAGGTACATGAACAAACACACCACGTAGTTATAATATCTAAAGTATTTTATATACCTGTATATAAAATACAAATATTTATGTGCACATGCGTACACATATGTAAAGTAATTGGCTGCGTATCCACATGCAGATATAGCTTGTCTTGGTCCAACCACATAGGCAATGTAACCAAGAAAACACATCAGCACCTCTACTTCCTCAGAAGGCTAAGGAAATTCAGCACGTCCCCGTTGACCCTCACTGATTTTTATAGACGCACCATAGAAAGCATCCTATCCGGATGCATCATAGCTTGGTACGGCAACTGCTCTACCCGCGACCACAAGAAATTGCAGAGAGTTGTGGACACAGCCCAGTCCCTCACAGAAACCAGCCTCCCCTCCATGGACCCAGTCTACACTTCCCGCTGCCTCAGGAAAGTAACCAACATAATCAAGGACCCCTCCCACCCTGGACATTCTCTCTTCTCCCCTCTCTCATCAGGCAGAAGACACAACAGATTGAAGACACGCATTACCAGGCTCAAGGACAGCTTCTATCTCACTGTTATAAGACTTTTGAACAATGAAGGTGAACTCCTGATCTCCCAATCTACCTCGTCGTGGCCCTTTCACTTTATTGTCTACCTGGACTTCAATTTCTTTATATTTGTAAGATGATATTCTGCATTCTGATACTGCTTTTCTCTTTGTACTACCTCAATGTACTTATATCTTGAAATGATCTGTATGGATGGCAGGCAGAACAAAGTTTTTCACTGTATCTCAGTACATGTGACAATAATAAACCAATTACCAATATTATACATTAATTGAAATAACTTGTTATCGATGATCATTATGTTAGCCACATATTATTGGTGTCTCCAGCCCACTTCCACTTGAGGTTTACTTGATGAACTGTGGTTACCTAGTTCTGAACTTCTTCAACCTCCAAGCAAAGGGTTAGACACTGGGTGAGGAGCTCTCAAATCAGTTCACAGTGGTCAGGGAAATGTTTGATCTGAGACTAGGTTCAGCTTGGAACTCTGTAGGGCTTTGCCATGGGGATTGCCTTTCAGTTGCACGCTCCAGAGACCCTGACAGCAGGCTGAGCTTTATTTAGCCACTGAGGTTTAGTGATGCAGACATCTTTACCCAGGGAGCTTGTAAGCAAGGCCACATGTTCAATTTGACTGGAGAAGGCAAATTCCTTGGAATTCTACCAGTGATTTTGGGGAACACCTTATGCACTTTCTCCTGTACTCAGGCAATGTTTTAAGCAGAGCAGGGTAACTTCAGTGGAGTGTAAAATATCCCATAGTTCTCCCTGGCACCTTGACCCGTAGTTATCCCTCTATCCCCCTAAGGAGGATGTCAGGGGTAAGTTTTTTTACACAGAGAGCGGTAGGTGTGTGGAACACACTGCCGGCAGAGGTTGTGGGGGAGATTCATTCAAGATATTGAAGAGATTCTCAGATAGGCACATGAATGATAGAGAAATGGGGAGCTATGTGAGAGGGAAGGGTTAGATAGATCTTAGAACAGGATAAAATGTTGGAACAAAATTGTGGGCCAAAGGGCCTGTACTGTGCTGTAATGTTCTATGTTCTACCAACATCTATGACAAATCATTCAAACATTACCATGTTGCTTGTGGGATCTTGCCCGCACATTATAACAGTACCTGAATTCAAAAGCATTTCATTGGTGGCAAACTGGTGTTCCTGGATGGGACGTGGAAGGCTCTACCGCAATGCAATTCTGCTTTTAATGTCAGGAAAGGAAATGGAATGGAAGCTGAGTTGTGGGAGGGGGGACTTGGGGTGGGTGAGTGATGGGGAAGGGGGGCTTGGGAGTGGAGGGGAGGGTGATTTCAGTGTGGGTTGATTGAAAGGGATGGACTGGGAGTGGGGCGGGGGGAATTGATTGATTGGGAGGGGTGGTCTCAGAATGGGGTAGCTGATTGGAAGGGGTGGTTTGGGAAGTTAGGAGGGTGATTGAGATGGGAATCATGACAGGAGTGGGATTGGAAGGACTGGTCGGTCACGAGGGCTGGTGTGGAGCTGGGAACTGGCAGGAAGTTGAGCAATAATCAGGAAGGGTGATTGGGAAGTGAGGACATTGATCAGGAAAGGGAGCGGTGTTCGGGAAGGGAGGGAGTGGGAGGGACGGAATTGGAGGTCCACCCCTGAAACCTGACTCCCTACTCAGAGACATTTTAAATATCCAACCATTTTGTTTGGTGTTCCAGGACCCAGTTTGGATCAGTTGGCTAGGCCACTTGTAGACTTGGTGACCTTGATGACAGCTCAGGTCATATCTGGGAAAGGCATCCAGGCAAGGGCTCCTGAAGCCTGGAATAGTGTCAGTTACGTGGAGGCTGGATATTTGAGGAAGCTGCAGGTCACCTGGAACTGGAATCTTTTCGTCCATATTCCATAGTTCCTTACAACACAGAAGGAGGCTATTTCGGCCCATCAAGTGTATACTGGCTCACAGAGCAAACCTTTTACCCCACAAATTTTCCATGTAACCTATTCTTCCCACATTCCCACCAATACCAGAGTCTATCATTCAGTCCAGATGAAGGATCTCAGCCCGAAACGTCGACTGTTCATTTCCCTCCAATGATGCTGCCTGACCCGCTGAGTTCCTCCAGCAGTTTGATTTTTGCTCCAGAGTCTACCACTCACCTGCACACTAGGAGCAACGTACAACAGCAACTAGTCTACTAAGCTGCACGTCTTTGAGACGTGGAAGGAAACCAGAGCACCAGGCAAAAACCCAGGCAGTCACAGGGAGAACGTGCAAACTCCACACAGACAGCACCGGAGGTCACGATTGAACCAGGGTCACTGGATGTATGCAGCAGCAGTTCTACTAGCTGCACCACGTGAGCCCCAATTTCTGGGTCTTGTGCTTACCATAATCCTTCTAATGTGGATAGATAGATATAGATCTTTATAGATAGATATCTTTATTAGTCACATGTACATCAAAACACACAACGAAATGCATCTTTTGCGTAGAGTGTTCTGGGGGCAGCCTGCAAGCGTCGCCATGCTTCCAGCGCCAACATAGCATGCCCACAACTTTCTAACCCGTACGTCTTTGGAATGTGGGAGGAAACCGGAGCACCCGGAAGAAACCGACGCAGACACAGAGAGAAAGTACAAACCCCTTACAGACAGCGGCCGGAATTGAACCCGGGTCACTGGCGCTGTAATAGCGTTACGCTAACCACTACGCTACCATGCCTGCCTTTCCTTAATTGAAGCAGCTGATAAGCAGAAATGAAAATGGAAGAAATAACCAGTGATGTACTCCCTGTCCAGGGCACAGACAAGAAACTGACTTCTCTTCAGTGGCCAAATGGAACCTCTGATTCTCCATGGGACTCCCGCTGTGGTGTGGGGTTGGGTAATGAGACACCAAACTTTGCCTTAAACTAGCTGGGACAAACATAAACAGTTTAATTGTGATATGATTCTGTGTATTTCATCTTTCTGATAATACGTTGCATAGTAACGAGTCCAAACGTTTTGCAGAAGGCACTGTTCTGAAGAGGGACGTGATCTTCTCAAAATTGACCTCAAATATGTCCTAATCCACTTGAGGTGTAACATCAGACTAGTGAATTATGGTTTACCATGTTAATCAACCATTTGGTTAAGGCTGCAGCCCTTGAGACTACATGTGGTTCAGATCTTCTGTGATCTTGAAGTCGACAGCAAATGAAAACTCAATTAACTTTGTGGCAACTGTGATGTTTCTGCACAGAATTCACCCCCTCTGTGTAAAATGTTTTTTTTAATTTCTGGTCAGGTTACACTGTTGCCCCGGGGATTGAGAGTCACCAATCCCTTCTCTATTGAAAAACAACAGCAAACAAGTAGGGAGCCAGATCCAATT
The DNA here is from genome assembly GCF_009764475.1 of Pristis pectinata. Classification (NCBI taxonomy): domain Eukaryota; kingdom Metazoa; phylum Chordata; class Chondrichthyes; order Rhinopristiformes; family Pristidae; genus Pristis; species Pristis pectinata. The sequence continues at coordinate 6,707,761 of NC_067427.1, read as the reverse complement.
TCCTTCTCAGGGAAAAAAAACTAAAATGATATCGGAAATCAGGAATAAAAACTGAAATTGCTGGGAGTACACAGGAAACTAAAAGTTAAGATGGGAAATTCTGGAAATGGCCAGCAGATTGGGCCGTATCTGCGGATAGAGAAGCAAAGTTGGGGACAAATCTCTCGGGGACAACAGTGGGGACATTGTTATCTTGTCCTTTACCAGGTCAGGGCTGACGGAAGACTGGAGACCCTTTTGGTTCCAGTGAAGAATTCAGGGCTGAGGATTAGGGTAAAAAGCAGAAGGTAAATAATTTTTTAATTACTTTGCTTCAGTTTAATGTTCTCAATTATCTTGAAGTGTTTTTACTTAGAGCATAGAACAGTACAGCACAGAAACATACCCTTTGTCCCATGATGTCTGTGCCGAACATGATGCCAAATTAAACTAAATCTCTTCTGCCCGCACGTGATCCACATCCCTCCATTCCCCGCATGTTCAAGCCTCTTGTTAAGCATCACAATCGTTTCTGCTTCCAGGCACCCACCACTCCCTGTGTAAAAGACTTGCCCCGCACATCTCCTTTAAGCTTTCCCCCTCTCAACTTAAATGCACGTCCTCTAGCGTTTGATATTTCTACCCTGGGGAAAAGACTCTGGCTGTCTACCCTATCCGTGTCTCATCATTTTATAAACTTCTATCAGGTCTCCCCTCAGCCCCCAACTCTCCAGAGGAAACCCAAGTTTGTCCAACCTCTCCTTATAGCTAATACTCTCTAATCCAGGCAATGTAATATTTACATGTAATATTTCTTTATTTATTTTATAATAAACCAAGTCCATGCTGTCAATCAAATACCCATTTTACACTCAACCTTTTCTCCCCCCGCATTCCCATCAACTGCCCCCAAGATTCCAACACTCACCCACACGCTCTGCAATTTACAGCGGCCAATTAACCTACCAACCCGCACGTCTTTGGGATGTGGGACCAAACAGGAGTAGCCAGAAGAAAGCCATGCGGTCATTGGTAGAACATGCAAACTCCGCACAGGCAGCACCCGGGGTCGGGAATGAACCTGGTTCCCCGGAGCTGTGAGGCAGCAGTTCGACCAGCTACACCACTGCGTCACCCTGGTCAATATGTGTTCATTAGCCCGTGAGCCCTTGATGTGCACAGATCAGCTCTCACATTTCTCACAATGCAACAGAGACGACACTTCAAAGGCACTTCATTGACCACTAAGTGCTTTTTGGAAGTTCTGGGTGAATTTATTTTGGAAGAGTACAGGAACTTCCAGACTAGGAAGGGTTAAAGTCTTGGCACATCCAACTGAAATTATGAAACGCGTCCCATCTGATTTTCTTTCTCTTCTTGTCACATGCCTTCTCTTAAAAGGTTCAGGGGAGACATCTGATTTTCCCAAACAACATCAGGAAACAGATGGGAGTCTGAAAAAGCAACGGAAACAAAGGCTCTGAGCATTCACTCCCGCAAGTGAAAAGATACTTGCATCCAGCAAAAGTTTGCCACTTTGCACTTTCTCTACCAGTGCAGGCAAGAGTTTTCATCCAGAGCAAATACATATTAAAGAAGTAAGATTTCTATATACAACAAAGCGCGCGTGTGCGCGCACGCGCGCGCACACACACACACACACACACACACAAAAATCAGAGGAATTGGAGGGTTGTTTGGCTGAGAATTATGGTTGCGGGTCAGAAGAGATGTACTGAGCCCTGAGGCTGAGAAAAGTAAAGAGGTTTTAAATGTAGTGTAGCGCTCATAGCTCCCAGTCATTTCAAATAAATAAATCTTTCGTAATTTCAGCTGTAAATTGCAGTTTAAATTTTTCCTGTCTGTATATTCTGTAAGTTTTGTCATTATTGGTGTGAAGATAGTCCCCTGCCAAGAATGCTTCATAATCTTTAACTATTACATTAAACATCTGCTGCTGCCATTTATGGATCAGATAACATTTTACTCTTGAGATATTTGATTTTATTACCTTCTAGGGAGTGAGCCAAACAAGTGTTCCTATTGATTTGTACATTAAATATATTAGTAATAAAACAACATCTCTGTAAACAAATTGTAAAATCAATAGTAATTGTTACCAAAATATCACAAGTACTTGAATTACAATTAAGGCTATTGTGTCAAGAGCTTTTCTGAACCTTTAAAGTGTCGATATCAGAGGAATGGATGTGCCAACAGGGCTGGCCAATCCAGCATCAAATTTAATTTTATTACACAGAGGCTTTTATTTCAGTCTGAATAGATATATTCAGTTCATTAGAAGCAGCACATTACAAAACTGTAGGCATTATTCATAAGCACCGGATAAATTTGTTTGTGGTACGTCTTTCCTATATCTTTATGCACTTGGCAAATTTTCAGCAAGAAGATAGTTGACCAAATTATCATTGCCCTGTGTGCCTAAGGGTTTCGTTGTGTGAAATTAAACTTGATGTTTACATAGAGCGCACTTCAACAAATTGCTGCTTCAACACAGTGTCTATTACATGCTTTTATTGAGACAAGCTTGAACCTCAGTTGCTTGTTTTAAATCACTAGTTGTTTCTGATGATCACTCTCTTGGAAAGAAAGTATGACTGACACCTGTCGCATGCAACAAGGACCCACATAAATACAAAGGCAAAGCATTGTTCAGAATGTACATTAGACTGTGAATACACAGGCATACCATTCCAACCATGAGATAGTCATCACTAATACACCTGCCATTAAGTATTGCATCCTTCAGCCAAGACGAGAATTCTGAGAAAAGTTATTGAAGATCTTGTACTGAAGAAGGGTTTTCCACCTGAAATATTAGCTCTGTTAATCAAAAAAGATTTACAAGGATGTTGCCAGGACTCGAGGAACTGAGTTATAGGGAGAGGTTGGACAGGCTAGGACTTTATTCCTTGGAGTGTAGGAGACTGACAGGTGATGTTATAGAGGTGTATAAACTCATGAGGGGCATAGGGTGAATGTACACAGTCTTTTTCCATGGGTTGGGGAATCACGGGCCCAGGTTGACGGTGAGAGGGGAAAGATTTAGTAGGATCCTCTTTTTTACACAGAGAGTGACATGTATGCAGAATGAGCTGCCAGAGGAAGTGGTTGAGGCAGGTACATTAACAATGTTTAAAATAGATTTGGACGGGTACATGGATTGGAAAAGTTTAGAGGGATATGGGCCAAACACTGGCAAATGGGACTAGCTTGGATGGACATCTTAGTTGACATGAACCAGTTGGGCCAAAGGGCCTGTTTCTGTGCTGTTTGACTCTGTGACTCTATGTTTATCTCTCTGCAGATGCTGCCTGACCTGAGGAACATTGCCAGTACTTCCCGATTTCATTGTACTTGGTCTGTTTGAAGATTTGCCTCGTGTTTTATAACTCAGTAATCTCCTGCAACATTGCTTGTGGCTCTTCTGAACTACGAAAGCATAATTAGTAGATAGTTCCATTCTGAGTAAGCGTGGGAGAGAGGAGCATCCCACTACGAGATGGAGGAGGGGTTTTAGAGATTGATGCACATTGAGGATGAAAGGTACATTGCCATAGAGGTTACGTTGCTGGATGTCGGAGGCTACAACCTTCTGAATACCTCTCACCACAGCAGCTGGGATTTAAATTTGCTGAATTAAATAAATCCTGAAATAAAGCATTGGTTTCCGTAATGGTGATCGTGAAGTCATCAGATTCTTGTCGAAGCCCATCTGGCTCACGGGGGAATGAATTCTGCCTTCCCTGTGGAATGGCACTTGTGAGATTCCTGATCAGTGGGTTCACCTGCTCCAGTAACACAAGAGTCAAGTCAAGTCGAGTTTATTGTCATGTGCACAGGTACAATGAGATACAGGGACAATGAAAAACTTGCTTGCATCAGCATCACAGGAACATAGATTCAGGCAACACATAAATTATACATAAATTAAATAATGAAGTAAAAGACTGTGTAAAATAAGGCATTAGTTCAAAAAAAAACCATAATCAGAGTCAAGTCCACGGCAGTGCAAGAGGTGGTCTGTAGTGTTCCGTTGCTGAGGTAGGGTTAAAGTCAGTTCAAGAAATTGATGTTTGTAGGAAGGTGGTTGTTCCTGAACCTGGCGGTGTGGGCTTGACTTTGAGAACCTCAATAATAAGAAAATATTATTTTTGATCAGTGAAATAACCACAGGGAGAATAACCCCATTTGTCTAGAAAATACAGGAGCTTGTTCCTCGATTGGCTGCAGGACTGGCCAATCACAGCACAGGCTACAGGAAAGCTAAGGGCCTTCAGAGTGTGACCACATGGATCAGCTCTGTTCACAGTGACTGGTTGCAGGGATTGTCCAAGCCACACCAGCTCTGACTTCTTCTGTTCTGATGTTCCTTGGGTTTGCTAACTGATTGAAGATCCACAATCAAATAATTTATGTTGCACGTTCAGCAGAAAACAGCCCCAATGGCAGCCTTTGGAGTGGAGGCAGATTGAACGTGGAACTGCTGATTTAATGGACATGTTTAGTTCTTCTACAGGATGACTTTTGTTCCAATGTGTTCATTATACAATAATCGTTCCTTTTGAAGCTGTGTGCTTTTTGGTGATCTAATATCAACACTTAGAGGACTTAGCAATGCATTCCTTTTGTTTTAATTGTCATAATTACTAGTTCTTAACTGATAGGTTTAAATAACAGAAAAATAAGCTTTGATAGTGTTGGACTGGCTGGCATTGACAATTAGTGGTCACAGATTTTCCGACCTGTGATACATCAGAACATATCAGCGTAGCAAACTAAAGAGACAGCAGTTGTTCATCGCAATCAGAACGAATCTACAGAGACAATCCAAACCTAATAAATGTAAGTGTGACAGACAAAACCTGGGCATCTTTCCCGATAAACACACAGTATATGCAAGATTTTTAATTACAGGCTCTGTCCAGAATGCTTTAGTTCTGAAGCATGTCTACAATGAATTGAAGTTATCTTCTCAAGACAAGTACCACTTCACCACATCGAAAGCGCAAGAGGTTGCAAAGCAAATCTGTTACTTCTTGCTGTAAACAAAAGTTGTACAGTTTTATAATGTGTTTCAGTTAATTACCTTTGTAGTGCAGGCAATGTTAGAATGTAGGGAACATGGTATGCGATTTGGGCACAGCAAGCTCCCATAAACAGTAGGGAGACATTGCGATAATCTGTTTGTTGTTGATTAAAGGATGCATCTTGGCCAGGGTACCAGGAGGTAATGCCTCTCCTGAAGAAGGGTTTGGGGAGGGGTAGGGGTGTTCACAAGTGAAGAAGCTGCATGCATTGCTCTGAAGGATGTGTCAGAAGGAGAGCAAATGTTTAGGGCAGGCACGATAGTGTAGCGGTTAGCGTAACGCTATTACAGTGCCAGCGACCCAGGTTCAATTCCTGCCGCCGTCTGTAAGGAGTTTGCACGTTCTCCCCGTGTCTGCGTGGGTTTCCTCCAGGTGCTCCGGTTTGGCGCCGGAAGCGTGGCGACACTTGTGGGCTGCCCCCAGAACACTCTACGCAAAAGATGCATTTCACTGTGTGGTTCGATGTACATGTGACTAATAAAGATATCTTACAAAATGTTCTCAACTGACAAAAGCAAAACTGTTATGAAATTGTTTTAAGTCTCCAAATGACAATTGTTTCCTTGAATCTGGCTTGAAGAGATCAAGATCACCATTCTGTAGTTACGTAAAACACAGAACATACAACATAGAACAGTACAGCACAGGAACAGGCCCTTTGGCCCACGATGTCTGTGCCAAACACAATGCCAAATTAAATTAAATCTCTTCTGCCCGCACACGATCCGCATCCCTCCATTCCCTAATAATACGTGTCTATCTAATGGCCTCTTAAATCCCACCATAAGCAAATCTGCTTCCACCACTCCCCCTGACAGCCCGTTCCAGGCACTCACGATCGTCAGTGTAAAACCTTGCCCCACACATCTCCTTTAAACTTTCCCCCCTCAGCTTAAATGCATGTCCTCTAGTATTTATTTCTACCCTTAACAAAAGACTGACTGTTTACGCTATCTACGCCTCTCATAATTTTATGAACTTCTACCAGGACTCCCCTCAGTCTCCAGAGAAAACAACCCAAGTTTATCCAACCTCTCCTTATAGCTCATACCCTCTAATCCAGGCAGCGTCCTGGTGAACCTCTTGGAATTGGAACTGGTTTATTATTGTCAAGGTACAGTGAGAAACTTGTCTTGCATACCATTCATACAGATCAATTCATTACACAGTGCATTGAGGTAGTACAAGGTAAAACAATAACAGAAAGCAGAGAAGTGTCACAGTTACAGAGAAGGTGCAGTGCAGGTAGACAATAAGGTGCAAGGTGTCTTCTGTACCATTTCCAAAGCCTCCACATCCTTCCTGTAATTGGGTGACCAGCATTGTACACCAAGTGCAGCCTAACCAAAGTTTTAACCAAAGTTTTAACCAAAGCTGCAATGTGACTTCCTGACTCTTAAGCTAAGTGCCCCAACCTATGAAGGCAAGTATGCCATACGCCTTCTTTACCAGCCTGTCTCCTTGCGTGGTCACTTTCAGGGAGCTATGGACTTGAGCCCCAACATCCCTCTGTACATAGTTCCTGGGTCAGATGACACTCGGGTCCCCCAAGTCATTTGCCAAGGTGGATATTTGCCTGGATGAGGGCCATCCAAGAAACACTCATCATGCAGGATAAGGCAGCTTTTTATTGTCATCGCATTCCACCACCTCAAGTATGGGCTGCCTTCGACACTGCCACACCCTGGATTCACCAAGTACCAACAGTGGCACAGTTCATACAGCTGCTATCTCACAGCTCCCAGGTTTGATCCTGACCTCCGCTGCTGTCTATGTGGAGTTTGCACATTCTCCCCAAAATCATGTGAATTTCCCCCAAGATGCTCCAGTTTTCACCCACATCCCAAAGACGTGCAGGTTGGTTGGTTAATTAGCCTCTGTGAATTGCTCTTAGTGTGTAGGTGAGTGGTAGAAGCTGGGGGGAGGTGATGGGAATGTGGGGAGATTAGTGTAATGTAGGAGTAGTGTAAATGGGTGTTTGATGGTTGGCACTGACTTGGTGGGCCGAAGAGCAGTTTCCCTGCTCTATGACTCTGCAGCATCTTACAATTGGCTGGTAGCAAATTCTTCAACCGCACCTTCCAAAAACACAAGTGTAGCGGTTAGCGTAACGTTATTACAGCGTCAGCAACCTGGGTTCAATTCCCGCCACTGTCTGTAAGGAGTTCATACGTTCTCCCTGTGTCTGTGTGGGTTTCCTCCGGGTGCTCCGGTTTCCTCCCACATTCCAAAGACGTACGGGTTAGGAAGTTGTGGGCATGCCATGTTGGCACCGGAAGCGCGGCGACACTTGCGGGCTGCCCCCAGAACACACTACGCAAAAGATGCATTTCATTGTGTGTTTCAATGTACATGTGACTAATAAAGATATTTTATCTAAAACCACCAGGAGAGCAAGTCCATGGCGATCCCATGACCTCCAGATACCCTTCCATGCCACAGAGCATCCAGATTTGGAAAGAATTGTTGCTCATTCCAAATTCTGGAATTCCCTCCCTGAGATCAGTAAACAGGCCAGTGATCCAGAAGGGTTATTATAAGGGATTTGGGGATGGACAATGATTGCCAGCTTGGCAGCAATGCCCACATCCCACCAGTGAATAAAAATTAACTTTACTCACTGTAAAGTGGCATTGCCGCTCACCTCAGTGGCCAGACTGGGTCAAATTGGATTCAGCTCAACATCTGGGCCCCTCTTCTCTGGCACTTACCTGGGCTGAATCTGAAGAGCTGGACAAGCCACTGCACACCACAATTTGGACCATCAGGCCCTGAGGCAGAATCAGACCTCAGTGGGAACAGTCCGCAGCTAATGTCACCCTGAGGCCATTGCGCAGAACTTTGACAAATGAGGGAAAAAAATAATGAATAACAAGAATTCAATCACTAAATTATGTAAAACTTGATTGACTCTTTTCCAGCTAATCTCCAGGTTGGGAATCGCCATTCAAATGTATGGGATGTCCAGTCCTACCCTATCTCTGGATAGTGTAGAATCATAGAGACAGAATCCCCATAATGCAGAGTGCCAGCAGGGCAGGCACAGTCGTGTAGCAGTTAGTGTAATGCTATTACAGCGCCAGCGACTCGGGTTCAATTCCGGCCGCTGTCTGTAAGGAGTTTGTGCGTTCTCCCCGTGTCTGCGTGGGTTTCCTCTGGGTGCTCCGGTTTCCTCCCACATTCCAAAGACATATGGATTAGGAAGTTGTGGGCAAGCTATGTTGGCGGCGGAAGCGTGGTGACACTTGTGGGCTGCTCCCAGAACACTCTACGCATTTCACTGTGTGTTTTGATGCCCATGTGACTAATAGAGATATCTTGTCTTGTTTCCTTTTTATTCCCTTTCCAAAGGTGGTTTACTTAGTGATTACAGAATCACATCACTACAATATTACAGTACTTCATGATTCACTCAATTTACAGTTTCAAATTATAACATGGTCATCACTATCCAGAACGCACTCGAGCCCCTGAGGCGCCTACTGGTCCCAGAAATCCCCCATTGTACCCATGGATACCGTGTGCTCCTTCTCCAGGGACACACGGGCACCAACGTAACAGGCAATCGGCTGGGGCAGGACACCCCGACTGCCCGCCGCCTGGACCCGTGAATGGCCACCTTGTCAGCTGTTTCCTTTGGAAATGCCAGCAAAACTGGGCCCATTACATTTCCCAGCATGAAATTCCACTCGGTTCTTTACCATTTGGTTCCATCCCAACCCCCGGTAAAATGAGGCCCAATTAATCAAACTCTGCCCTTCTGTCTGCAAGGGGATGAGTTCGAAGCAATGCAAAGCTTCACTGAGTTGGCACTCGGAACACTCAGCATTCTATTGCTTGGCATTTCAGCAATAAACTGACATTTTCTTGCTGCATTAACTGGAATTGCTTGCTTCATCGGTTTCATGGATTAAAAGTTTTGAAAAAAAAATGAAACTTAAAAGATTTGGCCGCTTCAACACATTCCTGCCCACGTTCCATTCCCCAGAAGTTTGAGGCTCCTCCCTATTGTTGCAATCTTCTCCATTTCTCTTGCCCCCAGGATTTCTGCATTCTATCCTTCTGTATCTCCGCAACCTCCCTGATCACGCCAGCACTGCCTGCCAAGACTTAAGCCTCAGAATTCCTTCCCCAAACCCCTCCTCCACTCCACCACTCTCCCCTCCTGTAAAGCACTCTACAAATCTCACCTCTTTGACCAAATTGTCAGATCTAACATCTTTATATGTGGCTCTGTGTCAAATGTCATTTGATAATCCTTCCCTGAAGCACCTTGGGACATTTCACCGCACTAAGGGCCCAATAAAAGTACAAATTGTTTTGATTGAAGTTGCTGGGATTAATTCGATGCTTGAAATCAGATTTGGATGAGAATTTATTTTCAATCTTCCCCACCCCCTTTGTATAAAGGGTGCCTCCAGATTTCCTTTTGAAGTTGGTTCTTAACAATTTGCAACTCCTTTTGGCAAGAAAAGTGCAGAAGATTCTCCTCTTGGAATAATTATGGGTTGAAAATTCAGCTAGAGTCAGTTCAAGCACAGTCGAACAATGCTTTCTTTAAACAAATGTAATCATCATTTGACATGACTCCATAATACAATAACACAGGAACATTTTTTGCATCAGCATTGTACTTAGAAATTGGAAATATTTGCAGGATTTTAATCCCAGATAACATGGAATCTTCAACAGACATTTGAACCAATCTGCAGTGGAAAAAATATTGGTTCATATGGGGGGTGGGGGAGGGGTGTGGGGGGGTGCAATGAATGATACAAAAATAGGGGGCGATGTGGGAGGGAAGGGTTAGATAGATCTTAGAGCAGGATAAAATGTCAGCACAACATTGTGGGCTGAAGGGCCTGTACTGTGCTGTAGTGTTCTACGTTCTATGAAAAGTGGTCAATGCTGAAGAAATGCCAATTTTCTACAATTCTTATACATAGTAAACCCCAATCTTCTTGCACCAGATAAGTTGGATAATGAAAAGCATGAAGATAAGATAAGATAAAATTTCTTTATTAGTCACATGTACATCGAAACACACAGTGAAATAAACCTTTGCGTAGAGTCTTCTGGGGGCAGCCCGCAAGTGCCGCCACGCTTCCGGCGCCAACCTAGCACGCCCACAACTTCCTAACCCGTACGTCTTTGGAATGTGACAGGGAAACCGGAGCAACCGGAGGAAACCCATGCAGACACGGGGAGAACGTACAAACTCCTTACAGACAGTGGCCAGAATTGAACTCGGGTCGCTGGCGCTGTAATAGCGTTATGCTAACTGTTGTGTTTTTAAGATATCAGGTCTAAATTAAGCAAAGAGTTGAGGTGATCAGAATTCTTCAGTCAGAAAACTTTAACAATTAAGACGCAAACATCAAATTCAAGCTGAAGCTATGAAGCCTCATTGAGATTGTTTCATGCCCAAACAATGGCTGCATGTGCCAAGTGTGTTGCTTTTGATAATTTAACATAGCTGTGTCAATTCTTGTCCCCTTCCTGTCTCCTAACATTTTATTTCCAGCTATCCTCCAGGATCTTGCTCTAATTTCAGAAATGAAGAGTACTAGAAAAGGAATGGGAATTGAATTATTGCCAAATTTACTGGCGATGTGTGCCGTTACGCTGATATTCCCCAATATCATCTTATCATAGGAGCAACCAATGAAAATGATTTTTGTGGGAAAATAAAGCTAAACATTTTGAAAACAATTCCCATTCTTTTCCAGATGCTCAAATAGCTAATGTTTCATGTGTGGCTATTAAAATAACAATGCAAATATTCACCCACTTCCTGGGTGTTTTGAATCTGTCTTTATAACCTTGCACCTCCATTATTAGTAATAAGTCAGCACACTTTTGATGAAATCTTACTTTCTGTGACATTTGCAATGAAACCATGTTGCCTTTGTGCATCATAAGCCTTTCAACCTATAAGCTATAACTGACAGATGGCTGGAAGTATTCACTGCCCATATATCCAGCCTTAACCATCCATGTGTCCATGTTCTGACACAAAAGTTTGAAGGTGGATTTGTGAGCTTTTGATGGAACCTTATGATGTTACAAACTGTTTCAAATCCAATATTGCACCTTTTAAGTGTAATTCCTGTTGTAATGTAGGGTAAAGGTTAGCAAAATTGTGCATGGCAAACTTCTGCAAATAGCAAGGCAATAATTGCCAGATAATTTATCGTTTTGTGTTGTAAACTGAGCAATAAACATTGTCCAGGACATCGTGAAGGATCAGCATTTTCCCTGGACGACCTATGGGAACTCGGTTTAATGTCTGGCCTGAAGGAAAGCATCTATAGCACTACAGCACTCCTTCAGTCCTCCACTGAAGGGTTGTCTTATATTTTTGCCTCTGGAGTGGGAAGCCTCATTCACTAGGATGCCCAATCTAATGAGCATGTGAGGATCGGAAGCATGTTGCAATGATACAGAGGTGAGTTGTACGAGTCCATGACAGATCTCTCTGTAAAGCCTGGGGCTTGAAATAATGGAAGTGAATCTACTGTTAGTGCACTTTGCCTTACAGAGAATCAGTTGCTGGGAGCAGATAAAGATGATGAACAAAAGCATTCGGAGTTCAAAATACCCAATCTCTGAATAATCTGACTGTAAGTATCAAGAACTAACTCAAGGATACACCTGTGATTTGGGGCTCAAGGATACCTTACGGTAATATCTACTGATCAGAAGCCTGGGCTGTTTTTCCAGAGAACTGAGCTCAAAATTCAAAATGGCAGCTAGGGTATTTAATTTTAAGGAGATAAATATTACTTTAATTAATAATTTTTAAAAACAAAGTGACTGTGAAATCATTGGATTGTGTGAAAAAAAATGGTTCACTAATGTTCTCCAGTGAAGGAAATCTGCCTTGACTCCAGATGTGGCAACTGCCTTGGCTCTTAAATTGCCCACTGAAATACCTTGGCAAACTTGCCAGTTTAAAAGTGAATTAGGGATAGGCTGGAAATTCTGCCATAGACAAATAAAAGAAGGCGTATAGTATAACAACATTCCTTCTACACAAATTTTATTCGGTGTAAGGTGCATGTAACTACGGGAAATGGTCCAATCTGGATATGTTTTGTCAGTACTGCAATATGTTACAGCAAGCACGTCTTCCTTGCAGCGTCCAAGTGCAGAGGCTTGCTGTAAATGCGGGCCCTCCCGTCACTGCTCGTGTGCCAGATTATCACTGGGTTGCACGGCGTCCAGTGGGATTAGGAGAACACTTTTTAATTATGTTAAAAGGACCATGGGCACTCGGGCAGATGTTTGCGCTAATTGTCCCGCACACCCAACCTCCTTTAGATCCAGCAGACTTGTTTACTTAGACCGGTTTCATTCGGCTGCGGCTGCTGTGCAGGTGAGGATCTCACTTCACAAGGGCTGCAAACTGATCCGCAAACATCACTGATCAGCGCCAACCCTGCAATTGACAGGTGACTGAACACACAAACCGGGGGCGTCCCTTCACGCCGGGCAGTTTGCTTTGGACGCCGCCAACAAATGGGATCAGCATTCTGACATCAGACAGCAGAACAAGGTTGGGTGGAGGAAAAGAGGGGAGAGACATGGGAAGGGACAGTGTTGGATGGAACAAGTTGATAGATGACGGTCACATCAATTTCTGATGCCCGAACCTTCAGGAGCAGCGGAGTCAGTGAAATTTACATTATTAATCTCTCGTAATAATCTACAGCTCAAGTAGGCTGAGAAGCTCGCACAATGGCTGTACATTGGCCAGGCTTGTATAAATAACTACCCTGCGCTCAATTTAATTGCACTCTTGTGAAAGTGTTCCTCTTGCCTCGTTCTAATTACTTTTAGTTTCATTAGGTCGAGCAAAATCCATCCCAGCTTCGCAACAATGAAAAATTCATATTCTGACTTTTGTTCTGTGAAATATTTAAATGTTAATAACCATTCATTCCGGACATGCTATCTCTCTGGTGCTCGGCTTAACTGAAAATCTATTTAATCTACCGAATCTCATTAAATGATTATGGCTTGAAGGAACTCAATAGTAAAAAGAGGGCTTTAGAATATTCCTTAATTTAATTTATTCTCGTGCATGAAGAGCAACAAAAAAGCATAAAATATCTCTCTTCTGTGCATCCATTTGAGTGGATAATGATTAACTGTTTTCTATTGTGTTACAGCTGGTATGCATTATCACACCGAGTGTAAAAACTACATACCCTGGTAGTTTTTGACTCGTTTCCAAATATTACTCCTTTTAAAGCCATTAAAAGATTATCACTGATTTAACCAAATGTCTGTTTTGTGCATTAGGAACAGCCTGTATTCTGAATCCCCCAAATACCACTTCCCCCTTTTCCCTGCCTCTATTATCTCGTTCACACAGCAGTATTTAATTTCATTCCCATGAATATGCAATGAATTTAATTTTGAACACTATTTTCATCTGCTCCTGTAATCACAAAAAATGCTGGTCTAATTAGTTTCTAATTACTTGCTTTAATTGTTGTAGTAATCATTTTAATTACCCAAATGCACAGACATCAAATGCTAAAAGGAAAATAATCCTTTTGTGCCCCTACCTTGTCCTTCTCAATGTTGGTGTATCTAGATTCTGACACTGTCAACCTTTTGCCAGCAGAGAGGTGAAAAGGGGGCGGTGGGGAGGCGGGGGCGGGGAGAGGGGGGGGGGGGATGTTGATGGTGGGGTAGAGAGAGAAGCTCAGCCTGAAACGGAATCCACGTCTCCCTGCCCTACACATACCAAAACTGTACAGTGAAATCTCCTCGCCCCCTCCCCAAAAGCCATTAAGTTAAAATATACAGTTATTCTACCTTTCTGGGACCGCAGCCACACAGCCGCTTATTGGATGTGCTTATAACAGAGCCAAGCAGATGGTATATCATGAAATTTTATGAAATTATTGCGCCAGTGAGGTGTTTTGTAAGAGAGCAGCTGTGCGGGAGACGGGACATTATAAATACTCACAGGTGTTCAGTCTTTCTATTGCCAGCCACAACATAAAAAATTAAATTATAAACAAACAGGCAAATGTTGTAATCTCTCGCATACACACCACTTACGGGAAAATTGCTTAAACTAAGCAAAGAATTAAATTTTAATTTGCATAAAATATTTATTCAGACTAAGGAATTCCATAGCAACCCCTCTGATACCACGTTTAAGAATACTTAGATGTGCACAGACTAGGAGTGAACCCGGCATCGTGGGCTCGGGACCGCTCTGGCTGTAGGTTCTTGACACACTACGGGTAGGTAATTCGGTGCTGGACGATTCGGCTAACTCCCACCTTCAAAAGTTTGTCGTTTCCATCAACTTTCTCCCTACATTAGTACTTCTCGCCATGCGTCATTGTAGACGGCATTACAAGGATGAGAGTTTGTGGAAAGGAGTTACATGTACACACCGAGAGGCATATGCAGATTTATCTGTGTGTGTGTATGTGTGTGTGTCTGTGTGTGTGTGCATTTGTCTGTGCGTGTGCGTGTGTCTGTGTGTGTGTCTGCATTTGTCTGTATGTGTGTCTGTATATGTGTGTGTGTGGGTGAGTGTGTCTGTATATCTGTGTCCATATATGTGTGTGTCTGTACATATGCGTGTGTCTGTATATGTGGGTGGGTGTGTTTTTGTCTGTATATATTTGTGCTTTGTGTAAATGTGCATCTATATTTGACGGTATATATCTGTGTATGCCTATAGGGATATAGAATGTTTGTCCGTACATGTACATTGTATTTATGTTTGTATGTATGCGTGTAATATGTATACATGCGTGCCTCTATTCATATACAATTTAACATGTATTTCCATTCAATTTAACCCTTGTACCAGGCAAGCTAAAAATCCACAGCTTTCAAAAAATTGATGATCTTTGCAGTGGCGGAGACAGGCTACCTGTGAAAGGCATTGCTGATGGCCAGTGTAATTGTGATATCAACAGAAGACAATGACAAGATTAATTATAATATGTATATATATATATTTTTTGGAAGAAACAATTCTTGCTGCTAAAATCTACCTCTTCCAAGTACTCCAGGGCCCGGCGGAGAATGTAGTGTCAAATGTTGACAGATGCATTGCAAAGTTGATTGTGTTTTATTATCTGTGTTCATTTAGCGTTCGAGACAGGATTGTTTTATTTCACAAGAACTCTTCCTAATTCAATCAAAGGAGGTGATCGCAACAGTGAAAAAATGTAATTTTTCAAAATAAAAAAAACGTCAACACGCATTCTTATTGCAATTTTCTTCCCCTCTGTTGACTCCCGGAGTGCAGCCGAGTGAGATGATGAGGCACTCTCGGGATATTGCCCCCCTTTCACCAGCACCCGTCACCGCTATCCGCTCAGCCAGTTGGTGTTGGGAGTATCCAGCCGGCGAGGTGACGGTACAGTCCGCGGTGTTAACTCTCCCCTGCGTTGACCCTGACTCTCCGCCCTCCCAGCTGACAAAACAATTTGCCCGGTGACCTTCCCTTTCCCACTCACCCAATACACAACAAGAGCTCTTCCTTAGGCTTGTCACGGGTATCATTAGGTTGTGGGGCTCTCCCTGCGACTATAATATCTCCCTTCCCAGGGGAGAGGTCAATATTCCACAACAGTGAGGCAGTGGGGGTGATTACTTTCCCGCTACCTTATTTCACACGCCAGTAGGCATGAGTATCTACCTGCTGTTACCACCGACAAGCCCTCTCACCATTCTCAGAATCACTGGATATCCGCTTGCTATTTATTTTAAACAGACGTTGGTTTTTAACACCAGGGAGAGTGACCCGTGCAAGCTCACTGTGAAATATTGCAGGATAAAACTGCAGGCGTGTGTGTGTGTGTGTGTGTGTGTGTGTGTGTGTGTGTGTGTGTGTGTGTGTGTGTGTGTGTGTGTGTGTGTGTGTGTGTGTGTGTGTGTGTGTGTGAGAAACATATTACAAGTGTTTACAGACGGAACTGGCCGACTCGGTTCATCTTTTAGACCCAATTCCACCATTCCCTCGCTGGATTTCTTAATTATTCATTCTTAAAAACATAAATTCCAACTCTTACCAGAGATCAAAGCAGATTTTGGCTTGGATGGCTGATATTTGACAATTTGCTTTCAAAGGTTTGCCTGCATTGGCCGGTGGATGGGTTTAAAGCGCACTTATTTATGGGGAAAGAACCAGTTATTTCGAAGCTTTAATGAACAAAGTCACTCGCTGTGTTTGGCTGACACCAAACAGGTTCTACAGACACCCGCGCGGATTTCGCAAGGCGTTGCAGAATCTGGTCATTTGCATGCCCTCCAATTCAAACCCTCCTCCCCCACCCCCACCCCAACTTATTGACAGACCCTGGGTTGAAGTAAGCAGGGGGCAGGATCAGCCTGAGTCTCCGTCTGAGCCGGAGTTTCAAGCAAATGCCCAAGAAAGGCAGAGAGAGATCCGGTTAAAATTGCCCACCCGTTTACAAAGGAGGTCATGAAGAACCCTTTGAGTTGTGCCTGAAATCCATTCCTTAGGACAGAGCACCACTTGTTCTGTCCTGGTGACTATTTAATGTCGACACCACTAATATTCCCAACGCCAATAAATTTAAATATACTGTCAGAATAAAATAGTGATAAAGGGCAAAGCTTTCAAATTTAATTTTACTTTAAAGAATATTACTACATAAAACTTCAGGAAGTGAAGACTGAAATATAGATGGTCCCAGTTCATGTGCAGGGAAAGGCCCTTAAAACCAGTCAGAACAAAGCACTTCTGTTTAACTGACCTTGATTTTTAGATTAGTGCAATCCTTAGAGTTTTACAAACAATCTGCTGGAGGGACTCAGGAGGTCGAGCAGCATCTGTGGGGGGAGAAGAATTGTGGGTGTTTCAGGTGGAAATCCAGCAGGGCAGGCACCGTAGTGTAGCGGTTAGCGTAACGCTATTACAGCACCAGTGACCTGGGTTCAATTCCGGCAGCTGTCTGTAAGGAGTTTGTACGTTCTCCTCGTGTCTGCGTGGGTTTCCTCCGGGTGCTCCGGTTTCCTCCCACATTCCAAAGACCTATAGGTTAGGAAGTTGTGGGCATGCTATGTTGGCGCCGGAAACGTGGCGACACTTTCAGGCTGCCCCCAGAACACTCTACACAAAAGATGCATTTCACTGTGTGTTTCGATGTACATGTGACTAATAAAGATATCTTACATCTTGTGTGTCTCCACACAGTTTTACTCTATGCCCTTAACAAGCTTTGTAATCCTGACCTTTTCCCCTTATGACTGGCTTTAAGTCCAAGCTCTGAGGCCCTTTGCAGGGGACATTAAACCTACATAAGGTAACCTACAAATGCAGGCAACTCCAATGTGCTAAATAACTATAGAGAGGAGGAGCCCGTGCCCTTTCTCTGTCCCCTTTTCACCCCAATACTGTCCTTGATACCCTTTGTTCTCAGACGGTTCCCTGAGCTCAAGGACGGGCTCCTTCTGCATTTGGCCTCGCCTGAGGCGCAGTGAGCAGAGCTTCAGGCCACTCAGGTGCTCTCTGTGTGGAGTTTGCATGTTCTCCCTGTGGGTTTCCTTCAGGTCATAGAGTCATAGAATAATACAGCACAGAAGCAGGCCCTTCAGCCCAACTTGTCCATGCTAACCAAAGTACTCACCTAAGCTAGTCTCAGTTGCCTGCGTTTGGCCCACATCCCTCTAAACCTTTCGTATCACAGCTTGGTATGGCAACTGCTCTGCCCAGGACAGCAAGAAACTGCAGAGAGTTGTGGACACAGCCCAGCACGTCACGGAAACCAGCCTCCCCTCCATGGACTCTGTCTATACCTCTCACTGCCTTGGTGAAGCAGCCAGCATAATCAAAGACCCCACCCACCCGGGTCACTCTCTCTTCACCCCTCTCCCATCAGGCAGCAGATACAGGATCCTAAGGGCACGTACCACCAGGCTCAAGGACAGCTTCTATCCCATGGTGATAAGACTATTGAATGGTTCCCTTTTATGATGAGATGGACTCTTGACCACACAATCTACCTTGTTATGACCTTGCACCTTATTGTCTACCTGCACTGCACTTCCCTGTAGCTGTGACACTTTACTCTGTACTCTTATTGTTTTTATCTGTACTACCTCAATGCACTCTGTACTAACTCAATGTATTTGTACTGTGCAATGAATTGATCTGTACGAACAGTACGCAAGACAAGTTTTTCACTGTACCTCAGTACAAGTGACAATAATAAACCAATACCATATACTTATTCAAATGTGCTCTGGTTTACTCCCACATCCCAAAGATGTGCATTTTGGTAGGTTAATTGGCCACTGTAAACACCCCAAGTGTGTAGGTGAGTGGGAGAATCTGGAGAGAGTTAGTGGGGGAGAAGGGAGAATAAAATGGGATCAGTGGAAATGGGTGTTTGATTGTTGGAAAGACTCAATTGGCCACACAGCCTGTTGACAACCCCTTTGACTCTATGACTCTCATCCAAGAGGCTCAAGGTGGCAAATGCCTTCCGGAATTCTCCTTTGTCAGTTTGAACACTCAAAGCCCAGGGTTTTCCACCAGCTGATTAGGATATTACCATTGTTTCATGCTGCTCAGAAGAATTCCAGATAAGTTGGTTCATTTTGCAATGGACCTGAACCAACGGCACAAAACCTTCCAGAAATTCCACTCCATTTGTAAATAATTTCCTCTCCTTGAAAGTGCCAGAAGGTGGATCACCAGTTGGAGAAAGAGAACTCGAGAAAACACCCCTCAGCCTTCGCGACCAGCAGTCAGGAGCCCCCACCTATGTCTTCATGGATCTTCAGACTGCCCACAGTAGCACCTAACTCATTGCAAGCTGATCCACATTTCTCATCTGACATCTCCTACTCTCTCTGCCGCTTACTGTGGCTACAATGTCAAGAGGATATGAATTAAGTAGCCAAATCAGGATGCTTCAGAAGGCAAAGTCAAGTATAGTTACATAATGATCTTGTCCCTTATTGTGAATATTCCTTGATTTCTTCTGTACAGCCAATTCTCCAGCTATAGTCATTCCCCTGCATTTATCAGTGACAGGATCTTCAGAGGAAGGTCATTCATCCTCTGATTCTCCTGTCCCTTGGGGAGGCACATCAAACCGAGAGAGTCAATACATGGTGAGCATAGGGATCTGGAACTCACGGACTGGAAGGATGACGGAAGCAGGAACCCACATTACATTTAAACAGTGCTTGGGTGTGTACTTGAAGAGCTGTGATCTACAGGGTGATGGGCTGAGTGTTGTAAGCTGGCACATTCACAATGGATCGAATGATCTCATTCTATGTATTGGTATTGGTATTGGTTTATTATTGTCACTTGTACTGAGGTACAGTGAAAAACTTGTCTTGCATACCGATCGTACAGGTCAATTCATTACACAGTGCAGTTACATTGAGTTAGTACAGAGTGCATTGAGGTAGTACAGGTAAAAACAATAACAGTACAAAGTGTCACAGCTACAGAAAAAGTGCAGTGCAGGTAGACAATAAGGTGCAAGGTCACAAGGTAGATCGTGAGATCAGAGTCCATCTCATCGTATAAGGGAACCGTTCAATAGTCTTATCACAGTGGGGTAGAAGCTGTCCTTGAGCCTGGTGGTATGTGCCCTCAGGCTCCTGTATCTTCTGCCTGATGGGAGAGGAGAGAAGAGAGAATGACCCAGGTGGGTGGGGTCTTTGATTATGCCAGCTGCTTCGCCAAGGCCGTGAGAGGTAAAGACAGAGTCCAAGAAGGGGAGGCTGGTTTCTGTGATGTGCTGGGCTGCGTCCACAATGTTTCCATGGTTTTAAAACCTCTCCAGCATTGTACCTTCCTGTCATCCTCTAAGCATCCTCTGCTTCTTTGATCAAACCTTTAGTCATCAACCTAATATCACTCTCTGTAACTCTTCTTGTGACACAACAGTTCTGCAAACCATCCTTCTACATTTACTGCCTTAAAGGTGCCATGTGAATGGTAGTAGTTGTTATTGTACAGTTAACATGAAACCAAATGGTGATGAAGAACACGAAGATTGTTTTAATAGCTCAGGGAGTTAAAATATTTTTAAGGCGAGCACAGATGTGCACTGACGTTATATTGTGAGAAGATTCCCATATTAGATGGTGCAGATATAATCAAATCCTTGGAGCTTGCTATCCTGGGATAATTGCACTCTTGAAGATGCTGTCACATGTTCAGTGAAACAATCTGCCTGGGCTTGGATTTGATTAAAATTAACCTTTTTAACATTTAACAAAACTCAGCCAGCAAATGAACATCTGGAGTTTTCCACATTCCCATGAATATTGAAGAATGCCGCTGTCATTTTTACTTCTGCTTACCTTCTGGTGAATCTACCGTCACCAACAGAACTTTGTGCATATTCCTGTGCAGCACACCTTCCTTGGCTGATAATAACATTACAGTCATAGAGTCATACAACACAGAAAGAGGCCCAAACCCGTCCATGACCATCAAGTACCCATCTAAACTAATCCCATTTACCAGCACGTGGTCCATAGTCTTTTCCTCTCTGGTGACTCAGGTGCTCATCCAAATGCTTCCTAGATGCTGTGTGAGTACCTGCCTCCACGACCCTCTTAGGCAGTGCACTCCAGATTGCAACCGTCCTCTGGGTGAAAACATATTTCCTCAGATCCCCGCTAAACCTCTTTCTCTTCATTTTAAGCTGATGGTCAGCTTAATCCAATGCTCGACATGTCACTGAACACTCCGACGTACTTCTACATGTCTTCTGTTGGACGTATCCTGACTGGTTGCATCGTGGTCTGGTACGGCAATTCAAATGCACAGGAAAGTAAGAAGCTGCAGAGAGTAGTGGACTCGGTTGTCGCCTCTGCTCATCCCTCCCCACCATCGGGAGTATCTACAGGAGGCGCTGCCTCAAGAAGGCAACATCGATCATCAAAGATCTTCACCATCCGGGCCGTGCCATCTTCTCGCAGCTCCCATCGGGCAGGAGGTACAGAAGCCTGAAGTCCCACACCACCAGGTTCAAGAACAGCTACGTCCCTTCAACCATTCGATTCTTGAACCAACCTGCACAACCCTTATCACTACCTCAGGATAGCAACACCATGGCCACTTTGACCACTTTGCACTACAAAGGACTTTGATTTTTTTGTTCTAATTGTGTTCTTTCTTGTATAATTTATGTTTAATTTCTGTTTTTCTTGTGCCTGTGATGCTGCTGCAAGTAAGTTTTTCATTGCCTCTGTGCACACATGTACTTATGCATGCGACAATAAACTCAACTTTGACTTTGCCCTCTGGTTTTACACATCTCCATTATGGGAAAAGGTTTCCTGCCATCTACACTATCCATGCCACTGTCTACCCTTTCTATGTGATTACCTTTTTCATTACACACTGTTTGCATGTCTCCCTCACAAGACAAGCAGGATATCAATGTCCACTGCAACCCTCACTTCCACTACAAGAATGTTTTGCACATGGCTCCCAGAAATGGCAGCACAGGGAGCTTGTTCCTTGCTGAAACCCAACTTTCCTTCAAGAAAATGATTACACAGCTCCTCAGATGTCTCTTTAGCTGGATTATTCACCTCACTGTAGGAAGGATGTCGAGGCTTTAGAGAGGGTGCAGAGGTGGTTTACTAGGATGCTGCCTGGATTGGAGGACATGTGCTATCAAGAGAGGCTGGACAAATTTGGGCTCTTTTCTCTGGAGCGGCAGAGGCTGAGGGGCGATCTGTTGGAAGTGTACAAAATTATGAGGGGAATAGATAGGGTGGACAAGCAAATCTTTTTCCCGTTATTGAGCGATCCAATACCAGAGGAGCATGCATTTAAGGTGAGAGGGGGTAGGTTCAGAACAGACGTTAGGGGTATGTTTTTTACTGAGAGAGTGGTGGATGCCCGGAATGCGTTGCCTGATAGGGTAGTGGAGGCAAACTCATTGGGGGCTTTTAAGAGGGACTTGGATGGGCACATGAATGAGAAGAAGATGGAGGGATATGGGCGTTCTGTAGGTACGAGGGAATAGCTATGTTGGCACAACATTGTGGGCCGAAGGGCCTGTTCTGTGCTGTACTGTTCACTGTTCTATGTTCTATCCGGGGCGTTTTAAAAATGGAAATCACCAGCACTGGATTGTTAGCAAAATGTTCAGAGTACAGTTTGCACCCCAGGTACTTGAACAGAATAATCTGATGGGCCAGGACAGTACGGAGGACTCCTGGGATGAAACAATCCCTTTGTGTGAGCAGAGCAATGGAGTTATTGTTGATATCCTGCCTAATGTTATCCCTTATTCAATATTCCAAGACAAATAAGCAAATTACCTTGTCATTATTGCATAATTGTTTCTTGGAGCTTACTGTGCACATACTAGTGTCAAGTTTATTGTCAAGTACACAAGTACGGTGAGGTACAGATACAGTGAAAAACTTGCTTGCAGCAGCATCACAGGCACATAGGCAAAGAAAACACACAGAGCATAAATTATATATAAATTATACAAGACAGTGAAGGGAGAGGGAGAAAGAAAACAGCTTTATTAACGTATTAACTGCTGCATTTTCTAATTATAACAATAACTACATTTCAAGGTACAAACTGGCTGTAACATGTATTGTGTTGTCCTGAAAACGGGTGTACAAAGCACTACTGAAGCATATTTATTTTACTTAACCTCGGAGTGCCAACAAGTTACCCCCACCCACCCCCACACACACAAAACCTCCAACAAAAGACCATTTAGCCATGTACTCTTTAATTCCCAGATAAGAAAAATTGTTGCTTGATTGTCAATAACTAAATCCAGTTGGACTAAGGCAAATGGATTGCAGTAAACTTGTGTCTCAATTCTCGTGCCAATCTGGCACAGGGACTTAGCATTGCTGCATTTTGTTCATCAGAGGAGGGTGAATCAATGGAGGAAGAGAAAAAATAATTGGTTATTAACCAAAAATAGACAGAACATCTGAAGGATAAAAAAAACTGAAGTAGAAAAATATGATTGACAATATAATATTGTGACACCTTTTTGATTTACGATTGTTGAGAACATATTTCATGGTAATATGCATTAGCAAATCCATCGGCAATAGCCTGGTGTCATTCTTGATTCTTGAACTCAAGGAATAAGATTGCACAGAAGGAAACCATTTGGCCCACTGAGTCTGGCCTATCCCTTTTGAAGTGCAATCCAGCTGGCTGTGCTCCTCTGCTCATTTGCCTTGCAGTTATTTGTTCTTTCGTGTGTCTGCATCCAATTCCATTTCAAAAGCCGCCACTGTGTCTGATTCACAAGCCCACCAGAGGGTGTGTTCCAAGTGCTAACCCGATGACACCTGGAGCAACAAACAATCTGTTGGAGGAACTCAGCAGGTCGAGCAGCATCTGTGGGAGGAAAGGAATTGCTGATGTTTCAGGTCGAAACCCTGCATCGGGACCGGATGACAGCTGTTTTTATTCTCCAATCACCTTCAATTTATGTCGTCATGTCATCCATCCTTCAGCCTTAGCAAGCAGCTTGTCCAATATTTACTTAATCCTTTCTGATTTGAAACACTTCTACCTATTACTCTTCTGTAGGAAACTGCACTGAAGTCGACCCACTTCACTGTAACCCCTCCAGCACCAGAACCTTTCTCCCAAATCTGGAGTCAGTCTCAGAAGTGTATTAAATAGAAAGCCAGCTTCAAAGGTGCTGATTCACAAGGGGAACCAGCACCATGATAGTTAAATGATACAGTAGATCTCTGACAATCCCACATCCAATCATTCAGAAATCCTGATGGTTTGGTATCTGGCTCCCTCATTAGCCCAGGATGTGAGTCAGAGTGCAGCCGATGCTGGGATCCGGAACACGGGCTGGGTACGGGGCTGGAGGTAGGGTTGGGGTTCAGAATACAAGGGGTTTGCAACTGGAGTCAGGGGAGAGTGATTGTCCATTTCCCACTCCCTTTAAATTCACCAGATTCACTGGAAAATTTATTATACTACTGTGTAACAGGTAAACACAGTGAAATAAAAGTGCGTTTGAATATTAGCAGGAGTTACATCCAATAAAATCTCCTGGTCCAGCATTACCAAAATCCCAAGGATGTTGAATAATCGGATTTTTACAGTACTTGGGGAGAAAAACCCTTTATAATTCCTACAGAACACTAGTTACTCCTATATTCTAATAGGACTCACATTGAGCTTTCAGAGTATATGACATTTTTTCCAACAGGAAGACTAGTTGTCATTGAATCTTGTGCAGTATTTGCACTGTTCTTCCACTTGTTGAATAACTGTCAAATCTTGACCTTTATCCTCTTGTGCATTGCCTTATTTCTTTTGGTGATTTGTGTCAGCAGAGATCCTTGCTATGTGATGTTCGAACTCTCAGTATTCATCTCCCAGAGCTGCACTGATAAGAGGAGTGTTGTTCCTCACAGTGTGATGTGGTCGGATGAAACATCAGTTGACACTCAGGAACATGGCAACAGCAGTTCCATTTGATTGGTGATGAGCATTTCATTGGAAAATACAGTACAGTGTAACAGGTAGCAATAGTTTTCTCAAATTTTGTAATTTCTAACAACAGTTGGATTGCATCTGCATATCACCACATTAAGCCAACTCAGGAACAGTGAAGCTGATTGTCATTAATATGGCTACATATTCTGTTATAGAGTCATACAGCACGGAAACTCATCATGCCGACTGTGTTGCCCAGTGAGTTAGTCCCATCTGCCCGCGTTTGCCCCATAGCCCTCCACACCTCTCCTACCCATGCACTTATCTAGATGGCTTTTAAAAGTTGCTAACGTGCCCGCCTCGACCACTATTTCTGGCAGCTCATTCCAAATACGCACCACCCTTTGCGTGAAGAAGCTGCCCCTGATGTCCCTTTTAAATCTCTCATCTCTGATCTTAAACCTACGCCCTCTTTTTTTTAGCACCCCCTCCTTGGGAAAAAGACGATGTGCTTTCACCCTGTCTGTACCCCTCATGATCTTATATACCTCTATCAGGTCACCCCTCAATCTCCTATGTTCCAGGGAATAAAGTCCTAGTCCACGCAACCTCTTCTAGTATCTCAAGCCCCCAAGTCCAGGCAACATCCTGGTAAATCTTTTCTACACTCTTTCTAGTTAAATAACACCTTTCCTATAACAGGGCGACCAAAACTGTACACAATACTCCAAGTGCGGCCTCACAAACACCTTATATAACTGCACCATGACTTCCCAACTCCTATACTTCTATTGCTAAATCCTACAGGTTTCAACATAACACACAGGAACCAGTCGGACAGGAGTCACACATTTTCAGCTTCTCAGATTGTCCTCAGGAGTTGCTGCCTCACCAGTTCCTCAGTTAGCACCTGACTGTCCTGAGCACCTCTCCTGATTGGCAACCCTATTTTCTACCCTTAACATCACTCCACCCACCACTATCTGTAGGTGCAGTGTGGACCACGTACAAACTGCACTGCAGTTACTCACCTAAGCTTCTTCAACCACACCTTCCAAACCTGTGACCTCGAACACCAAAAGGGACAAGGCTACAGGCAAAGGGGAGCGCTCAAAATCACACACAGTCCTAACCTGCAATTAAGTTGTAGTTCCCTCATTGTCAATGGGCATAAATCCTAGAACTTTACTCCACAATGCTGTGGGAGTTCACTACATGGAACGTGGTTTACAACCAGCTTCTCAAGGACAATTTAAGTGGGATTTAAATACTGGTGCTGTCGGAGATATCCATGTCCTGTGAACAATTAGGTTGTCCTTTGCTCTTGTTTGATGATTATTTCAATACAGAGCTTTCAGGGAAGGTGGAGCTAGTTGCCCACTTTAAATAAAACAAAGATTTAAAGCCAAGAAATTAATCTTTCATTCAATCGCCAATTATTTACATACAATGTAGTCAAGACATGTTTTAGTCCCCAGCCTGGTCACTTCTCTTATATTTTACTTTCCTGGAGAAAGATAATGATCCAAGAATTAGTGCCAAAGTAATGGCAGCTCAAGGCAACCACGCCATCATTGCTAGAAAATAAATAGGCAATTTGTGGCTAAATGTAGTGGAGGTGAGTTGCCACGTGATTCGAGCTGCTCTGCTGTTGCTCTGACAGAGGGTGCTGCTCGCCAGCAAACTGCCCCAAAGAGGCTTGAAATACAAACAAGGAGTGTTGAAAACACTCAGCAGGTCAGGCAGTGTCTGTGGGGAGAGAGAGAAGCAGAGTTAACATTGCAGATTGAAGACCATTCATCAGGCTCTTCGATTTGAAACGTTAGCTCTGCTTCTCTTCCCATTGATGCTGTCTGACCTGCTGAGTGTTTCCAGCATTTTCTACTTTTATTTCAGAAATCCAGGATCTGCGGTATTTTTGCTTTTCAGTGTCAGCAAGTTACTGGATTTATACATTTAAACTAAACCTGATGCGGAAAGTTAGGACTGTTTTCACATTGCCAGGATGCTGTTAATTGGTTCTGGCAGACTTTTCTGATGGTCCACAAAGAGATCAGTTGAATCTACATAGTCTCACTCCCACAAGTGGTAAATTATTCGAAGAGAACATTTAAATTCTAAAGCTATTCAATATTTCTCATTTCTGTCACTTTTCTCATTTTTAACATCCTTTTTTTTGCTCTATTTCACTTTCTAAAATTAATTTTCTAATTCACCCTTCTCTGCAGTTCTTCTGCTTCTATCTCTGACTTAAATCCCATTGGTTTGGGAGATAACATTGGTCGGTGATGCACCGCTGACCCTGCTCTGTCATCATAAACATCGCTTCCAACCATCTGTAGCTTGAACCAAAGAATTAAGGAAAAAGTCCAACTCACAGGAATCCCCCAGTCTTTGTAAGTTCTAGGTCAATATATTTCTTAAATGGTAACATGCTAGTGGATTTATGGATGCAGCAGAGACATGGTGAGATTAATACAGATGGATCTGAGATAAGTCATTGAAAATTTGTTCACTAAGATCGCTAAAGTCACTTATACAGGCATGTATATTCATAAAGTGACACTATATCTGATCCTAACACTGTCTGCATTAAACCCTTCAGAAGGCTTGGGAGTGCTAAATTTAGAATTGCTTTTAACTTTTAGATCTAACGTCACAAATAACTCCTAAATCCTTTGTTCTACCTCATGCCATAATCCATCAGCTTCACAGTGTATGATGAAAGTGCCTATTGTATGAAATAATTACCTGTAAATGAGTTGAAAGCTCACCAGTAATTTTTCCTCTCTCACTCTGGTTTTGGATTTAGATAATTGGAATATTGGGGGATTTCCAAATCTGAGTGCTTGTCCTTGGTGTTAGCATTCTGTCAGCAGATAATATACCTTTTAAGTATATTTTATAACCTACAAATGCATGCTTTAAAAGAGTCCGCAGATTGTTAATGCTATTTAAAATCCAGTTTTGATGGAATTTCAGCCATTTTCCTCAAAGCCATACATTTGAATTTTCACATTTATTGGGACATTTGAGCTAATATAGTGAATTAGCTGCAGTTCTTTCTTGCACCAAACCTCCCAATGTGATCAACAAATCTTGGTTGCATAGTGAGCATTTGCTGTTCCTGGAGTCTTACTGTGTAAAACACAGATTTTGTATTTGCAAATATAAAGGAAGTCAGTGCACTTTAAGCTGTACCAGGAATGCCCAGAGCTGCTTAGGAATGTGTTAATACAATTTACAAAAACTCTCTTATTCCGATATTGAAGTTACAATGGAAGTTTTGCAAATAATTTATTTAAATCCAACAAACTGGAACAACTAAAATACATATTGAAAGACTATGAGAAATACTGTGTTAATTTATATGTTTTGTAGGTTTGAAATAAGGTGAACACAGCACGTATAAAAACAGCTCAAATAGATTTGTAAAACAGATAAAATATTGGTTCTTTTAAAGGTTGCAATAACAGAACATAGTAAAATACCTCTTGTAAATCAGTCTTTCAGTGGCTTGGAGTTACAGGTACAAATTGCAGGTAGTCGTTATTTTAATTTGAAGATATCATTAAAGAGGATATGTAGTTCAGCTTTTTCATGTTCACTTTATGTGGCATGTACATACAAAAAAGATCTCTCTTTCAAACACTCACACACACACACACACACACACGGACATGGACACAATTACACAGACACACATGGATGTGTGCATATGCACACATTCACAAATACACACAGACATGCACACACACATACAGATGCATTGCTTTGACACACATAAACACACTCACATATTGTCACATGCTCACAGGCACAGGAACATTAAAGAAAACACAAATTCATAGAGTTATACAACACGGAAATAGGCCCTTTGGCCCATCTGGTGCATGCCGACCAAGATGCCCCATCCAAACTCGTCCCACTTGCCAGCGTTTGGCCAATAACCTCCTAAACCTTTCCAATCCATGTACCTGTCCAACTGTCCTGCAAATGTTGTTATAGTGCCTGTCTCAACCACTTCTTCTGGCAGCTTGTTCTACATGTATCTGCATTCTGTTACTGTTTTCCCTTGTACTACCACGATGTACTGATGTGGTGAAATGATCTGTATGGATGGCACGCAAAACCAAGTTTCTCACTGTACCTCAGTACATGCAACAATAATAACCCAATTACCAAATTACCATACCCACCACCCTCTGCATGAAGAAGTTGCCCCTCACGTTCCTATTAAAACTCTCCTCTCTCACCTTAAACCTATGCCCTCTAGTTCTTGATTCCATTCCCTGGGAAAAAGATTGAGTGCATTCACCCTGTCTATGCTCCTCATGATTTTATGCACCTCTGTAAGGTCACCCCTCATTCTCCTACGCTCCAGGGAATAAAGTTCCAGCAGGACTTTAGTGGCAGACCAAGCTCGATGGGTCAATTGGCCGATACTTGTTCCAATTTCTTAGGTCTGTATGAAACATCATTTCATATTTTAAAAAATTAATTAAA
This sequence comes from Pristis pectinata, assembly GCF_009764475.1. NCBI lineage: Eukaryota > Metazoa > Chordata > Chondrichthyes > Rhinopristiformes > Pristidae > Pristis > Pristis pectinata. The sequence goes on along the minus strand of NC_067427.1, from coordinate 6,678,718 downwards.
AATAAAGGAAATGTTGGAAATACTCAGCAGGTCAGGCAGCATCAGTGAATAGAACATCGTCAGTGAACAGCATCAGTGAATAGAACATCAGAGTTAATGTTTCAAAGTACAAGGTGTGAACTCATTTTATCTCCTATTGAGTATTCTACTTATTCTGTTCTTATTTCCGAAGTCCAGGATAGGCAGCTTTCTGCTCCGGTGAAAGGGAAGGACTTCCATGAGAAGGTCCCCTCCCCAACTCGATTGGGAATGGTGGGGGGATTGCGGTGGGGTAGACATTGAATTTATTGATCAGTCCATTGGCTTCCTATTAGGCCAGTGAAATGTTGCTTCTATTTTGTGATTTTATTTATCCCCACAGAGCCACTGTTAATGCAAAGTGTTATTGATTTTTATTCAAGACAACAAAATTAAATCAGATCTTTATTTTCTTCAGCGGTCCTTGGTCAAAACTTTGACACCAATAATTTCACATACAAATCAAGACACGTCAACATATTAATCCCCACTTTTGAAGGTCAACTGATTACAACACCACCCCCACTCCACCCACACACACACGTACACACAATACAGACCAATGAAACATGTCTAATTATTTAGTGACGGGAAAATCCACGCAAGGGTAAGGAACAGCAATTTAAACAGACTGTACCAACAACCTCTGTTCGATGAAGGGTTGGCCAGTCACTGTGGCTTGCTGAGTAAACTCATTGTAGTCCTCCAGGGTCTTATATCTCTGTTTTTTTGGCCAGCAACAAGGTCTGAAAAGATTGCAGTTCATTTCCACCCGCAGCAGACAGCTCATTTACTGACTGTAGGCAACTCAATCAGACCAGCCACTGATGAGCGACTGACTTGTTCAGACCTCAAGTCAATATGTGTCGGCAGTGATAGAATGTCAGATCTGTGAGCTGCTGTTGTCTCCTGGTGTTGTGGCTTTTTTCATTTCATCTGATCAATGTTATTAAAAACCCTTGGCTTGTTTAACCATTCGGGTCCCTGAATTTATTTGCACTAGTTCCTAGGCAGATGAGGAACACCGCAAGAGATTCTGTGCTTCACCTAAAGCTTCAGATAAATTATTAGAGGCTGTTGTCTTATTAAGTGGCAGGTTACGGGTATTTTTGCGCTATTATATATACATGTTTATTACAAATCTGGCTGATACAAATTGATGGCAGCCTTGTGTTTCAAGCAATGTAAAATGAAATAGAATTACCAAAACCTCAATAAAACGAAAAACTTCCTGTATTCCAATATCTTTGTGTAGGAAAATATATGTGCATTTTATATGTGAACATGCAAGTATTTATATTTTACATAATTAGATACATCTTTATACATATTATAAATGTAAATGCAATAGAACTCCGATAATCCAATTGTTTGGAAATCCTGTTGGCCTGGTATGGACGCTGGGGGTCGAGACCGCAAGAGGGGGTTGTGGTGAGAGCCAAGGCTGTTGCTGAGGCTGGGGTCTGGATGTGGAACACCAGGAGTCAGGAAGATGGGGGGTTTGTAGCCAGAGCCACGATCCACAGTGCTTGAATATTTCCTGCTCCCTTTAAACTCATTGTGTTCACTGGAAAATCCAGTATACTACCACATGACGTGGAAAAAAACAGAAATAAAATTGGTAAATTGGTTTATTATTGTCACATGTATCAAGGTACAGTGAAAAACTTGTCTTTCATACTGTACATACAGATCAATTCATTACACAGTGCATTGAGGTAGTACAAGGGAAAACAATAACAGAATGCAGAATAAAGTGTCACAGCTCACAGCTACAGAGAAAGTGCAGTGCAGGTGGACAGTTACGTGCAAGGTCATAACAATGTAGATTGTGAGGTCAAGAGTCCACCTTGATGTACAAAGGGACCATTCAATAGTGTTATAACAGCAGGATAGAAGTTGTCCTTGAGCCTGGTGGTACGTGCTTTCAGGCTTTTGTGGCTTCTGCCCAATGGGAGGGGGGAGAAGAGGGAATGTCTGGGGTGGGTGTGGTCTTTGATTATACCGGCTGCTTTACTGAGGCAGCAAGAAGTGTAGACAGAGTCCATGGACGGGAGGCTGGTTTCCGTGATGTGCTGAGCTGTGTCCACAACTCTCTGCGGTTGCTTGCAGTCACAGGCAGAGCAGTTGCCGTACCAAGCCGTGATGCATCCGGATAGGATGCTTTCTATGGTGCATCAATAAAAGTTGGTGAGTGTCAAAGGGGACATGCCAAATATCTTTAGCCTCCTGAGAAAGTAGAGGCTCTGGGGAGCCTTCTTGGCCACGGTGTCAACATGATTGGTGATGTTCAAATTGAAGTTAGTGGGAGTAACATCCAATAGTCCAGAAAATCTACTAGTCTGACACCACCAAAATCCCAAAGGTGCTGGATTATCAGAGTTTTATTGTATTTATACTTATACCTCAAGATCAGGTGAACTAAATGCAGAACATGGGTAATCTTTTATTCCATTCTTCTATAATACCAGTGACAGGAGTGATGACAATGAGGAATTGATGGGAAGCTCTAAGCTTCACTTATTCCTGTATGGGCTGATTATCCCCAACACCATGCCCTCTTATTCCTGCATTTTCTATTAAGACTAGGACCTTCAGCTCACCAGGGCTTGCCAGTGCTGATCTGAAACCTGCTGTGGGCAGCTACTGAAGAAACTCCTCTCAACTCTCACCTGGAATTCTGGCCACGCATTGCATTGTAGAATGTGCTTTGCACTCTGTCTAAGCTTTGTGTGACCCAACTCTCGCAAGCATGCCGTACTCTCTTAGTTCTCTTAAGGCTGCAGATAGTCACAATGTTTGATCCTTTCAGACTGGAAATGATTGGATAATTACCCTGTCAATCAAACCTGGCGACCTAATTGCTGTAAGTCACTGACATTGATTATGTGCATATAATTTAACTACCCTCCGCTCTACACGTTTCTGGAGAAATTGCCCTGCTCTTATTGGCAGAAGTTGCTGCAGTTCTTGTTTCCTCTTTAGATTCAATTTTTTTAAATAAATTGCCTGCTTAAATTCATTTTTCTGGATCACTGGAATGGCCAAAATTTAATTCCCATCCCTTAAGAAATTGGTTGTGAGCAAAAGTCTTTAACCATTGCAGTCTGTCTGGTTAAGGTACTCCCACAATGCTGTTGATTAGGCTGTTCCAGGCCTTAGACCCAGGGATGATTGCATATTTCCCATCAGAATGGTGTGCAAATTGGAGACTGACCTGGATGTGGCGGTGCACCCATTCCCCTTCTGCCCTTCATGGTGGCAGAGATTGGAGGTTCGGGAAGCATTCCAGTTGTACAATAGACTGGTTACTGTGTATCCTATTCCCTGCCCCACCTCCAATTGATCGATTTAATCAGCATTGTCAATAAACACGCTGATACTAATAGGGAAAATGCTAGAAACATTCATTGGAGTATTGTCTTCACAATTATCTCCAATAAAGTTCTATTTCTTTCCCTTCAATAACAAGCTGTCTAACTAGCCGCACTTGGAGTATTGTGTGCAATTCTGGTCGCCCCATTGCAAGAAGGATATGGAGGCTTTGGAAAGGGTGTAGAAGAGTTTTACCAGGATGCTGCCTGGATTAGAGATCAGGAGCTATAAGGAGAGGTTGGACAAACTTGGACAGCTTTCTCTGGAGCGCAAAGGCTGAGGAAAGACCTGATAGAAATTTATTGAATTATGAGAGGGATAGATAGGGTGGACAGTCAGGATCTTTTCCCCAGGGTAGAAATATCTAATACTAGAGGACATGCATTTAAAGTGAGAGGGGGAAAGTTTAAAAGAGATGTGTGGGGCAAACTTTTTACATAGAGAGTGGTGGGTGCCTGGAACAGGCTGCCAGGGGTGATGGTGGAAGCAGATACAATAGAGGCATTTAAGAAGCTGTTAGACACATGAATATGCAGGGGATGGAGGGATATGGATCATGTACAGGCAGAAGAGATTTAGTTTAATTCAGCATCATGTTTAGCACAGACATCGTGGGCCTGTGTTGTACTGTTCTATGTTCTATGTTCCATCTACTGAATCCTGAAATAATCTGGGATAATTCTTAGCTCTTCCTGAGGCATCTACTTCCACAGATGTAAGACAGTGCAAAATTTGTTTTTATTTGATCTTCAAGAGTTAACAAACATGAATATACTTATCTGAATCTATTTCATTTACTTGAGTTACACAATTTGAACCAGCACTCTTTTTGGGGCCTGAGATAAAAAGATACCTGCCTCCCGAACAAGAGCTTTTGATGTGTCCAGCAGTTCTTGGGGTTGATTTGGCAGAACATAGGTTGGGATTTTGTGGAAGTGATGCCAATGAAACTGTAAGCTTTCCTCCTCATTAAGCTATAAAATGGATTGTGAGATCTGATGAGTTTGTTGGAGAACTTCAATCTAGAAACCACACATTTGTCGTCAGTGAGTCCTAGCTCCTCTGCTGGGAGTGATATTTCACAATCTCCTCCAACATAATTTTTCAGAAATCAATGATCTGCCAAAAATGTCAGTTATTTACAAATTATTCTCACTAACATGCCCCTGAAAAGCTTACAACCTATTTCATTATATGCTAATGAATTTTTAATGGCCTACTTATCTATAATTACTGATCAGTAAACATGCTAACCCTAGAAAACTAATTTTATGCATGTGGATTGTCATTCCCTCTGATAAATATTACAAATATTAATAATAAATGATTTTTATTTTTAGAGATAATGATATTCTAACTTCATCCGTAACCTCATTTGCACATTACCATCTTTATTTCACATACATTGGTGGAAAATTGTGTTTTTTTCTTCCTGCTTTGCTGTCTGTGAGAACCCTTTAGCACGCCTTAAAGTCAAGTTTATTGTCATACGCACAAATACATGTGTGCAGGGGTGCAATGAAAAACTTACTTGCAGCAGTATCGCAGGCACATAGCATCAGATAAGCAGCATTCTCAAGAAAAAACATAAATTAAGCATCAATTATACACAATTTTTACAAGAAAGAACACAATTAAAAACAAAGAGAAGATTTCTTTATTAGTCACATGTACATCAAAACACACAGTGAAATGCGTCTTTGCGTAGAGTGTTCTGGGGGCAGCCCGCAAGTGTTGCCACGCTTCCAGCACCAACATAGCATGCCCACAACTTCCTAACCCGTACATCTTTTGGAATGTGGGAGGAAACCGGAGCACCCGGAGGAAACCCACGCAGACACTGGGAGATCATACAAACTCCTTGCAGACAGCAGCCGGAATTGAACCTGGGTTGTTGGCGCTGTAATAGCGTTATGCTAACCGCTACACTACCGTGCCTGAAAAAACAAAGTCCATTTTAGTGCAAAGTGATCAAAATGGTCATAGTGTTGGCAAACTGTGGTGATTAGGATTGTGCTGGTTGGTTCAAGAACTGAATGGTTGAAGGGAAATAGCTGTTCTTGAACCTGGTGGTGTGGGACTTCAGTCCTTTTATGAACTTCCTTATCTATAAAGCACCATTCTGCAAATCTTGGGATGGGTAGAGGGGGGAGAAATGATCTTCCTGGTGTCGAGCTTTTATTTTGTTCCTCAGCACTGAATTTCATCTCCAGCTTGATGTCAGTCAACTGAAAATTAGCACCCTTCCATTGCTGGTACTATGGGACTGTATAAACACTTGGGACAGGTCCACAGTGAACAATAGTCTCTCCTTCTGTGTGGTTGGTGTTTAAGATGTGGGCAAGGATCGGTGACCTACTTTGAGGGTTGCGGCAGAAATAATTGGAAACGCTCTGATGAAGGATCAGAAGCATTCACTCTGTTTCTCTCCTCATGGATACCACTTGACCTGTTTCCGGGACCTTTGTGCTTTAATTTGGAATTTCCAGCATCTGTAACTTTTTGCTCCAATATCAGAGCAAGTGGCCTGGATCGGAAACAATTTAATTGTTCACGGCAATTATCACAGCCCAAGGCCATTTCAGAAGGCAGTTAGAAGTTAACCACTTTGATGGCTCTGGAGTCACATATACTCTAGATTGAGGAAGGATGGCAGATTTCCTTCTCTGAAGAACATAAGTGAACCAAATAGATTACAGAAATCCAGCTATTACTGATACCAAATTTTTAATTCCAGTTTTATTTAATTGAACTGTATGTCCCAAGTAACTTTGTGGGATTTCAACCCATTTTTGCAGATGTGATAGAGGTGCTTAAGAGGTTCTTAGAGAGGCGCATGAATATGCAGAAAATGGAGGGATATGGACGACGTGCAGACAGAAGGGATTAGGTATCAATAGCTGCACTAGTTTGGCACAAATCTCGGGCTGAAGGACCTGTTCCTGTGTTCTATGTTCCATGTCACCAGATCAAATAATGCAGGCATCCAAACACAAGTTCAGCATTATACCACCACACTCTCCTACATATGGGGCCACATTCATTTCCAGTGAACTTATCAAACTCAGAATTCTGTCGGACCCAGTCGGGAAAAGCTCCATGGAAAATCGAACAGTAGGTCACCTGAGGTTTCCTTTTTGTTTGGGTTGCCATTGACACCCTCTCTGTTTTGGAGGTCCTAGTTGGCTGGACCCTCCTTTTGGACCTACTGGCTTCGTTGGGAAAGGGATGGAACATCTCACTCAGCCCTTTCCAAATTCCAAACATGCATTGAGTTGTCCATGCCTCAGGAAATTATTTTAGGCAATGATGGTATTAGGGTCGTAGAGTTGGAGAGTAAACAGTGCAGAAACAGGACCTTCCAGCCACTGAGTCTACACTGACCACTCAGCACCCATTTACACTAATCCTACACTTATATCACAGTCCCTCCACATTGTTTTCACCACTCACCTACATATGAGGGGAATCTCACAGGGCCCAATTAACCTACCAACCCAAACATCTTTGGGATGTGGGACGAAGCCAGAGCACCCAGGGGAAACATGTTCCTTCACTGGGAGAACATGCAAACTCCACAAGACAGCGCTGGAGGTCGGGATTGAACCCAGGTCACTGGAGATGTAAGGCAGTGGCTCTGTGAGCTAGGCCACTGTGATACTCTCTAATTCTTCTATTATTTTGTCACCTCTCTATTCCGAATGCACCGTGTGATTTAAAATGTCATTTTATTCCTCATGATGCAAAGGTTAGATACTGGTGGCTCCAAGCTCTGGATCAATGAGCTGATCCCATGTCGAATCCCATGATGGTAGCTGGGGTGAACTTAAACTCAGGAGGAAAAGCTTCCATACACCGGGTGTGGTTAGGCTGTGGAATGCACAGCCAGGGGTAGCAGTGGGGTAGATCCAATTATAGTGTTTAAAATGAAGCTGGATAAGTATCCAATCGGAAAGAGTTTGGAGGACTATGGGAAGAGAGACTAGTTGGAGTGCTCTTGCAAGGCTCATGATAAGTCATATGGCCTTTTTCCTTGGTAAAATGCAGATTAAGTGGCAAAATGTAAGTTTATTGTGCCATCCTTGAGATGTAGCAGTTTCATCCACTGATCAGGTTCTGCTAACAGAGAGAAGGAGCACCTGAGGGTGAAGTAACCCCTAGACCGTGGCCCACAAGTAGTCTACCTCCCATCCATGAGCATGGAGACTGCAAATAAACAGTGGCAATGCAAATTTGAGTGTCCCACAATTGCAAATAAATCAGATACAGGTATATCCAAACCCAAGTATATTCCCCAAGATTCATAACTGAATTGTAGTACCAAAGGGGGAAGTACCATCTTCATATAGAAATACTTTCATAAGCATAGAACTTTTCACATTCCAAAGCATTTTACAGCCAATTAAGTACTTTCAAGTTGTAGATGGTGTTATAGTAAAGGCAGTCAATTGGCAGCAATATTTCATCGATGTTGAGCAAAGGATAATTATTGACCTGGACACCAGGGATAACTACCCTGCTCTTCTTTGAAATGCCATCATGCAATTTGAGAGAGCAGACAGGGACATCTCAGGTTAATGTCCCAGCTGAAAGACAGTGCAGCACTCCCCTCAGTGTTGGCCAAGATCTTTGTGCTCACGTCTTTAGAATAGGGTTTGAACCCACAATCTCCGAATCACAGCTGACACCAGAGTGGTAGATGAGAAGGGGGACACCCAAGATTCCAATTAACAAATGACACATGACCCGGCAGCTTCAAGTTTCCACCACCTCCCTTCGGAGCCACCAGCGGAGGTGAATGGCAAAAGCCAGTACCTCACACTCTCAAAAAGGTGACCAACTAAACAGTATAAGTGGATTAGAACATAGAACGTAGAACACTACAGCACAGTACAGGCCCTTTGGCCCACAATGTTGTGCCGACATTTTATCCTGCTCTAAGATCTATCTAACCCTTCCATCCCACATAGCCCCCTATTCTTCTATCATTTATGTGTCTATCTAAAAGTCTCTTAAATGTCCCTAATGTATCTGCCCCTACAACCTCTGCAGGCAGTGCGTTCCACACACCCACCACTCTCCGTGTAAAAAATTTACCCCTGACATCCCCATTATACCTTCCTCCAATCACCTTAAAATTATGTCGCCTCGTAGTTGTCACCCTGGCAAAAAGTCTCTGACTGTCCACTCGATCTATGCCTCTTATCATCTTGTACACCTCTATCAAGTCCCCTCTCATCCTCCTTCTCTCCAAAGAGAAAAGCCCGAGCTCACTCAACCTATCCTCATAAGACATGCTCTCCAATCCAGGCAACACCCTAGTAAATCTCCTCTGCACCCTCTCTAAAGCTCCCACATCCTTCCTATAATGAGGCGACCAGTACTGAACACAATTCTGCGATGATTCTGCGATGTATACAATATGACCGTACCTTTAAGAAATGTAAGTTACTGGCCCCCAGCTCAATTTGCCTCAAAGCTTTGTTTAATTTTCAGTTCCAACTCAAGCCAATGCACAACTGACTACAGACATATGCTGTCTAATAGTTGTCTACTCTTGCCCTCAGAGACTTGCTGTATAATTGAAGGTGCAAAGTCATGGGACACCATTTAATTCCATTATGACTAATTACTTACGAGTCCTCTTGAGATCAATTTCTTCTTGTTTGATGGAGAAAAAAATTATGCTAAGGAGGATATATCTTAGCAGATCTCCTCAGTGTTTGAACCGTAACAAGAACCTAAGTTTCAGAAAAAAATCGGTAGTTCACCTTCACAAATTTTCACTAACTATTTGTACTCACTGAAAGTACATCGGTTGTATTTTTCCACCAGGATTAGTGCGCCAGACATTTCTTGTGCAAGCTGACCACAAATAACATGTAAGTGAATATGGCTTGCATAATAATTAGATGCAAATGAGGCTATAAATATATCGATGCTGGAGGGATCCTTTTTAAAAAGGGAAGAATTAAGACCCAAACAAGCTGCTTGACAGCACAGGAAGCAAAATAAAGATTAGGCTGCAGATCTGCAATTGAAAATACCCGGGCAAGGAACAATAGTTTTTAAAATATTTCCAAAATCTCATTTGTGGCTAAGTAGCCTGCTTTAACTTGCATTAACATGCAAAAGTTCAGCAAAGTTAATCATCGACCTCTCACTACTGAAATAAGATGTGCTGGTGTTAGCTGGGGGGATGAGGTTTGTTGATGGAAGGGGATTGGTAGGGACAAAGAGACCCCTTCTTTCTTAATGAAATATCTCTCCTGCCCACCTCTCCATCCTGGCAACATGGTGGTGCAGTTAACAGAGCTGCTGTCTCACAGCATGGGAGACCCAGGTTCAATCCTGACCTCGGGTGCTGTCTGTGTGGAGTTTGCAGGTTCTCCCTGTGATCGTTTAGGTTTGCCCCAGGTGCTCTAGTTTCCTGCCACATCCCAAGTACGTGCGGATTGGTAGGTTAATTGGCCACTGTAAATTGCCCCTACTGTATAGGTGAGCGGTGGAATCCGGGGGGAGTTGTTGAGAATGTGGGGAGAATAAAATGGGATTAATGCAGGATTGGTGTAAACGGGTGGATGGAGTTGTTGAAGGAGCATGTTGAAAGACCCTTTTCTGTATTGTTTCTCCCGATAACTCTTACCTCCCCTCCTCGCTATCTTAAAATATGTATCTCCAACCAATTCCCAGTTTGAACAAAGGTCTTTGACCTGAAGTATTAATTCTGCATTTCTCTCCACAGATGCTGCCCAGCCTCCTGAGTGTTTGTATCTCTTTCAGGTTTCCACCTTCTGTGTATTTTGCTTCTGGATGAAGTATCAATATTAGCGAATATACTGACAGTAATTCTTTGTCTCAGAGTGGAGCCTAATGCAATTCTGAAAGAAGAGTAATAACAGATTCCTTGGATTATTGTACAAGCCATTATGCCTGTGTTGGCCCATTACTCTGACAGGAACTGCTAGCATCCTGCCAGTCACAGGTAAGTGTGCCCCGGACTTATACGGACCTGATATGAGTTCACGATGTGTTGAGTGACAGATGCCATGGAATCCGTCTCTCTGCTCCCATTATTATATTCAACCCGCACAAGTCTAATCACTACCTCAGTATAGCAACACTATGACAACTTTGACCACTTTGCTCTACAGTGGACATTGCTGCTTTTTTAACTTAATTGCATTCTTTTTTGTATAATTTATGTTTAATATACGTTTTTCTTGTGAATGTTGTGTCTCTAATGCTATGTACCTGTGATGCTGCTGCAAGTAAGTTTTTCATTGCACCTGTAGTTGTGCAGGCACAGTAGTGTAGCGGTTAACGTAACACTTCACAGTGCCAGCGACCTGGGTTCAATTCCAGTCGCTGTCTGTAAGGAGTTTGTATCTTCTCCCCGTGTCTGCGTGGGTTTCCTCCTGGTGCTCCGGTTTCCTCCCACATTCTAAAAAGGCGTACGGGTTAGGAAGTTGTGGGGATGCTATGTTGGCACCGGAAACATGGCGACACTTGTGGGCCGCCCGCAGAACTATGCAAAAAAAAGATGCATTTCACTGTGTGTTTCGATGTACATGTGACCAATAAAGATATCTTATAGATTCTTATAGATGACAATAAACTCAATTTTGACCCCCACCCTCATTAATAGTAACATCCTCTTTTTTTACAGATTTTGTCTTTACTTCATATTTCCAACATCCACAGTGTTATTTATTTGTGGTCAGCAATGGCAGACACTGGCCATATTATTAAAACGAAGTTCAATCTTGTGGGCTTCGCAGGCTGGGTTGGCATAAAATTGCCCCATCCTCAGTGACCCTTGAGAAGTTGGTGGTGAGCTGCCTTCTTGATCTGCTTCAGTCCTTGTTGGGGAGACATCCACAGAATGACTTTTCAACAGGATTTACGAGCAGGAGAAGATCCCTGGGCTGACTACGATATAGAGCCCTGGTGGGTGGCATCCAGTATATTGGGTGGAAATATGATCTCCCTGGCTGAGGAAGGAGACAGTGTGATCGTGCAGTGAAGGTTCACCAGATTGATTACATAGACAGTGAGTTTGTCCTCAGAGTCATAGAATCACAGAGCTACACAGCATGGAAACAGGCCCTTCGGCCCAACACGTCCACGCCAACCAAGATGCCTAACTGAGCTCGTCCCATCTGCCGGTGTTTGGCCCATATCCCTCTAAAGCTTGAGGAGATGTTGAGCAGACTGTGCCTGTACTCACTCGAGTTTTGAAGAATGAGACGCAATCTCATTGAAACATACAAAACTCTGAATGCCTTGACAGGGTAGATGAGGAGTTGATTTTTCCCCTGGCTGGGTGTATGGAACAGTTCCAAAATAAGGGGTCAGCCAGTGAGGACAGAGATGAGAAGAAGGTTCTTCATTAAGTTGGTAGTGAATCTTTGTAGTTCTTTACCTCAAGCTGTAGATGCTCAGTCATTAAGTTTATTTGAGATGGAAATCAATAGAATTTTAGATATGAGGGGAATCAGAGGTTAGTGCTAAGGTAAAAGATCAGCCATAATCCTACTGAAAGGCAGACCGGGCTTGAAGGGCTGAATGGCCAATTCCTGCTTCTGTTTCTTATGTCCTTAATGCAGGAGTTTACTAATATCCTCCAGGTAAGTGAATCTGTCGGCCTGACCTAGTCTGGGTCCACACATGATATCCAACCCTCACCAACATGATTGACTCTCAACAGTGCTCTAAAATGGCCCAGTAACCCACGTAGCCATGACAAGGATGCTGCAGGAACATGCTTTTAAACATACCCTACAAAGTGAGCAACAGTTTACCACCACCTTCTCAAGAGAACTTTGCGTCGGGCAATAAATGCCTGCCTTGCCACAGACACCCACACCCTGTAAATGAATAACAACGAGAAAAAGAATGGAGCAGTTCTGACGATAGATTTGATGGCCTTCGCCAGCGATCTCACTCAGGCTCACTCTCCAAGCCCTGTCGTTTCCATTGACATCTCCTGTCCATCAACCGTACCCTGAGGCCACGACAGAAATGTCCCTGGAGGGAGAACTCTTCCTCCTCAGTTGTCTGTCCATCAATGCCATTGACTCCACTTTCCACTTTTTCTGCCTTTTTTTTATCTAATCAGGCTTTAAATAGCTCCCCAGCCTCAAGGTATAAACAAAACTAAAGGTGGATAAGTCTCTCTTTACAGCAACTGTTTCAGTAGGGATGAATCTGAGAAATGTAGAACAATAGTTAGATGGATTCCTGGGCCCTAGTGTGGTACATATGGTAAATTGGTTTATTATTGTCACACGTACCAAGGTACAGTAACAAACTTAGTTTTGCATGCCATCCATACAGATCATTTCACCACATCAGTACACTGAGGTAGTACAAGGGAAAAGCAATAACAGAATGCAGAATATAGAGTTTCAGTTACAGAGAAAATGCAGTGCATGTAGACAATAAGGTGCAAGGCCATGACAAGGTAGATTGTGAGGTCAAAAGTCCATCTTATTGTCCAAGAGGCCTGTTCAATAGTCTTATAACAGTGGGCTAGAAGCTGTCCTTGAGTCTGGCGGTATGTGCTTTCAGGCAGATCGAGCCACATAGGGGAGCGGGAGGGGTGCAGTTGGGAGTCAGAGGCAGGTGGCTGATAGATGAAGGCGAGCAAACGAACGCAAGTGGGAGGAGGGGAGAGTGAAGCTGGAGAGTGTTAATGGAGGAACAAACAGGATGCTGGAGGAACTCAGCGGGTCAGGCAGCATCTGTGGAGGGAGATGGACAGTCGACGTTTTGGATCCAGACTCCACACTTGGAATGAAAGATAGAGAGGAGATAGGCAAAATATTAAAAGGCAAGGGGAAGGGGTGGAGCAAGAGCTGGCAAGTGAGAGGTGGATCCTGGTGAAGAGGAGAGAAAGGCAGAAGGGGGAGGGAAGGGTGGAGATAGTGATAGAGGCTGGGAGGTGGCAAATAAGATAAGATTTATTAGTCACACATACATCAAAACACACAGTGAAATGCATCTTTTGTGTAGAGTGTTCTGGGGGGCAGCCCGCAAGCGTCGCCACACTTCCGGTGCCAACGCAGCACGCCCACAACTTCCTAACCCGTACGTCTCTGGAATGTGGGAGGAAACCGGAGCACCCGGAGGAAACCCAAGCAGACGCACGGGGAGAACATACAAACTCCTCACAGACAGCGGCCGGCATTGAACCCGGGTCGCTGGCTCTGTAATGGCGTCATACGAACCACTGCGCTACCGTGCCTGCCCACAAACGGCGGCAGGTGATGGGTTCTGACGGGAGAGGAAGGTGGAGCGTGGAATCGTGAGGGAGGTGGGGAACGGCAGATGGGAACAGTTGGGGGTGGGGGGGGGACCAGTGGGAAGAGTGCGTGGGCAGATGGGTGGGTGGAGGAGGGGGGAAAGAAATAAGGTGACGGGGGTTGGAGTGAGTGTAGGAGGAACTGGGTAGATCAGGAGGAAAGAGAAAGGGACAGAGGCAGAGCAGTTTATTGTCTACCTGCAATGCACGTCCCTGTAGCTGTGACACTTTGTATTTTGTTATTGATTTTACCCTGTACTACCTCAATGCACTGTGTAATGAATTGTCCTGTATGCAAGGACAAGTTTTTCACTGTACCTCGGTGCAAGTGACAATAATAAACCAATACCAACACCTGAAATTGGACAATTCAAGGTTCAAGCTGTTGGGTAACCAGGAACACAAAGGCTATCTGTTCTGGAGTCTGATAAATAAGGAGGGTGATAACGGGAACCATTAGGGGAGAGGTGGAGGGCATAAGGGAAAATGTGCCAGTGAATGTGAACGTGAAGGGTCAGGTTGATGGAATTTATTTACATCATTTATTCCGCTTGCTTGAGGATGCACGCAAATGATCAGTGCACGCTTTGCAACGCATTCTTTAACTTTCTGCACAGACTATCCACCTTTATGCTGGAAAGCTGGAGCAACACACAAAGTGCTGGAGGAACTCAGCGGGTCAGGCAGCATCTATGGAGGGAAATGAACAGTCGACGTTTCTGGCTGAAACGTCGACTGTTCGCGGTGAAGGGTCTCGTCCTGATGAAGGGTCCCGGCCCAAAATGTTGACTGTTCATTTCCTTCCATAGATGCCGCCTGACCTGCTGAGCTCCTCCAGCATTTTGTGTGTTGTTCCGTACACCGTTAAAAGCCTCTGCCATTACCTTGAGCTTTCAAACTTGCTCTTCTATTGTTTTGCCTAATTGTCAATTAACAGTTGCTGGCTCACAGCCAAAGTTGATTAGATTTCACAAGCACCAGCCCTGGTTGTGGGTCAGAATGAAGCTTTTACTGCCCACCTTTTCATCACTGGTTGGATTTCCAACACTACAATTTATCACCCAACTCTTAAAGGTCAGCCGAACATTGCCAGATTAATGGATGTTAGAGCCTGTCGCAATGCCAGCAATGATGTCATTGTGTTGCTAATCTAATATTTCTTATGAAATAAGGAGCACAACCATCAGAATCTCTAAAGGGGAAAGATTGCTCCCCTATGAGATAGAGAACCTTCTGCAGTAAAGTTAATCTTCCTTTTATTCTTTTCAGAATCTAATCCTCTCACTGTTTCTTGGCAGCATTGGTCAAGATATATTTTTTCCTCACTTTACCACCATTTATCTGTTGTTGTAGAGTTACAGTCACACAGCACAGAAACAGGCCAATTCCAGCATCCACAGTCTCTTGTATCCAGAGAAACAGGCCCTTGGGCCCACCATGTCCATGTCAACCATCAAGTACCCATCTACTCTAATCCCACTTATCAGCACTTGGTCTGCAGCCTTCTAAGACTATTCAAGTGCTCATCTAGATACTTAATAATTGCTAATTGGTTTATTATTGTCACATGTACCGAGATACAGTGAAAAGCTTTTGTTTGCGTGCCATCATTCCAAACACAAGTACATTGAAGTAGTACAAAAGGAAATAAAAACAGAATACAGAATATGGTGTTACAGTTACAGACAAAGTCCAGTGCAGCCACCTATCTACATCGACAGTTCTGAGGTCGAGAGGGTTGAGAGCTTCAAGTTCCTGGGAGTGAACATCACCAATAGCCTGTCCTGGTCAAACCACGTAGACGCCACAGCCAAGAAAGCTCACCAGCGCCTCTACTTCCTCAGGAGGCTAAAGAAATTCGGTATGTCCCCTTTGACACTCACCGACTTTTATTGATGCACCACAGAAAGCATCCTATCGGGATGCATCACAGCTTGGTACGGCAAATGCTCTGCCCAGGACCGCAAGAAACTGCAGAGAGTCGTGGACACAGCCCAGCGCATCACAGACACCAGCCTCCCCTCGTTGGACTCTGGTCTATACCTCTCACTGCCTTGGTGAAGCAGCCAGCATAATCAAAGACCCCACCTACCCAGGTCATTCTCCCTTCTCCCCTCCAGGCTCAAGGACAGCTTCTATCCCAAGGTGATAAAACTATTGAACGGTTCCCTTATACGATGAGATGAACTCTGACCTCACGATCTACCTTGTTGTGACCTTGCACCTTATTGCACTGCACTCTCTCTGTAGCTTTACACTTTATACTAGAACATAGACCATAGAACAATTACAGCACAATTCAGGCCCTTCGGCCCACAAAGCTGTGCCGAACATGTCCCTACCCTAGAAATTACTAGGCTTACCCATAGCCCTCTATTTTACTCAGCTCCATGTACCTATCTAACAGTCTCTTGAAAGACCCTGTTGTATCCGCCTCCACCACCATTTCTGGCAGCCATTCAATGCACTCACCACTCTCTGAGTAAAAAACTTACCCCTGACATCTCCTCTATATCTACTCCCCAGCACCTTAAACCTATGTCCTCTTGTGGCCACCAATTCAGCCCTGGGGAAAAGCCTCTGACTATCTACTCGATCAATACCTATCATCTTATACACCTCTGTCAGGTCCCCCCTCATCCTCCGTCTCTCCAAGGAGAAACGGCCGAGTTCCCTCAACCTGCTTTCATAAGGCATGCTCCGCATTCCAGGCAGCATCCTTGTAAATCTCCTCTGCACCATCTCTATGGCTTCCACATCCTTCCTGTAATGAGGCGACTAGAACTGAGCACAATACTCCAAGTGGGGTCTGACCAGGGACCTATATAGCTGCAACAATACCTCTCAGCTCCTAAATTCAATTCCCCGATTGATGAAGGACAATACACCATTTGCCTTCTTAACCACAGAGTCTACCTGCGCAGCCACTTTGAGCGTCCTATGGACTCGGACCCCAAGATCCCCCTGATCCTCCACACTGCCAAGAGTCCTACCATTAATACTATATTCCGCCAATATATTTGACCTACCAAAATGAACCACTTCACACTTACCTGGGTTGAACTGCATCTGCCACTTCTCAGCCCCACTCTGCATCCTATCTATGTCCCTCTGTAACCTCTGACAGCCCTCTAAACTATCCACAACACCCACAACCTTCGTGTCATCAGCAAACTTACTAACCCACCCCTCCACTTCCTCATCCAGGTCGTTTTATAAAAATCACAAACAGTAAGGGTCCCAGTAAAGATCCCTGAGGTACACCACTGGTCACCGACCTCCACTCAGAATACGACCCTTCAACAACCACTCTTTGCCTTCTGTGGGCCAGCCAGTTCTGGATCCACACTGCAATGTCCCCTTGGATCCCATGTCTCCTCACCTTCTCCATAAACCTCGCATGGGGTACCTCATCAAACGCCTTGCTGAA
This sequence comes from Pristis pectinata, assembly GCF_009764475.1. Taxonomy (NCBI): domain Eukaryota; kingdom Metazoa; phylum Chordata; class Chondrichthyes; order Rhinopristiformes; family Pristidae; genus Pristis; species Pristis pectinata. The sequence continues at coordinate 6,661,589 of NC_067427.1, read as the reverse complement.
ATCCATATGTGCTACATCTACTGCTCTCCCTTCATCCATGTGCTTAGTCACATCCTCAAAAAATTCAATCAGGCTCGTAAGGCAGGACCTGCCCTTAACAAAGCCATGCTGACCATTCTTAATCATATTATACCTCTCGAAATGTTCATAAATCCTACCTCTCAGGATCTTCTCCGTACTGTTATTGTTTTTACCTGTACTACATCAATGCACTCTGTACTAACTCAACGTGACTGCACTGTGTAATGAATTGACCTGTACGATCGGTATGCAAGACAAGTTTTTCACTGTACCTCGGTACAAGCGACAATAATAAACCAATACCAATACCAATAAGGTGCAAGGGTCACGCCGAGGTAGATTGGGAGATCACACCATTGTATAAGAGGTCCGTTCAAGAGTCTGATAGAAGCTGTCCCTGAACATGGTGGTTCGTATTCTCAAGTGTGAACAGCATTCACTCCCACTCTCTGCCTTCCACATGAAAGTCAGCCTTGCATTCCAGAGTTTGTGGTTGTCCGAATGACTCAAGCAGCCTTTTCCCTTAGATTTAGCTCTGTAAACAAACCAACCTCCGATTGTTTGGAATTCCTGATGCTCCGACATCTGGCTCATTCGTTTGTCCGGAACTTGAGCCGGGGTCCAGAGTGCGAGTGGGGCTGGGAGCGGGTGAGTGGCTAGAGCAGGAATTCCAGGGGTCTGGAAGGTGTGTGAGTTGCTGGCTGGAGCCAGGGTCTGGATTGCTTGTATATTTACCGTCCCCTTTAAACTCATTGGGTTCACTAGAAAATGTATTGTACCACCACGCAACATGAAAGAAAAGTGAAATAAAGGTGTGTTTGAATATTAGTAGGGGTAACATCCAATGGTCCAAACAATCCAAAGTCCCAAGGGTGCCTGATTATGGGAGCTTCGCTGTATTTCCACCACCTGTGTTCACCAGCTGAAAGTTTTTCACTTGTTCACTCTTGTTCCAATCCTTCAGTGACCCCTCGCTTTTCCTTGATGCGATTAGCAACCAATACCAGACCCACCCCCACCGCGACCACTGTTCACTCTATTTAAATAAGGACCACAAACGCATGTCTAGGGTTTTGTTAATGATGCTTGCAGCAGCCAGTTGAGACACTCCGGTTGCTACCCTACCCGAGAGACACAGGAGGATGCAAATGCTGGAATCTGGAGCAGCACTCAGAGGCGCTGGATGAACTCAGCGGGTCAGGCAGCATCTATGGAGGGAGATGGACAGTCGACATTTCGGGTCGAGACCCTTCATCAGGACTGGTAAGGAAGAGGGGAGAGAGCCAGTATGAAAAGGCGGAGGAAAGGGGTGGAGCGAGATCTGGCGGGAGGTAGGTGGCTCCAGATGAGGGAGGGTGACGGGCAGATGAGGGAGGGGGGGAGAGCGGGAATGGCGTCAAAGGCTGGGAGGTGAGAGGTGGAGGTGGCAAAGGGCTGGAGATGATGGAATCTGATGGGAGGGGAAGGTGGAGCGTGGACTAGAGGGAGGATGGCGGGGAGGGGAACGTGGGAGGAGTGTGTGGGTGGTGGGCAGATGGAGAGGGTGGGGGGAGGAAAGAGGGTGGCAGGAGCCAGTTGAATGAGGAGGAGAGAGAAAAGTAAAAAGGGGGAAAAGGGACGGTGGGGGGGGTGGTTACTGGAAGTTTGAGACTTCAGTGTTCATGCCGACAGCTTGGAGACTGCCCGGGTGGAACATGAGGTGCTGTTTGAGTTCAGTTTTCCAGAGCAGGGAAGTGAACCATGAACCAGCCCGATCTGAATGATATCGCAGTGCAATGGGAGTTTATCCACCTACCAAAGATGTCCTCAATGAGAGACTTAAACACTTCTCTTCAACCAAATATGTGGACAGGAAGAACAATGAAGACAAATGATTTCTCTCCAATAGACTTAGTAGAGGGGATATTTTTAGTTCTATTTCCAACGATAGGTGAAGTATGGATTCTAGTGGCAAAAGGAACAGGCAAGAGCATTATACCTCTCAGGGACTGGTTCCTATCGGAAAGAGTGTACAGTAATGTTTAACAAGCCACAATCCAAATTTCTTGTCTAAGCATGCAGAAAATGCAATAAAATAGATCATGTCACCTTTCACAATCAGCTTGGTTCAAGGTCAATGTATTAAAATTGTGATTTTACCCCAAGTGTTGTTTTCGCATTTAGGTAATCCTTAATGGGCTCAATTGTATTATCCATGCACTACTGCAAGTGCATAATGCACCTGTGACAGACACTGGATGAGGTCTGACAACAGCAGGAAACTAATACCAATTACCATGTTCCCAGACTACACCCTGCACATGATACGATGGTTGGGGTGCATGGTACTACAATGAGGCAGAACAGTGCCTGGGATTCTGAACCATAAGTTCTCCCTTCACTTTCCTGAGCATTCAATGCCTTTTTATGTTCATTCACTGACAGCATTGGGATTGCTACAACATACAAAAACACCAGTGAACGAAAAAGACAGATTCTTTTATTCACGGCAGATTCCCTGAAACTATAAGAATCCATCAGGTCGATTGCACAGAATTCTTTTCTTAAGACAGAATCCTTTCTTAAAAACTTATTTCACACAAACATCAGTTGCATCAGACAAAGACCCTTGGTGCACACGGCACCCACTGCTTTGAAGCCCCCAATAGTCAAAGCTGCAACACAGATTAAATTGAAACCTCACTTAGATGCTGTGCTGTTATTTCAATTCTAGTCCAATGATAAAATGTGAATTTGCTATTTAAGCCTCACTGCAGAAATTATACACAATCACCTGTAGGAAATGTATTCCGAGGGGAATAATTGCAGAAGAGATTGTGTACTTTTAACCCTTTGATGGTCAAAGTTCTAAATATTAACTTGTCCATCATCCAAATAATATAGTGAAGAGCTGCTCGTATTCCCTCTGTTACAGAGATTATCCTAACGCCTGCCTTTGTTTTATTGTACATATATTGCACATATAATTTTCGAAGTGTAGATTAGCTGTAACATATTATGGTCTGGAATTTCATTTTTTCTTCTGGTCATTAGTGAGCTGGGGTTTTGCATACATTTCTTATTAACGTTGTTGCTAACGGTGATGGTGATACTAATTATAAAATTATGTGCTCTGTGTCTTTCCTAGACTTTATGTTGTTCTTTATTGAACTGATGGGCCATTAATCTATTGGGGGGAAAAAATCAGCAGCACCTGCAAATATAATGCAGGATTATAATTTAACATTTCCTTTGGCTTGTACCTTACAAAGGTATGTTTCCCAATTATTTATAAATTATCATTATTATTCCTAGGTCAGATACTATATTGGCCACAGTATATTTTTCACCTCAATGACAATGTTGCATTTTATATTAATTTGGTTCACTGCGCCTTATAAATATGTAAATTCCACAATAATGATATCTCACTGGCGATGAGGCTGGAGGATCCCCATTGCACAGGGCAGATTGCACCCATTGTTTTCTTATTGTTTCCTCCACCCCAATCTTTCAGTAAATTGCACGCTTTTCTCCCCTCTCCCGTCAGGTAGCGGATACCAAAGCTTGAGGGCACGTACCACCAGACTCAAGGACGGCTTCTTGCCCGCTGTTAGCAGACTCTTGAACGGACCTCTCACATGCTAAAATTGAATTCTTGATCTCCCAATCTACCTTGTCGTGACCCTTGCACTTTATTTATCTGCCTGCACTGCACTTTCTCTGTAACCGTAACACAATGTTCTACATTCTGTCTTCTCTTTACTGCCTCGATGTAAAGAGATGTATCGATGCTCGATACGCAAGCAAAAGCCTTTCACTGTATCTCGGTACGGGTGACAGTAATAAACCAATTATAAATAATAATAATCCAAAATCCGATTGTTTGTAAATCCTGTTGGTTTCGGCATCTGGCTCAAGCATTAGTCAGGAATATGAGCCCATGGTCCTGATGCAAGTGCGGTGTGCGGCCAGAGCCTGGGTCGGGAGTGAGTTCGGACCAGGAATCCGGACCGGAGTGTGGACCGGAGCCGGGATTGAGGTCCGGAACACCAGGGGTCAGGAACGTGGGTCGGTTTGCAGTCGGAGTCAGAGTCTGGAGTCTTTGGATGTTTCTCACTTCCTTTGAACTCACCGGGTTCACTGGGAAATGTTATTATACTGCTGGGTAATGTGTAAAAAGTAAAATAGAAGTGAGCGTTTGAGAATGAATAGGAGTAACATCCAATAGTCTGGAAAATCTGCTGGTCCACCACCACCAAAGTCCTGGGGTGCCAAATTATCGGAATTTTCCTGCTCATAAGAATAGGTGTGGTGCTAACCTCATTGTCCTCTTCAGAAATAAGAATGCAAAGTTTAGATTTATGTAACCTCAGGACATCACAACTGCTTGGCTGTAACAGATCCACTTTAAAAGTGGAGTAGCAATTGTAATGTAGGAAAGTAGCACTGTGTATTTCAATGTTCATGTGACTAATAAAGATATCTTATCTTATCTTAGTCGCTGGCGCAGATTCTCCCCGTGTCTGCGTGGGTTTCCTCCGGGTGCTCCGGTTTCCTCCCATATTCCAAAGACCTATAGGTTAGGAAGTTGTGGGCGTGCTATGTTGGCGCCGGAAGCGTGGCGACACTTGCGGGCTGCCCCCAGAACACTCGACGCAAAAGATGCATTTCACTGTGTGTTTCAATGTACATGTGACTCATAAAGAACTTTTATCTTATCTTATCTTAATGCTTCTTGGTGGTCTCCTCAACTCAATGGCCCAAATAAGCTCCTTTTCATAGAGTTGTAGAGTCATAGAGAGACACAGCATGGAACCATTGAGTACGCACTGACCAGTTACACCAATCCCATTTTATTCTCCCCACGGTCTCATCAAATTCCCCCAAATACTATCCCTTACCTACACGCTAGGGGCAATTTACAGCAGCCAATTAACCTGCCAACTCACACGTCGTTGGGATGTGGGAGAAAATCGGAGCACCCAGAGAAAAGCCACGACGTCACAGGGGGGAGCATGCAAACTCCACACAGACAGCATCGGAGGTCAGGATCCGACTAGGGTCTCTGGCACTGTGAGGCAGCAGCTCTACTGTGCCACCCTTCCGTGCAATACGTCTTAACGGCTTTCTGATTCCAGGAAGTTTAGTTTATTTTTATTAATCTAGGAAACGTGGACAGCACTGCTTCTCTCCTCTTCCATCAGGTAGAAGATACAGGAGCCTGAGGGCACGTACCACCAGACTTAAGGACAGCTTCTACCCCACTGTGATAAGACTATTGAACAGTTCCCTTATACGATGAGATGGACTCTGACCTCACGATCTACCTTGTTGTGACCTTGCACCTTATTGCACTGCACTTTCTCTGTAGCTGTGACACTTTACTCTGTACTGTTATTGTTTTTACCTGTACTACATCAATGCACTCTGTACTAACTCAATGTAACTGCACTGTGTAATGAATTGACCTGTACGATCAGTATGCAAGACAATTTTTTCACTGTACCTCGGTACAAGTGACAATAATAAACCAATACCAATACTATTCATCTCCAAATGCCCGTGGTGGTGTTCAGAACTCTTGAAACACCTTAGTCCTTCCGGTAGAGGTGCTCCCACTGTGGTGTTGAGGAATTAGACCCAGTCACAAGAAAGGGTCATCAGCGTATTTCCAAGTCAGGTCAGCAGGCAGCTTGGATGGCAAGCCGCAGGCAGTACTGTTTCCACATGCCTGTTGCCTTGTCCTTGTTTGTGGTGAAGTTGTGTGTTAGGGAGTGCAGTAGAAAGACTTGGGCTGACTTATTTATTTTGTGTTGTAACACTGAGTTTCCAATCATAGTCAGCTCACAAGCTTGGTGGGTGTAGGCAATACACTGAGTGATGCTGAGACCCAGCAACAAAAGATAAGATAAGCTTTCTTCATTAGTTACATGTACATTAAAACACACAGAGAAATACGTCTTTTGCGTCGAGTGTTCTGGGGGCAGCCCGCAAGTGTCGCCACGCTTCCGGCGCCAATATAGCATGCCCACAACTTCCTAACCTGCACGTCTTTGGAATATGGGAGGAAACCGGAGCACCCGGAGGAAATCCACGTAGTCACAGGGAGAACGTACAAACTCCTTACAGACAGTGGCCGGAATTGAACCCGCGTCACCGGCCCCGTAATAGCGTCATGCTAACCGCTACACTACCATGCCTGCCTGGGTTCTGGGTTCGAATGGCTTCAGCCTAGATGACAGCCAACACGGTGTTTGGCTTCAGAGTCACTGAGCTAGGGACAGTCAAAACAACGTCAACCCAGGGACATTCTCCTGCTGGTAAACCCTGTTGAAAATTCATTGTGTGAATGTTTCCCTAACAACGTTGTGGGTACACGCACACCCCAGGGATAGCAGCCGTTGAAGAAGACAGCTGACCACCACCTTCTCAAGGATAACCAGGGAAGGGCAATTAAGTGCTGGCTCAGCTAATGAAGCCCACCTCCCTTGAATGAATATATAAAAAGAGAGCAAGACGGAGCTTCATTTCAATAATATTCCCACTGCCCATCATTGCTGATCACAAATACAAAACGCTGTGGACGTTGGAAATATGAAATAAAAATGCAAAACCTGTAAAAAATGACAATAGTACTATTAACTAGGGTGGAGATGAAAGTCAAAGTCAAGTTTATTATCATCTGCACTCGTACATGTACGCACAGGGGCAATGAAAAACTTACCTTGCAGCAGCATCACAGGCACATGGCATTAGAGACAGAACATTCACAATGAAAATAAAAATTAAGCATAATTTATGCAAAATTTTACAGGAAAGAATACAATTAGGTTAAAAAAAACACCACAGTCTATTGTAGTGCAAAGTGGTCATAGTGTTGCTATACTGCGGTAGTGATTAGGTTCCATTCTCAATCAAGCCACAAATCACTATCTTAATACATTGACTTTAAACCTTGCCAGGAGGCTTATGGAATGCCTGCATTTATTAATCGGGGTATTGAGTATAGGAGTCAAGAAGTTATGATGCATCTCTACAGAACTCTGGTTAGGACGCATTCAGAGTACTGCACAATTCTGGTCACCTCACTATAGGAAGGATGTCGAGGTTTTAGAGAGGGTGCAGAGGAGGTTTACTAGGATGCTGCCTGCAGTAGAGGGCGTGTGCTATCAGGAGAGGCTGGACAAACTTGGTCTCTTTTCTCTGGAGCGGCAGAGGTTGATGGGTGATCTGTTGGAGGTGTATAAAATGATGAGGGGCATAGATAGGGTGGACAAGCAATATCTTTTCCCCATTATTGAGCGATCCAATACCAGAGGTCATGCATTTAAGGTGGGAGGGGGTAGGTTCAGAACAGACATGAGGGGTACTTTTTTTACTGAGAGAGTGGTGGATGCCCGGAATGCGTTGCCTGATAGGGTGGTGGAGGCAAACTCATTGGGGGCTTTCAAGAATGGCTCGGATGGGCACAGAAATGAGAGGAAAATAGAGGGATATGGGCATTCTGTACATAGGAGGGAATAGCTATGTCAACACAATATTGTGGGCTGAAGGGCCTGTTCTGTGCTGTACTGTTCTATGTTCTGTGTTCTTAACACACCAGAAAGTGACTGAGATTGACTTTATACACATAAAATATATCTGACCCCTCCATTCTCTACGTTTTTTGGGAGAAATCACCCTGTTATTATTGAGAGGGTTTGCTGCAGTTTCTGTTAACTCTACTCTTTGAATAGACTTTATTTGTTCAACAAGTTAAATTTGTTTGCAACACAGTTGGGTGTTACGCGTTAGCCATACCTCCAACCCACTCGTTGATGCAGTGCTGCCAATAAATACTTGGATACAGGGAGCATCCGTAAAGAGAGAAGCGGAGTTAATATTTTAGCTCAATGACAGTGGGCTGATGTTCGATGTTGGGTTCATGGCCCAGAGGTGACGTTTGGCTTCTGCGAGGTAAGGGTTAGTCTGTCGAACTACAACAGGGCCACACTTGCCAGTAGGTTTGATATCAGGGTTGGGTTCTCAGTAAGCAGAGGTTGTGCTGAAGAGAGCGTAAAGGGATTCACCAGGATGCTGCCTGGATTGGAGGACTTCAGAAGCAAGGGAGGCTGAGGGGTGACCTGACAGAGGGATGTAAAATTATAAGAAGCATTGATAGGATAGACAGTCTGAAACATGGGAGGGAAGTGAAAACAAGGGGGCATAGACTTAAGGTGAGAGGAAGGAACTTAAAAGGTGATTTGAGGGGCAAGTTTTTTTACACAGGGAGTGGTTGACATCTGGAATGGAATTCACTGCCGGAAGAGGTGGTACAATTAGAATTACTGTGCTTGAGGAACATTTAGACAGGCATTTAAATAGACAGGTCATAGAAGGATACCGAGCGAATATCGAGTTTAAGAACCACGAGGTAATGATGCAGCTCTATAAAACTCTGGTTAGACCACACTTGGAGTACTGTGTCCAGTTCTGGTTGCCTCATTATGGGAAGGATGTGGAGGCGTTGGAAAGGGTGCAGAGGAGATTTACCAGGATGCTGCCTGGTTTAGAGAGGATGCATTATGAGGAGAGACTAAGGGAGCTAGGGCTTTACTCTTTGGAGAGAAGGAGGATGAGAGGAGACATGATAGAGGTGTACAAAGTATTAAGAGGAATAGATAGAGTGGATAGCCAGCGCCTCTTTCCAAGGGCACCAATGCTCAATACAAGAGGGCATGGCTTTAAGGTAATGGGTGGGAAGTTCAAGGGAGATATCAGAGGAAGGTTTTTTACCCAGAGAGTGGTTGGGGCGTGGAATGCGCTGCCTGGGGCGGAGGTGGAGGCAGGTACATTGGTCAAATTCAAGAGATTACTAGATAAGCACATGGAGGAATTTAAAATAGAGGGATATGTGGGAGGAAGGGGTTAGATAGTCTTACGTGAGGTTTAAAGGTCGGCACAACATTGTGGGCTGAAGGGCCTGTATTGTGCTGTACTATTCTATGTTATATGTTATGTAATATGGGAAAATGGGATTAGTGCAGAAGGGCAAAAAAATGTTGGGATGGACATGGTGCGCTGAAGGACCTTTTCCTGTGCTGTACAACTCTCTGACCTTTCGTCAGGAAGGTCACTGCTGACCCCTGCAAGGAACAGCGGAGAACATTGAGGGTTTCCCAAGGCACAATTCCCATCTGTGAAATTTATCCAATATTTCAGGAAGGCAAAGTTGCATTTTGTTAGAAAAAGAACAACATTCTGACAACTGGATTCTGTAGGACAAATAAGAAGCAAGAACCAAAAGCCAAATTTAATTCTCTTCTATTAACAGCAAGTTATGTCTATGAGCACAGTTTGCTAACGTTTAATATTAGGGCTTTTGTATTTTTAAATCCACAATTGAATTTTCCTTTAAAAATGACCTGCTCCAGGCAAGATCAAGCTTGCCAATGGACTTCCAACTTGATGCCGTGATTTACTGTTAAATTCAATCCAATCTGCTTAAGTAATCTGCTAAAAATAATGTATACATCAGCTGGAGTAGAAATAAATCAGTCAACAGAACATTTTAATGTATTAATTTGACCTGAAATTAACAAACAAGCCCATTAGGGAAGAGGTATTGGGTCCTGAGTTAGTCAGGTAATTATCTGAGGTTTACATAAATAAACCAAAAATCAATCAAAAACCAAGCATCTGAAGAAGAATCCTTCGTGCTTTAAGAATCATCTCCTTTTAAGATTCATCTTCTTCTTTACAATCAGTGCTAAACACCGTATAGGTCTCTGGACTAAGTTTCTGATGCATAAATCTTTCAATCAAACTATTAGACTGTTATTTCTTTGATCTTCAAAATATTAATCAGGGTTTATAAATGAAGAGCTTTGTCACAAGCGTATTACTTATGCAGCCTCTAATTTACACTGATTTTGTAGATTGTAGCACATTGTTTGTCTTTCTCTGTTCTGCGTGTTCCTTATCTTCATTTGCTCTGATTTGCTGCACTATACTTCCAATGTCATTTGTTTGTTCTGCACAGCTATTGAAACTGAAATAATTATTGTGTCATTTGCCAAACACAGCTAAAAGATTGGGCAAGGCAAACGTAACTGTAATCCCCATCCATGGTCCATCCAATCGAAGTATGGGGGTGGGCAGATGATGGGGGATGGGTGGTAAGACATATTTCACTGTAATGGTAGTCCAGGGCCATTATACATCGACATAAATTCTCCTCGCCTTGCTCCCACTAGCTCAGCATCATTCAAATGCTCAGCCCACCCTTCACTGGGCAGTCAAAGGCAGTCACAGGCTCGCCAATTGCTGAAAGGACATCTTTTGAGACCGTGACAGCAGGGCCAATCCCAGAGACTTCATGCTCCCATTATAACTTGCCACAATATCACCCATACTCTGATATACCCAATGCCTTGACTGCAGAGAAATATGGTTAATATAAACACTGGCATTCCCTATCTTTTCCATAGATTAATATATACTTGAACAATGGGAATTTATTCCATTTCAAATGCTACATTAAATCATAAGCTCTTTTTGAATTATTGCACAGTCCTTCTTGCAAAACTACAGCACATGAATATATTTGACCTTATCTTTCTTATTCCATTTACAGATACTATACAGTTCAGAGTATTCTCTGAAAGACCCTAACCCTGTGCTTAGTGCAAGAATGTTATTATGCCCCCTTGAAAGGTTACTCTGTGCACTTTCAGATAACTGTACATCAAAAAGGCTTTTAAAGTAATAGCAGTGCCCCATATCATTATTAAGCTAAATTGCTTTTGATTCTGAGACTGTGGTGAAAGCAGGAAGATGGAGAGTACCACAGATCCACTTATATTAAAGTCAAGGCTGAAGGCAGGAATGCCAATGGACCTTTTACAACAATAATTGATCAATCAAGTTTCGATACATCAGATCAATATTTTTGCATTACACATGGAATAGCGACTTTATGACATAAAAAATGTGTCAGACAGTAATCCACTGAAAGCATTTTGTAGTGTTACAAGGAGCCGATGGAGGCGTAGTTGGAGCGCTGAGATTATACACGCTGATGTCTAAATTAATTTAATCCTCAGTGGTAATGAAAATACAAATCTTCATTGCCTTTGATAATGTTCGATACACCAACCCCCATCTCATAAATTGTGCTTTTACATTAGAATTGTCTGCATTAGCCTTTGAAAGAATAATGGGGATTTCGACGATTGACTTCAATGAATCAAAAGAAAATGGGAGCATTGTGTAAAACAACAGTGGCTGGAGAGTTCAGTTATAAACCCCATGGTCAGTTTTACACAGAGTTCAAGTTAAACGCAGCATAGCTTCCCATCATTGTGAATGACAAAACAACTGCAACGTTATTAATCCAAATTTGGAATTTTAGTCTAATTCGGGATTCTAAGAGGAAACAGCCATTCACCAGCGTAATCCAAACTCATGAAATGCATTAGTCAGGCTGTTGTCCGGATTTAGTCTGATTGACATTTGGACAAGATACAACAGTAAATCCAAGTGAAGGGACAACAAGATCATAACACAGGTATTATGTCGCTTCTGCCCACATTTTGTGCCAATTTGACCAGTTAGTCTCTGTGCTACTGAAGCCAACAAAGGGATCCCACTCCTTCTACGGAGATTCGCAGCTTTACCACACATGTATAACTAAACTCTGGGACATGTAGAGCACAACGGTTAATCTTAATTTCAGCACAAATACATTTTACATTCTTTTATGAAATGTTGTTGACTGTAAGATTCTAAACACAATATATTCCACAAAAGCAAGTTTACTGCTTTAAATTTGATAGAAGTGCGTTAACATTATTTTGGATAAATTATCATTGGGCTTGAATCTACCGAATGATAGCTTTACATAACTGAAGGGTCAGGTCGAACCACACGTTCAATTTTAATTAAAAATCAATTTCAAACTGTGGACTTCCTGTGAGATCTGCAAAGCTTGCAATTTAGGACATTGAACATAGAACAATACAGAACAGGAACAGGCCCTTCGGCCCACAATGTTGTGCCGAACTAATTAAACTAGTAATTAAATGCCTAACTAAACTATTCCCTTCTTCCTGCACAATGTCCATATCCCTCCCTTCTCTGCACATCCATGGGCCTATCTAAGGGCCTCTTAAATGCCTCTATTGTATTTGCATCTACCCCTACCCCTGGCAGCGCATTCCAGGCACCCACTGCTCTCTGCATAAAAAACTTGCCCCACACACCTCCTTTGAACCATGGACTGCAAGGATGGGTCCTCAAACAGAGCACCCATTGACATGCCACCCTCTGTCCCAATAACTCTCAGTCACAGGCAGCAGACAGAGTCTTGGAAAATAACTTTGCAATGCAGTCTTTAGATTCAGGAAGAATTCCAACGGGGACACAAGATGGTTGAATCTGGAGGAAAAATCAAACTGCCGGAGGAACTCAGTGGGCATCAGGCCCTTGCACCAGCCTAATGCAGGGTCTCGACCCAGAATGTCGACTGACCCTTTACCTCCACAGATGCTGCCTGACCCACTGAGTCCCTCCAGTGGTTTGCTTTTTGCTCAAGAAAATTCCAGTGGTGTACTTCCAGGTATCAGCTCACTGCAGCAAGATGGACAGCAGAATGGGAAGGTTACCACGTAAGGCCCAACAGTTGTTTCTTCTTCGTACTGCAGAGGAGTAGGTTATGGAGGGAACTAAATGCAAGTGGGTTGACCAACCAAGGCAAAGGGATGAACTAGAGGGATAAAAAACATAGAGAGACTTGCCTTTCTTTATTAGTCACATGTACATCGAAACACACAGTGAAATACACCTTTTGCATAGAGTGTTCTGGGGGCAGCCCACAAGTGTCGCCACACTTCCGGCGCCAACATAGCATGCCCACAACTTCCTAACCCGTACGTCTTTGGAACGCGGGAGGAAACCAGAGCACCGGGAGGAAACCCACACAGACACGGGGAGAACGTACAAGCTCCTTACAGACAGCGGTGGGAATTGAACCCAGGTCGCTAACGCTGTAATAGCATTACGCTAACCGCTACACTACCGTGCCTAAATTATGAGAGGCAGAGACAGAGTAGACAGCAGGTATCTTTTTCCCAGGATCAAGATGCCTAATACTGGAGAGCATGCACTTTAGGTGAGAGGGGAAAGTTCAAAGGAGATGTGTGGGGTGTTTTTTACACAGAGAGCGGTGGGTGCCTCGAATGCGCTGCCAGGGGTGGTGGTGGAGGCAGATACGACAGAGGCGTTTAACAGGCTCAGATAGGCACACAGATCTGCAGAGAATGGAGGGAGATGGACCATGTGCAGGGAGCAGGGATCAGTTTAATTTGGTATCATTAGCTTAACTAGTTCGGCACAACATTGTGGGCCGAAGGGCCTGTTCCTGTGCTGTACTGTTCTATGTTCTCTTGGTTATCATGAGCTACATAGTCTCCTTCTGCGCTCCCAGTTATATAAGTCTCTAGTTTCTGGAGATGAGGAAGGAACTTCAACACAAAGTCGATAGGGTTGAAACTATCTTCACGACTTACATTAATATGCACATCCTTCAATTCACCGACAATACCAGTGAATAAAAGTTGCAAAGAGACGAGGCAAAGGAGAGGGTTGAGAGGGTGAACATGATCACAGTCACATCTGCAAGGCTGGTAGCTTCTCAGGGTCAGGAGAACCCTTGACAATACGGTGGCTACACTGACTTAGCCGGTGCGATACAGACAATTGGGCTTTGAAGCTCTGGGCGGCAGAGTGGGGAGAGGAAATCAGTCACGGTTTCTGTTACCAATAGTGATCCAGTGACCCCTGTCAGAAGAGGCATGTCAGGTGGAGCCAGATTCCAGCTTCATTCTGCACCACTCAAAGCCAAGTGGGGCACTGTCACTCACTGTCTGGGCGACTGCGGCTTCTTCTTCCAGTCTGCAGTCGAATGACAGACATCTCAGGCGAGGTATCTGGTGCCTGGAGACAAGCAGCTCAGCAAGCGTCGAGCCCTTCAGGACTCAAGATGAGAAAAGGGAGGAAGTTCATCCGACAACTGGGCAGCAGAGTGGCACAGGGGGTAGAGCCGCACGCCTCACAGCGCCAGTGACCCGGGTTCAATCCCAGCCTCTGGCGCTGTCTGCGTGGAGTTTGCACCTTCACCCTGTGACCACAATGGGTTTCCCCCGGGTGCTCCGGTTTCCTCCCACATCTCTGAGGCGAGCAGGTGGGTGGGTTAATTGTTGTTTGTGTGCAGATGAATGGCAGAAATGGGGGGCAGTTGATGGGAATGTGGAGAGAATAAAATGGGTCAGGGTCGGATTAATGTAAACAATTTATGAAACCCTCACTCAGTGCATTTAATGTAAGAGGATGTGCAAAGTCACTAGGGGCGATTGTGGGCGAGTAAGAGGAAGGGACAGCCAAGGTACCTGCACCACAAGGAGTGAAAGGAGCTTGGCGAGCTGACCATACGTGGTGGGACAAGTGCGTGAGGTGGCAGAGGATTACGGGAAGAGGATTCCCGGGTTTGGGTTTAACCTTCCTGGCTACAGCCGTGTAATCGACCCTGTTTTACGTTTGTTATTCTTGCCTCCTGGTGAAAAACTCTTTAGTTTTTCCAGTAACTGCCATTTTTATTTGCCGCAATGTTTTTTATTGCTTTTTAGATTCATGGTCATAGAGTGAGATGGAGACACAAGGGACTGCAGATGCTGGATTCGGGAGCAACAATCTACCTCGTCATGGCCCTTGCACCTTATTGGACTTATTATCTGCACTGGACTTTCTCTGTAAATGCAACTGTAACACTAAATGCTGCATCATGTTATTGCTTTTCCCTTGTACTACATAGAACATAGAACATTACAGCACAGTACAGGCCCTTCGGCCCACAATGTTGTGCCGACATTCTATCCTGCTCTAAGATCTATCTAACCCTTCCCTCCCACATAGCTCCCCATTTCTCTATCATTCATGTGTCTATCTAAGAGTCTCTTAAATGTCCCTAATGTATCTGGCCCCACAACCTCTGCAGGCAGTGCGTTCCACGCACCCACCACTCTCCGTGTAAAAAACTTACCCCTGACATCCCCATTATACCTTCCTCCAATCACCTTAAAATTATGGCCCCTCGTAGTTGTCACCCTGGGAAAAAGTCTCCGACTGTCCACTCGATCGATGCCTCTTATCATCTTGTACACCTCTATCAAGTCACCTCTCATCTCCTTCTCTCCAAAGAGAAAAGCCCGAGCTCACTCAACCTATCCTCATAAAATATTAAAGTAATTACCTCAAAGTAATTATGTTTTGATATTTTCCATATGGATGGCTTGCAAAACTACTTTTTTCACTGCATCTTCGTACATGTGACAATAATAAACCAATATCAATACCAACAAATAATCTGCTGGAGGAACTCAACAGGTCAAGCAGCATCTGCAGGGGGGAAAGGGATTGATGAGGTTGAGTCCTGATGGAGGGTCTCGACCTTAAACATCGACAATTCCTTCCCCCCGGGAATGCTGCATGACCCACTGAGTTCCTCCAGCAGATTACTTGTTGTTCATAAAGAGAGATACTGCACAGAACAAGGCCCTTTGGCCCACTGAGTCTGTGCTAGCAATCAACCACCCATGCACACTCATTCATCCCATTTTATTCACCCCACATTCCCATTAACTCCCCCCATTTCTACCCCTCACCTAACACACTGGGGGCAATTTACAGCGGCCAATTAACCCACCGACCCGCACATCTTTGGGACGTGGGAGAAAACCGGAGCACCCGGAGGAAACCCACGCAGTCACAGGGAGAACGTGCAAACTCCACACGGATAGCTCCAGTGGTCGGGATTGATCCCGGGTCATGGAGTCGTGATTCAGCGGCTCCACTAGCTGTACCACTTTGCCACCCTTCAAGTTTACTTGCACGATCTACCCCAGACTCTGGTTCTGTTGGGCCATTCATGGCGAAGGTCCAGTTCCCAGCAGAAAGGATTATAGCTGAAAGAACAGTAATGTTAGGGGTGGGGGTGAGAAACCTGAATATATTAGATAGAGCCATACAGCATAGAAACAGGCCCTTCGGCCCTACTCGTCTGTGCTGACCAAGTTGCTGCCTGAGCTAGTCTCATTCGCCTGTGTTTGGCCCACATTCCCTCAAAATCTTTGTTGTCCATGTATCTGTCTAAGTGTCTTTCAAACCTTGTAATTGTACCCACTTCTACCACTTCCTCTGGCAGCTTGTTCCATATACGTACCGCCCTCTGTGTGAAAAACTTGCCCCGTGGGCCCTCTTTCCCCTCCCACCTTAAATCTGTGCCCTCTAGTTTTAGACTCTCCTACCCTTGGAAAAAGACTTGTGACCAGATTATAGTGTGAGGGTGAGATTAGATGTTAAGGATTAAGTGGAGCAACAGATTTGTAGTGAGGGGTTGAATTAGCACTTCGGATTAAGGAGAAAGGCTTCAGTATGAGATCGATTGAAGAGAAGCATTAGGGAGATGGAAACCGACCAGAGTCAAAGAGTAGGGGGTGTGGGTTGGAATGCCGAGAGAGAGGGGAGAAATTGAGATGTAGAGTGAGATACCACATGGGGAGAATCTGTAAACATAAAGAACGAGAATTCCGAAATCAATAGTCCAGCAGGAGTTGATAAGGCCACTGGGTGGCAGATAATGGACTCCCCGTGAACGTTAAGGTGTGGGCAATACTCTGTCCGAATTAGATCCCATCATTGTTGGATAGCAAAGCTCTCGTTAGAATTCCAACGGCAGAATTGCACAATTTGAAGATTCTGTGAAGGAAGATAAGTTAAAATAAGCAGCTTTAGAGATACAAGGCACTGCGGGAATCCGGAGCAACAATCTATCTGCTGGAGGAACTCAGTGGGTTGAGCAGCATCTGTAGAGGGGGGGGGGGGGGGGGGCGGGGGGGAAGAACTGTCGACGTTTCATCAGGACTGATGCAGGGTTTCGACCTGAAACGTCGACAATTCCTTCATCCCCACAGATGCGTCTTGACCTCCACCCCTGAGTTCCTCCAGCACTTTGTTTGTTGTTAAAAATAAGTGATCTTGTGATAATTTGGAACCATGTGATCTCACACTGACCTTGTATAATTGTGACCTTGCAGCTTTATAAAGGCCGCACCTGAAATATTGCATTCAGTTCTGGTCACCCCCATCATAGGAAGGACGTCGAGGCTTTGGAGAGGGTGCAGAAGAGGTTTACCAAGATGCTGCCTGGATTAGAGGGCACGTGCTATGAGGAGAGGTTGGACAAACCTGGGTTGTTCTCTCTGGAGCGGCGGAGGCTGAGGGGTGATCTGACAGAGGTTTATAAGATTATGAGAGGCATAGATAGACAGCCGGTATCTTTTCCCCAGGGTTGGAATGTCTAATAACAAAAGGCATGCATTTAAGGTGATTGGGGGTAAGTTCAAAGGAGATGTGCAGGGCAAGTTTTTTACACGGAGAGAAGTGGATGCCTGGAACGCACTGCCTGGGGTGGTGGTGGGGCCAGATACGATAGGGATGTTCAAGGTGCTCTTAGATAAGCACATGAATGCGAGGGAAATGGTATTGGTTTATTATTGTCACTTGTACTGAGGTACAGTAAAAAACTTGTAGGATACGGACATTGTGTAGGCAGAAGGGATTAGTTTAGTTGGGCATTTTATTACTAATGCTATTGGTTCAACACAACATTGTGGGCCGAAGGGCCTGTTCCTGTGCTGTACTGTTCCATGTTTTATGTTCTATTAATAATGAACTTCCATTTGTGTACATTGCAGCTCAGGTTATACCATCTGGTAGGCTCCTCCTACCTCTGATGTGCACTCTTTGATTTAATGAAGGTTCACGACACAGTCAACTAAATTTTGTGTGTCTTTTTTACTGGAAATAATCTGTAATGTTTCAAAGAACAAGAGCTTACCTCCTGAGATATACAGGGCTCTGAGAGGGGTTGACAGGGTGGGTACCAAGAGACTGCATCCTCTCTCTGGAGAGACCAAGACTAGACAGTGGGTCTCGGAATGAGAGCTCAGTCATTTAGAACCAGAGAGGAGGAGAGGGCTTCACTCAGAGGGCTGCACATTTTTGAGATTGTCAACCATACAGGACTGTCATTGAGTATAACCAAAGTTGTTGGTAGTGCTAAACCAGCAGATTTTCCCAGCTATTGAATGTTAATTCTACTAATACCCAACACATATTTATTTCACTGTGTTTACATGTTACACATAGAACATTGACACCAAATGAGGGCTTTTGTGTTGTCAAGGGTTCTCCTGACCCTGAGAAGCTACCAGCCTTGCAGATGTGACTGTGATCATGTTCACCTTCTCAACCCTCTCCTTTGCCTTGTCTCTTTGCTACTTTTATTCACTGGTATTGTCGGTGAATTGAAGGATGTGCATATTAATGTAAGTCGTGAAGATAGTTTCAACCCTATCGACTTTGTGTTGAAGTTCCTTCCTCATCTCCAGAAACTAGAGACTTATATAACTGGGAGCGCAGAAGGAGACTATGTAGCTCATGATAACCAAGAGAACATAGAACAGTACAGCACAGGAACAGGCCCTTCGGCCCACAGTGTTGTGCCGAACTAGTTAAACTAATGATACCAAATTAAACTGATCCCTGCTCCCTGCACATGGTCCATATCTCTCCATTCTCTGCATAGTCGTGTGCCTATCTGAGCCTGCTAAACGCCTCTGTCGTATCTGCCTCCACCCCCACCCCTGGCAGTGCATTCCAGGCACCCACCGCTCTGTGTAAAAAAAATTTGCTCTGCACACCTCCTTTGAACTTGACCCCCCTCACCTTAAATGCATGTTCCCTAGTATCAGACATTTCGACCCTGAGAAAAAGATAATCGCTGTCTACTCTCTCTATGTCCCTAATAATTTTATAGCCTTTACACAGTAGTATTATGAATTTTCCAGTGAATCCGGAGAGTCTAAAGGGAATGGGAAACACACAAGCATTCCGGATCCTGGCTCCAACCACAACCCTGGCTCACATTCTGCATTAAAGAGTGAGCCAGATGCCAGACCATCGAGATCGCAGGACAATTGGAGGTCAGGTTATTGGAATTTCATTGTACTTTGCCTCAGTTGACAGAAAAGATGCCGCCAAGAACCTCCCAAAATAGTTGGCAACCAGAAGGTAAAAGGAAATGAAGAACTTAGTTCTGCAAAGCTCCCCATAGCTCCCTGAAAGTGGTTGCACAAGTCGATAGGGTGGTGAAGAAGGCGTATGGCACGCTTGCCTTTATTAATCAAGGTATCGCGTTCAAGAGTCGGAAAGTTATGTTGCAGCTTTAGAAAACTCTGGTTAGGCTGCTTCTGGAGTATTGCATTCACTTCTGGTCGCCCCATTATAGGAAGTACGTGGAGGTTTTGGAGAGGGTGCGGAAGAGGTTCACCAGGATGCTGCCAGGATTAGAGGGCATGTGCTATAAAGAGAGGTTGGCAAATTTGTGGTGTTTTCTCTGGAGTAGCGGAGAATGAGGACCTGATGAAAGGTTATAAAATTATGAGAGGCAGAGATAAAGTAGACAGCCGGTATCATTTCCCCAGGGTCAAAATGTCTAATACTAAGGTGAGAAGGGATAAGTTCAAAGGAGATGTGCAGGGTAAGTCTTTTACACAGAGAGTGGTGGGTGTCTGGAATGTGGGGGCGGTGGTGGAGGCAGATACAATAGAGACGTTTCAGAGTCTCTTAGAGAGGCACGTGGACGTGCAAAGAATGGAGACATATGGAACGTGTGCAGGCAGAAGGGATTAGGTGTCATTGCTAATTAGTTCAGCACAACATTGTGGGCTGAAGGGCCTGTTCCTGTGCTATACGGTTCTATGTTCTAACTTAAAACAATGTGCTGCACAAAGTAGAAGCCAACTCACCAGACTGAAGGCTGACAATGAGAAACAAAGGACTGCAGATGCTGGAATCTGGATGAAATGACGGCATGGTAGTGTAGCAGTTAGAGTAACACTATTACAGCGCCAGTGACCCGGGTTCAATTCCCGCCTCTGTCTGTAAGGAGTTTGTACGTTCTTTCTGTGTGTCTGCGTGAGTTTCCTCCAAGTGCTCTGGTTTCCTCCCACATTCCAAAGACATACGGGTTAGGAACCGTGAGTATGGTATGTTGGTGCCAGAAGCGTGGCGACACTTGCGGGCTGCCCCAAGCACATTCTCAGCAATGCAAAAAGACGCATTTCACTGTGTGTTTCGATGTACATGTGACTAATAAATAAATAAATAAATAAAAACACAACGATGCTGGAGGAACTCAGCAGACCAGGCAGCATCCATGGAGAAAAGCAGGTGGTCAACGTTTCGGGTCAGGACCCTTCTTCAGGACTGAAGATAGGAAAAGGGGAAGCCCAATATATAGGGGGGAGTAACAGAGCAGTTGTGAGTCTTCAACGGGAGTCTCTTGAGTCCCCCTCTCACTGCTCCACCTCTGTCTCCTCTGCTCTCCGGTTCCTCGAGCCTCTGTGTCCTCCGCTCTACCCTCTCTGCCATGTGCCGACATCTTCTGGCCCTCTCTCTTTCTCTTCCACAGCTTTGGACCTCAATCTCCAAAATGTGCCCAGGACCAGTATTTTTCGTCGTTCTCGGCCTCCTCCAACGTCAGGAGAATTCCAAGTTCCAAGCAACAAACCGGAGGAACGGCACCTCATTTTCCATCTTGGAACCTTGCAGCCTAACGGCTTGAACATCGAATTCTCCCACTTTAACTACCTCCCCCCCTCCCCAACCATGCTTCTTTCCTTTCCTAGCATCTACCTTTTTCTCCTCTTTCTCCTTACCTTTGACCCATTCCCTGGTGGATCTGCTCTCCCCTCCTCCCCCGCACCTGCCCATCAATGTCGCTTACCTGCATCTACCTATCACCTCCCTGTGTCCACCCCACATCCCCTCTTTTGTCCACCTATCACTGCTCTGCTTTTCCCGCCTATATATCGGGCTTCCCCTTTTCCTATCTTCAGTCCTGAAGAATGGTCCTGACCCGAAACGTTGACCGCCTGCTTTTCCCCACAGATGCTGCCTGACCTGCTGAGTTCCTCCAGCACCATTGTGTTTTTCATAAAGGCTGACAAATCCCTGGAACTCGTGGCCTGTGTAAAGAAATGGCTGCTGCGATATTGCCCACTCCTGCTCCCAGTGCTTCTAATCTTACACAAATTTTCAATGCAGTGTATTAAAGTAGACCCAAACACAAGCATAAAACAGTGAGTCAGCACCAACAATTCAGAGCACGAAACCAGCCTTGAAAGCTTGTCATGTATCTTGGTGTCAACTCTAAAAATTAAAGTTTCAGCTCGTTTAACCATCATTCATGCAGATGAGGCAGAGCCTGTTTTAAGGAGCCAGCAATCAGGGCAGCTTTTTAATTTTTAATGTGCTTTATACATTGCTGTAAAAAGGCATTCAAAAAAATATGAAATGGAGAGCAGGTCTCAGTGAGGTTAATTTTTTAAAAAAAACTAACAATCGCAATAAAACACCAGATAAATGACTTTGTTTCTGCTGCGCTGGGAAACCTGGAGGTGGGTGAAGTGAGTATGGTTGTGGGAATTTTTGGGCAATATTTATCCAAATGCCTCTGAAAAGTTATTGTACCAACCTCACCCACTTTCTCTGGCTTCTGAATCTTGGCATGGAATTTCTTCCATATTTATGGGCAGATATAGAGGCAAATTAGATGCAGGTCAAAGATTTGACTTAAATGGTCATGGAATTTTGAATGTAGGTGAATAAGAATATCTGTCCAATATACCCTAACATCCGTGACAGTCGGAGACTTTTTCCCAGGGCGACAATGGCTAACACGAGGGGACATAATTTTAAGGTGATTGGAGGAAGGTATAAAGGGGATGTCAGGGGTAAGTTTTTTACACAGAGAGTGGTGGGTGCGTGGAACGCACTGCCGGCAGAGATTGTGGGGGCAGATACATTAGGGACATTTAAGAGACTCTTAGATAGACACATGAATGATAGAGAAATGGGGGGCTATGTGGGAGGGAAGGGTTAGATAGATCTTAGAGCAGGATAAAATGTCGGCACAACATTGTGGGCCGAAGGGCCTGTACTGTGCTGTAATGTTCTATGTTCTATGTTCTAATCTGTGATTCTAGGTTCCTCCAGTGGCTGGGGTTCTCTTGCCCAACAAGAACGGGAGATGCCTGTAGGAAGTCACGGATGTTAGGGCATATTGGAAAGATATTCTCATTCACCTACATCCAAAATTCCACGATCATTTAAGCCAAGTATTTGACTTGCATCTATGTCTGCCCATAAGTATGGAAGAAATTCCACGCCAAGGTTCAGATGCCAGAGAAAGTGGGTGAGGTCGGTACAATAGCAACCTTTAAGAGGCATTTGGATAAGTATATGGATAGGAGAGGTTTAGAGGGATACGGGACAAACGCGGGGAAATGGGACTAGATCAGCTGAGCACATGGACAGCATGGATGAGTTGGGCCAAAGGGCCTGTTTCTGTGCTGTGTTACTCTACAAGACACAAATCAAGAGTGTGATGAAATGTTCTCCATTTGCCCGGCTGATTGCAGTTCCAACAATACCTAAGAAGCTCCACACCATACAGGACAAAGCAGCCTCCCTGACTGCCTCTCCATTTGTCCACTCCCTCCATCACAGACACACCGTGCTGCAGAGTTTACCATCTACGGTTACACAGGCTACTCTGACAGTACCACCCGTCTCTTGTACTCAACCCCTAAGGATTATAAAGGCAGCAGGAACTGGTGAATTTCAGCAGCTGTAGGTTCCCCTCCACATCACACACCATCCTGACTTAACAATAGACTGAACACAAGAAAATAGGAGCAGGACTAGGCCACTCGCCCCCTCAAACCTGTCCCACCGTTCAAAATGATCATGGCTGATCTACCCAAAGCCTCAACTCCTCCTCTGTGTCAGGTCCCCGTATCCCTGCGTGTAATTAGGGGAGATTAATAAGGGAGCTCAGAAGTAATGAATGCAACGTTGAGTCCAGATGACGGATCTCGACCTGAAACGTTGACTGTCCATTTCCATCTATAGATGCTGCCTGACCCGCTGAGTTCCTTTCCTTACAACATGGTGGGATTTCAGATAGGGGCTGAGGGGGAGCCCCAAGTCCAAAACTAGAGTCTTCAACTGAAATAAGGGCAATTATGAGGGAGGAATTGTCTCAAGTGGAATGCATAAATAAGCAAAGAGGTAGGTCAGTAGATGAGCATTTAAACAGATAGTTCGTAACGTTCAGTAGAAATGTATTCCAAGGAGAAGAAGGGATTTCATGGAAAAGGGAAACCAAAGGATATCAAGGATAATGTTAAACTGAAAAGGGCTACTTGTAGACCAGAAGGATGGGAATATTTTGGGATTCAACAGCAAAAGACTAAAAGCTCATAAGAAAGGAGAAAAATGATTTGAGTGTAAACTTGCACGTAAACTGCTGTTCCCTCATCTTCTAAATCCCAGAACTCCCAACCTAAAAACACTGCAGGATTGCAGACACCAGAGACCGCAGACGCTGGAATCTGGAGCAACACACAATCTGCTGGAGGAACTCAGCGGGTCGAGCAGCATCTGTGGGCAGAAAGGAATTGTTGACGTTTCGGGTGGAAGCCCTGCATCAGGACTGAAGAATTACCAGCGCTGTAGAGGTACCTTCTCAGCAGTTCGAGAAGGCAGCTTGCCACTCCCTTCTAAAGGGCAATTAATGATGGGCAGTAATTGATGGGCCTTGCCTACTGAAAAAAATGGATAAGAAAAATTCTGCCACGTAAGCAAGAGATTTCTGACAACAACCAATCTTTAAAGGAAATTTAAAATTACAGAGCCTTTATTTCCACTGACATACAACTCATTATCCATTTAAAATAAATACAAGCACTGAAAGGAGAGTCACGTGTGTGTTGCCTACACTGGTTAAATTTGCACGGAAAAGCAGCCTTTTTCCACATCAAACAAAACATTACAATTAAGGCAATTAAAATGCTGCATTGTGTAATGTAATGCTTTGGGAGTCATTTTGCAGTGTTTACATTGCAATGCGCATCTTTACTTCAAATAAAATCCTTCACATTAACTTTTCTGAAACAAGGTTTTACTGCACCCAGTTGACACAGAGTAAAAAATTCATGTGCAGACTCTGATGCACTGAAGATGTTTTGTGAAATTAGCAGCATTAAATTGCCTGCTCAGCACAGGGTTAGTGTCATGGCTTTTCACAATGCCAAGTCAGCAACAAATATTTGAAATGGTAGTTTTGTAGCGGCTGCTATCGCGATGTGAAAGTAAGACACTGGTCGATGAGTTGCAGAACAAAACTGAATTATTTTCCCGCCCCGGCAGGCCTCTTAAGAGGAACGGTTCCCGCTCACCGAAAACGGATATGACATATGCGCTACGTCATCAAACTTTTCCCGCCCGCGGGTTCTCCCCGTCGCTCGGGGAAGACGAAGGCCCGGCGCCATCTTGGGCCTGGCCGCTCCGACAACGCGCGACCCGACCGCCGAGCCGGTTCGCTTGCTCAGATGGTGAGTCACTACAGTTTAGTGATTTTGGTTCTTGTGTGAGGTCATCCACTTTGAACCTGGAAAGGATGGAGCGAAGTATTTCCGAAGTTCAAAGAATCTTACTGGTGATTGCACAACATTTTGTGGATGGATGCAGAACATGATCAGGAAGGCTCATGTAATGCATTGAGAGGACAGAATAGGAGGCCACTCGGCCCCTCAAGCTGCCCCACCATTCAGTATGATCGCGGCTGATCTGCCTCAGGCATCATCTCCTCTTCAGTGCCAACTCCCATTGTCTTCGGTACCCGGATCTTGCTCCTTAAATACCCCCAGTGATCCAGCCTCCACAACCTCCTAGGGTAGAGATTTCTGTGAGGAGAAGAGGATCTGTCCTGGGCCCAACACACTGATGCAATCATGAAAAAGGCACGCCAGCAGCTCTACTTCGATAGTTTGAGGAGATACAGTACGTCACTAAAGACTCTTACAAATCTCTTATCGATGCACAGTGGAGAGCATTCTGACTGGTTGCATCACCGCCTGGTATGGAGGCTCCAATACGCACGACCAAAAGAGGCTTCAGAAGGTTGTAGACTCAGCCAGCTCCATCACAAGGCACAACCCTCCCCACCACTGAGGACATCTTCAAGATGCGGAGCCTGGAGAAGGCGGCATCCATCACTAAGGACCCTCACCACCCGGGACATGCCCTCTTCTCGTTACTACCATCGGGGAGGAGGTACAGGAGCCTGAAGACCCACACTCAATTTTTCAGGAACAGCTTCTTCCCCTCCACCATCAGATTCCTGAATGGTCCATGAACCCATGAACACTACCTTTTTTTTTGGACTATTTATTTATTTTGTAATTTATAGTAATTTTTATGTCTTTGCACTGTACTGCTGCCGCAAGACAACAAATTTCACGTCAGGTAGGTCAGTGATAATAAATCTGATTCTGATTCTGATTCCTACGCAGCTCGGATTTAAACGACCACCCCCTAATCTTGTAACTACGTCTCCTCACTCAAGATTCTCCCACTATTGGAAGTATCTCTACATCCACCCTGCCATGCCACCTCAGGATCTTAATAAGATCACCCTCATTGTCCTACACTCCAACTTCCACTCCAACGATTGGAATTGGAACATCAGGGAGTAAAAGTTAGACTCCAACAATGCAAAGCAGTACCTAGTCCACATGTAGAATACTGTGAGTGTTTCTAGACATCCCATTTAAATAGATTCATCGCAATCTAACACTTGATATGATTGAAGATTTCAAGACATTACGGGAACGCTGGTGAGGCCACACTTAGAGTACTGTGTTCAGTTTAGGTCACCCTGCTATAGGAAAGATGTTACTAAACTGGAAAGAGTGCAGAACAGATTTACAAGGATGCTGCCAGGACTCAAAGGACTGAGTTATAGGGAGAGGTTTAACAGGCGAGGATTTTTTTCCTTGGAGCGTAGGAGACTGAGGTGATCTTATAGAAATGTATAAAATCATGAGGGGCTTAGATAGGGTGAATGGTCACAAGTCTTTATCTCAGGGTTGGGGAATCAAGAACTAGAGGGCATAAGTTTAATGTGAGAGGGGAGAGATTTAATAGGAACTCGAGGGGCAACTTTTTTACACAGAGGGTGGTCAGTATATGGAATGAGCTGCCTGAGGAATTGGTTGGGGCAGGTACAATAACAAATTTTAAAGGACAATTAGATGGGAAAGTTTTCGAAGGTTATGGGCCAAATGTGGGCAAATGGTATTAGCATAGATAAGATAAGATATTTATTTATCAGTCACATGTACATCGAAACACACAGCGAAATGCCTCTTTTAGCATTACTGAGAATGTGCTGGGGGCAGCCGGCAAGTGTCGCCACTCTTCCGGCGCCAACATAGCCTGCCCACAACTTCCTAACCCGTACGTCTTTGGAATGCGGGAGGAAACCGGAGCACCCGGAGGAAACCCACTCAGTCACGAGGAGAACATACAAACTCCTTACAGACAGCAGCTGGAATTGAACCCAGGTCGCTGGCGCTGTAATAGCGTTATGCTAACTGCTACACTACCGTGCCAAAATGCCAATGGGCATTGTGGTTGGCATGGACCAGTTGGGCCGAAGGGCCTATTTCTGCGCTGTATGACTCCATGACCCTATAACTGCTCGGGTGAGCACAGAAGACCTTCCCATTGGTTGGGGAATCTGGAACCAGGGAATAACCTGAAAATTAGAGTCAGGCCTTACAGAAGGTTGAATGAATGGACTGTCCTTCGTGATCTGGTCCCCACTGGTCGATGTTCTCTTGGGGCCCGTTGCCATGCTGTGGTTGTAAATCTTTTCTGTGCTCTTTCCAGTTTAATGACATCTTTCCTACAGCAGGGTGACCAAAACTGAACACAGTACTCCAAGTACGGTCTCACCAGCATTCCCATAATGTCTTGAAAACTTCACTCATATCGAGTGTTAGAATGCGATGGATGATCGGACACTCAGTAAAGTTGAGCAGTTGAATGGCCCCCACTTGAATAGACTATGGAGAGGAAAATAGCAATGGAAGGGATTTACTTGCTCCACAATTGGTGGCTGTGCTTTCAGCTGCTGAGACCCTAAACCCTAGAGTTTTCTCTTTAAAACAAACCATACCTCTGTGGATTAGATTTGCCCACCTGCCCCAATATTTCCTTATTTGGCTTGGTGTCAAAGTGATGATAATCCTGTGAAGTGCCCTTGGATGGTTTAAAGGCGCTATATAAATGAAAGCTATTGCTTTTGAAGCCTTCTCTGCTGCGGGGTGTCAGCTGGTTGATATTCAATTAACCGTTTCTGAATGAGCTTACAGGTGCAAAGGGGCTAGCTTCACAACACATGATCCTCATTGGGCTGTGGGTCCGAGCTAGACTGAACAGGCCAGCCAGTGCGTTCTGCTGTACAATGCTGATTTCTGATTACACATCGGAGGGAGGACGGCCTAGGTGTTTCACTGTCATTGCAACAAGCACTCAGGCCAAATCAGCCTCTTAGACCCCCAAGTAGCAAAGGGCATCCATTTTGCAGTCTCATTCAGGCTTCCTGAAGTGCAAAAATGCAATTTTCTCGAGCTATAATGGTTATCATCATTAGCCGCTGCTGCCTCTATACATCATCCTCACCTCCTGCAGTGGATGATGGAAACGACTCTTGTAAGGCTAATCTACTGAAAGCCAAGAGTTGATGGCCTTCTCCAGTCATTTCTCCCTCCTTGTGGGTATATCCAGAAGATCTAATGCTCAGCATAAAGTGAGAAATTGAAGAACGTTGACAATACCTTCTTTTATATTCAGAGTAAGGTGCACGTTTCTCATTCCGCTGCCAAGTTCCTCGAATAAGTTACTTGAACAGATTCTCCCGCACCAGGAATCTAGTTTTCTTTCCACAACTATCTGTCATGTGCTGATGTGTGCTGACAGCTGGCCTGCCTCGGCTAAGAGAGGTCAACTCGCTGCTTATCCTATGACTGACTTTTATGAAGGGTCCATCAGATTGACAAGTCCATTGGCTGCAGTCCACCATAAGCACAAGTGTGTCTCCAGAACCACAATCCATTGTTTTACCCAAGTCCTTGGTACCAGGAAAAGTGACTCTGTTACGTTTACCATTATGCTTTATCAAAAATCTTAGCACTTAGCAAAAAATGTTTGTCTCATTTGAATTGCCTTACGTTTATTAACTGCCTATGCAAATGTTGACCAACCATTTTGGAATAGCCACACGCAATGGACAACAAAGTAAGATAGTGCCAATTGGCCAAGTCAAAGTGTTTGCACAGCAATTGACTTGATTCATTGTGTCCCCAATGATCCTCACCAACTTTTACAGATGCACCAGAGAAAGCATCCTATCTGGATGTATCGCGGCTTGGTACAGCAACTGCTCTGCCCAAGGCCGCAAGAAACTGCAGAGAGTTGTGGACACAGCCCAGCGCATCACAAAAACCAGCCTCCCCTCCATTGTCTACACTTCTCGCTGCCACAGGAAAGCAGCCAACATAATCAAGGACACCTCCCACCCCGATCATTCTCTCTTCTCCTCCCTCTCGTCAGGCAGAAGATACGAAAGCTTGAAAACATACACCACCAGGCTCAAGGACAGCTTCTATCCCGCTGTTAGCAGACTCTTGAACGGACCTCTTATGCAATAAAGACGAACTCCTGATCTCTCAATCTACCTCGTCATGGCCCTTGCACCTTATTTGTCTGTCTGCACTGCACTTCCTCTGTTACTGTAATGTAACACGATATTCTGCATTCTGTTTTGTTTTCCTTCTGTATTACCTCGATGTACTTATGTATGGAAGGATCTGTCTGGATGGTACGCAAGCAAAAGCCTTTCACTGTATTTCGGTACATGTGACAATAATAAACCAATTACCATTTACACTATCCAAACATTTGGCAGGGAAGTTATTGGGGAGCATCTTAGGGCTGTACAACATGGAGGAGTAAGGAGGTCACCGGCACAGTAACTGTAATACTGAAGATGTGGGTTCAAACCCCACTTTAGGATGATGGGGAATTTAACTTCAGTTAAATAAATTGGTTTATTATTGTCTAATGTACCAAGATACAGCATAAAACTTTGTTTTGCATGCATTCCAGACAGATCATTCCAAAACATAAGTACATCGAGCTAATACAAAGGAAAAAGCAATCACAGAATGTAGAATGTAGTGATACAGTTACAGAGAAAGTGCAACGCAGGTAGACAATAAGGTGCAAGGGCCACAACAAGGTAAATTGAGTGATTGAGAGTTCATCTTTATTGTACAAGAGGTCCGTTCAAGAGTCTGATAACAGCGGGATAGAAGCAGTCCTTGACCCTGGTGGTACGTGTTCTCAAGCTTTCGTATCTTCTGCCTGATGGATGCGGGGAGAAGAGAGAATGTCCAGGATGGGAGGGGTCTTTGACTACATTGGCAAAGCCTACACTAGCTTTTATATGAAAATATAAAAGCCAGAGTTAGTAATGATAACCAGGAAATTACTGTGTTGCGTTAAATTATTGGCGTGTTAAAACCCATTTGATGGACCTGACCTTGCCTGTTCCATTGGTATTGGTATTGGTATTAGTTTACTATTGTCACTTGTACCGAGGTACAGTGAAAAACTTGTCTTGCATACCGATCGTACAGGTCAATTCATTACACAGTGCAATTACATTGAGTTAGTACAGAGTGCATTGATGTAGTACAGGTAAAAACAATAACGGTACAGAGTAAAGTGTCACAGCTACAGAGAAAGTGCAGTGCAATAAGGTGCAAGGTCACAACAAGGTAGATCGTGAGGTCATAGTTCATCTCATCATATAAGGGAACCATTTAATAGTCCTATCACAGTGGGGTAGAAGCTGTCCTTAAGTCTGGTGGTACGTGCCCTCAGGCTCCTGTATCTTCTACCCGATGGAAGAGGAGAGAAGAGAGAATGACCCAGGTGGGTGGGATCTTTGATTATGGCTAGCCCACACCATGTACTAGCTCGGTTCTTGTGCAATTTAGGATGGGCATTTAGTGCTGCCATCGGCACTGGTGCCTCAGTGGTGTAGCGGTCAGCATAACACTTTATAGCGCCAGCGACCCGGGTTCGATTCCAGCTGCCATCTGTAAGGAGTTTGTACGTTCTCCCCGTGTGTCTGCGTGGGTTTCCTCTGGGTGCTCCGGTTTCTTCCCACATTCCAAAGACGTACGGGGTAGGAAGTTGCGGGCGTGCTATGTTGGCAGCAGAAGCGCGGCGACACTTGCAGACTGCCCCCAGAACACTCTACGCAAAAGATGCATTTCACCGTGTGTTTTGATGTACATGCGACTAATAAAGAGATCTTATCTTATCCTGTGCAGTGCTGACTTCTATGTGTTTAACCCATGGTCATTAGGGTAGTCATTGGCTTTTCTAATGATAAACTGCATTGAGTAACCTGTTGAATCCACAGTGACTCGGTGTCTAATTCCACCCCCTCCTGTTTCCACCAACACTGAAGTTCTTTGTGATTTACGGATGTGGGTCAACTGGACAGAATGATGGGATGACAACAGAATAGAAAAAAACTGGCCATTCAGCCCATTCAGTCTATGCTGACCTCTAGTAGAGCAGTTCCATTGGTCCCATTCTCCTCCTGCTCCTTCGAAACATCCCTACAAATCCCTCTGCCTCAAGTGTCCATCCAATTACCCTTTGAAAGGAGTGACCTCCACCAGCCTTAAAGGCAGTGAACTTCAGATCCTAACTGTTCTCTGAGTAAAAAATTTCCCTTCACATCTGCTACGATAAAACTATTGCCTAAAACTTTAAATCCATCTCCCTGTCCATTGAACCAGCTTCCCTTATTTACCATGTTTTAGTCAGTAATGATTTTATATGCCTCCATCAAATCTCCTCACAACCCCAGCATCTCCAGTCTAACCCCTTGTAGAGATCCCTCATAAGCCTGTTTTGGAAATGGAGTACAAATAACCAGTTGATGGGGAATTGGAATTTCCTCATTCAAAAGGTACTTGTCTACTTTGATCAAACTTAATGCAGAAAGTGTCCCAAAGCACTTCACTATGCAACAAAATCTGACCACGTTACATGATGAGAGGAAGCAGAGGTACCCATAGAGATGGTCAAAGAGCTAAGTCCTAACTAAAGTCTTACAGGAGGAAAGTGAGAGGGAAAGATTTAGGGAGGGAATTTCAAAACCTCAGCATGGCTGCCAATGGTGCCGTGATTAAATTTTGAGATGAGCAAAATGTCGGAGAGGGGACAAAGTGATTGAGTTCTGGGGGATGTGGTTGGATTAAGGGTTTAGGGCATATTACAGTGATAAAAAGGGAACTGCAAAAGCTCCTCATTCAGACTTCGAGCACCTTCGCTCTGTCTGCCATTACAGCTGGGACCTCCCGGTGGCCGGTCATTTTAATTCCATTTCCCATTCCTACACGGACGTGTCTGTCCGCGGCCTCCTCCACTGCCAGGTTGGGGTTAAATGCAAATTAGAGGAACAGCGCCTCATATTCCACCTGGGCAGTCTCCAACCTGATGGCACGAACGTCGGATTCTCCCACTTCCAGCAAACGCTCCCCCTCCATCCCTTTCCCTCTTTTTCTTTACTCTCTTCTCCTGATCCAGCCGGCCCCCGACCAGCCCCATCTCTCATCTTTTCCCCACCCTCTCCATCTGCCCATAATTTGTACGTTCTCCCCGTGTGTCTGCGCGGGTTTCCTCCCGGGGGCTCCGGTTTCCTCCCACATTCCGAAGACATAGGGGTTAGGAAGTTGTGGGCGCGCTATGTCGGCGCCGGAAGCGTGGCTGCCCCCAGCACACCCTACGCAAAAGATGCGTCTCACTGTGTGTTTCGATGTACACGTGACTCATCAGATCCCATCACCTTCAGCCCTTTGTCACTTCCACCTATCACCTCCCAGCTTCTGACATCATCCCCGCTCACCCCCCTCCCTGGATCTACCCATCACCTGCCAGCTCTTGCTCCACTCCTTCCTTGCACCTTTTTACGCTGCCTATCTCCCCTCTTTCTTTCCAGTCCTGATGAAGGGTCTCGAATTGAAACGTCGACTGTCCGTTTCCCTCCGTCGATACTGCCTGACCCGCTGAGTTCCGCCAGTGCTTTGTGTGTGACCAAGTATGTTTGGATAATCGGGCTGATGTCTCCTACACATGGATCAGAAAGTTCAAGCACTAACTGGAAGGAAATTTCTTCAATCATTTCCCCCATCGGAAGTACCACACGAGCCTCCATGGCAATGAGACTCCACTCTTCCTTGGCTTTACTCTATGCCACAGGCCATTGAATGAAATAGTTCAGAATTTTTTATTACAGCCTTGTTCCTACCATAACCTTTTTTGCTTATCCACGGCAGTAGTTATGCTGCTGTTTGAATGGTCTATTTCCCATCGGTTAGCATTTATAGTAAAACGTCCCAAGGAAAATTTATTTTATAATGCATTTTGAGCAGAAAGTTTTCAACCCGTCGGGAAATCTATATTCTTCCTGCATGATATGAAGATAACAAGCTGATAGTGGGGAAAAGAGGATGATATAATGATAAAATAATCCTATGGGGCCCAACTTAACTTCCCATTGATCTCTATTGTTACAGATCTGTTCGCCAAATATTCCTTGTTCAACCATAATTAGATTTATACAGTGCCTTTCATGTGGAAAAATGTCTTAAGGAACTTGACAGTCATCCCGTTAGTTACAGAGTTAGGATTTAAGGTCAGCAATCTTATCTCATCTGAGGTTACTGACCAGTAACATTAACACTGTTTTTTTCTCCACTGATGCTACCTGGTCTGCTGAGTGTTTCTGGATTTCCAGCATCTGTGGTAGTTTATACGGCTACGATTACATGGCTAGTGGCTGCCTTGGGTGTAGCATGTGATTTTTCTCTCATTCTGAACTTCAACAATGTTTCTGCTGAGCTATCCTTCCATTGTCCCCGATGTTCCGACTCACACAGACCTCTCCTTCCTTATTTCTCTCACCGGGGAGATTTTTCTTCTCCTTGTGCACCCCTATCGGACTTGTTTCCACAGTCCTTGCCCTTCGCATCTCTTGTTCCTCCTCCCTTCTGTGTGACCAACACAAGCCATTCTCATCCAAGTCTATCTGCCCTTTAGGTTTTTCATCACTTCCAAAAGTAAATGAGTTCACTCCGATCAGTAAAACCTGGTCCAATCATTGATCTAAACTTCCTTTGATGTTTGTTCATCAACAAACAGTGGCTTTTCCTGCCTTTTTCCCAACCCATTCCAACCCAACTACTTGGCCTTGGTGCCATTTAGCTGTACACTGCATGTGTGGACAAGCACGGTAGTGTAGCGGTTAGCGTAACGTTTTACAGCGCCAGTGACCCGGGTTCAGATCCGGCCACTGTCTGTAAGGAGTTTGTACGTTCTCCCCGTGTCTGTGTGGGTTTCCTCCGGGTGCTCCGGTTTCCTCCCACATTCCAATGACGTACAGGTTAGGAAGTTGTGGGCGTGCTATGTTGGCGCCGGAAGCGTGGTGACACCTGCAGGCTTCCCCCAGAACACCATGCGAAAAGATGCATTTCACTGTGTGTTTCAATGTACATGAGACTAATAAAGATATCTTATCTTATCTTACACTGCATGTGTGCTGCTGCCCATGGTTAAGAGAAGGCAAAGTCCCTGGTACACATGACCTTGCCTCTATTTCTGTGTTCACCCATCTTTCCAACAGCTACACTCTTAAGTTGTTGAGCCTCCATCTCCCACCAAAGAATAGATTTTTCTAATTTCTGGTACCTGCAATATTTTGTAGAGTCATAGAGCCACACAACACGGAAACAGGCCCTTCAGCCCAACACTTCTGCACAAGCTCTCAGCCACTCACTTGCACTAATCCGACACAAATCCCATTTTATTCGCCCCACATTCTCGGCATGTCCCCTCAGAATCTACTGCTCAACCACACACTAGTGACAATTTACAGTCAGCAATTAAACTACTGAACCACACGTCTCCAGGGTGGAAACCAGAGCACCCAGAGGAAACTCACAGAGTCACAGGCAGAATGTGCAAACTCCACACAGACAGCAGGTGAGGTCAGGATTGACCCAGTCCCTATTGTTGTGAGACAGCGACTCCACTAGCTGAGCCACTCTGCTGCCCAATTTTGGATTACAGCTATTTCTCACTTTATAAAGATTATTACAAATTTTCATTATTACCATTGCGTCATCGGGGTAGATGTCTCCAGTTTACAAACATACCCTTCTCCATAATGAATAGTGTACCACACTCTACACAAAGGAACACACTGTACCAAAATGCTCATCACACATCTGGCCCAGTCTTCCCCATTTATGAAATTTCACTTAATGGAACATTTTCCACGAACTCACCCTTTTCATAAATCAAGGGATGCACGTACTGTTGAATTCTCTTCTTCTTCCCTCTGGAAGGAGCTCTGTTCCTCTCTCTGACAGTATTTCTCTTTGCCTGTTTTACCTTCATTGATTTTTGTTTCTCTTCTTGGTTATGACCAGGTATCTGATGAAAGGTCATTGATCTGAAACGTTGACTGGTTTTTATTGAGTGCGTTACCTCCACGAAGAGCCTCCCTCTACTGGCCAGATGTAAAATAGCACCATATGCTCCATGTCACCACATCCAAGACAGGTGAGTCACCTGAACAGAGAGGTGGTCATCTAATTCTAAACATAGAACATACTTGCTCACCATCAAGGGTATAGAGGCCACCAGCAGAAGCAGGGGTCAAACCTAAACATTCATTCCCTCCATTGCCAGTGCTGCAGTGTGTTCCATATATAAAATGCACTGCAGTTACCTGCCCAGGTTATTCAAACAACACCTTCCAAACCTGTGACTCCTAGCACCCAGAAGGACAATGGCGTCATGCCCGAGGGAACGCCACCACCTTCAGGTTCCCTTCCAATTTGCACACCATCCCACCTTGGAAATATGTCACTGGTCCTACATGTCTCATTCCGTCCCCAATATCACTGTGGGGGCACCTTCGTCACAAGGATTACATCAGTTCAAGATGGCAGCTCATCACAGCTTCTCAGGGGCAATTAGGAATGGGTGACAAATGCTGGCCTTGTCAATTATGAATAAATAAAAATGTACCACACCCCCCCCGCACAACCCCCTCCACTGAAATACCCCGAACACCCCCCTCCCCAGGAACCAGTTTGAATATTGTTGAACCTTATTGTCTACCTGCAATGCACTTCCCTGTAGCTGTGACACTTTACTCTGTACTGTTATTGGTTTTTCCTGTACTACATCAATGCACTCTGTACTAACTCAATGTATCCGCACTGTGTAATGAATTGACCTGTATGATTGGTTTGCAAGACAAGTTTTTCACTGTACCTCGGTACAAGTGACAATAATAAACCAATATCAATAAACAAGCTCATGGTTTGCACACGTTCTTCCTGTGACCACATGGGTTTCCTCTGGGTGCTCTGGTTTCCACCCACATCTCAAAGACGTGCGGGTTAGAAGTTTAATTAGCCACTGTAAATTATCCCCAGTGTGTAGCTGAATTGTAGAATCTGGGAGGAGTTGATGGGAATGTGGAGAAAATAAAATGGGATTAGTGTAGGATTAAATGGGTGCTTGATGGGCAGCATGGACTGAGTGGGCTGAAGGGCCTCTTTCTGTGCTGTATGATTCTAGGCTCCTAATTTCCAGTATTGGTTAAGTTGTGTCACAGCAGAGGGCATAACAACAATGCCATACAATTTGCCTTGTCTACCCGCACATCCTATGAATCATGTGAACTTGTTGCGTCTTAAAGTCTAGACTAAGACGGTCCTATTGGTAAAAGGACTCGAATCGTTGGGATAGTTTCCACTGCCATCCAGACAAGGTCCATGCAACACACAAGGGAGCTAGATGAACTCAGCGGGTCAGGCAGCATCTATGGAGGGAAATGGACAGTTGATGTTTCGGGGCAAGACCCTTCATCAGGACTGGAAAGAAAGAGGGGAGACAACCAGTATAAAAAGGTGGGGGGAAGGGGTGGCCAGGAGCAGAAACTGCTCAGCATTGAATCACTGATCGATGTCGCATCCGAATGCGGAATGGCAGGCTGTCAACCATCCAGGCCTGTTTACATGGAATGCAAAAGGATTAATTTACTATTAGCTCCTCATTTCCCAAAGGTAGCCCATTTGGGTCACTCTGGTTACTAACGGAAACCAAGCTTTACGCAAGATTTTAATGGTGTATTCAGTTTGCAATAAATGGCAGTTTCAAACCTGTCATATTTCTACAAAGTTGTCTTTCGTGGGTGCCGGCATTCTTTGGACTATGACTCTTTCTTTACTCT
Source organism: Pristis pectinata (assembly GCF_009764475.1). Lineage (NCBI taxonomy): Eukaryota > Metazoa > Chordata > Chondrichthyes > Rhinopristiformes > Pristidae > Pristis > Pristis pectinata. The sequence goes on along the minus strand of NC_067427.1, from coordinate 6,625,183 downwards.
TCCCGTGGAACTTCATGGAAACATCGAAACCCTTAAGCTAAGCCTGTTTTTGCAGATTTTGATGTTCGTTTAGCAACCTTTGGCTACCGGGTTAAGTTAACTGCCATACATATCTTGCTTCTGTTGGCAGATCACAAGCTCTGTTTACCATAAGAAGGGACATCATGCTCCCTTGCGATCGTCAGAACTCAACTGGTCAACAAGAATCTTCCAGTGTCCCCTGTGTCCTCTGTTTCTCATACCTCAGTGAGCTTGTACTGCAGTCTCCTGACCCCTGACTTTGTTGTCAAGGTGATGGCTGCTGTTATCTGAAGCAGTTACTTCACATGTCCCTTATGTGCTATTGTTGGAAGTGTAGAACTGAACTAAGTGGCTGCAAACGTTTAACTCAACACCAGACACCAATTTTAAATATAAAAAGGATGCAATTCCCTGAATTTGTTGTCCATGGTCGATGCTGATATACGTTCTGGTCTCAAATCACCTGAAGCGTTTGTAATTATTTACTCCAGGTGATAATGAAGAAGTCAGCTAATCTAGGGAAAACACATTTGTTTATGAGGAACAGAATGTCTGGAACTGATTACTTTTCCATATCATTTAATCCTTTCTCTGGTGCCCGCTTTATAAATAGTTTTGATGAAAATGTCTCCTGGGTCAATATTCCCAAATGTGGTCTCTCTCTATTAGTCCCTACTTCAGTGTAAACTGTCCCACGAGATAATGCATAAAGTTTTATGAATACGTGTCAGAGAAGACAAAAGGTTTTGACTAATTTTAAAACAGACAAGAGGAGGGCTGCATTTAATAGCACATTGCAGAGATCCATTTTGCGCACCACTTTCTTGGCTCAAAAACCGATGACTTTGTTGCAATAGATGGAGTATTGTTTGGATGAGCTCAATACTAGTTGTTCAATGATCAACATTCAGCTAATCCAAATGAAAACAACAATGTTAGAATGGCCTTAGGCAGAGAAGTACTGGTAAAGGGTTGAGATTACTATTGATGCTTTCTGATTCCCTGCATAAAAATCTTGGCAATTTCTGGAGTGCTTTTCACAACAGGACTTTGTTAGTCATTAAAGTGGTTTTGGAACATGATTTTAACTCTCAACCAATTACATACTAATGTTCAGGCTGATGATGTCATAGTTGATGATGGTGTGTACCCAAATTAATAGACTTAGTGTTAAAAGCAGATAGCACCTAATTAGCGTAAGATTAACCCCTTGGGTCTCATTACTATTCATATGATTGAACTCCAGAGCGTCTGTTGGCCTGTTACATCTGTACAACCACAGAACATTAACACTGCATTCTGTAGACAAATACAGGCCAGCGAAGAACTAAATTGATTTATTAAACAAAAACAAGTGAAGAATATTTCCGTCACTTCGCTTCTCTCTGAGTTCGGTCATGATGGCATCCTGGGCTTGTCACTTGACCTAAAAAGAATGGCACCGCTCCCAGGAATTGGTAACAAGTGCTCATCAGTCTCAAGTCCATTGTGCATGGTTATTAGAAGCTGACTTTGACCCTTCAATGACCCTAGTTTGTGCCTTTTGCCATAAGTGATGCTGCTTTATAACAAAAGGTCTGCCGGATCCTGAGAAACATCGTTGCTTAGCAACTTGACCCTTGTCATGGTGCTGGGAACCTTTACAAAACCGACTACCAGGGTCATCCAAGTGTCAGAGGTTTTGGAATTGTCGGTGTCAGGTATTAGAACCCTGACAGATATAGGTTGCAAATACATAAGTTCAATTTTTCTATTAAGTTACAAGTATGAGAACTGAATTGCCAACGAGCTCCTCTGCTACAAAGACCACAATTAGATTTCAGCGAACATGACTTACCACATTAACCATAGTCCCATCCATTCTATTGTAAGTCGTGTTAAAAACCACATTAATAGTTGAACACAGATTCCTCTCAGCAGACATCAGTGTGACAAGAGGACGCACCTTTATAACATTTCAAAGTTAAAAGCTACGGAAATATTAAAAGGAAATGCTGCTTCCAGTTTTCTTTGATAGAAAGATGTGATTTATGTCTTTAAGATTATTTCTTCAGGAATGCTGTGACATGGAACAGCTCAGCCACACAATTTCACTCACCACTGAATTATAATCAGAAGAAGTTACCCAGCAACCTTATAACCAGATCAGCAATTCTCAGGGAATTGTTTGACAAATATAATTTAATTCTGTTGCAAATTATTACCCTAAACTAACTTGAAAGATTTTATTTTTATTTCAAATCCACTAGTCACAGTATTGTCATCAACTGCAGATCTAACCACAGATTTTTAATATTATTTATGGAGCCAAACCATCCAGAGAGGGGCTTAGAGCCAGTCACATTATTATGGGTGTGAAGCCATGCCTAACCTGACTCAGAGAAAACAGCAGACTTCCTTCCCCATAACATACCCGATGGGATTTTGCTACTATCCAGTCACTCTGCAGTCACCATTACTGACACAAGCTTCTTAGCTCCAGATTTGTGCAATTAATTGAATTTAAATTTCACAACTGGTATGGTGGCTTTCGAACTCATGACTTCAGGTCAGTAGCGCAACCTCAGAATTATTAGCCCAGTAACACGAGATCTATGCAATCCCATCCAAAACCAAATTAACTGCTCGGCAATGAGCTCCAGAATTTCCTCTCCACCACTTCCGCTAAAAGCTTCCTCTTCAATCAGTCCCTCTGTTTCCTTTGGTAGCTTGGTTAGAGTTAAATAGCACAGAAATAGGCCCTTCAGCCCACTGAGTCCACGCCAAACATACCTTACACCAATACCCACATTCGCATTGACCCTCCCCAGATTCTGCCACTCACCCACACACAAGAGGCAACTTACAGCAACCAATTAACCCACCAATCCCCTACGCCTTTGGGATGAGCGAAAATAAACCATGTAGGTCACAGGGAGAATGTACAAACTCCGCACAGCGTTTGACAGAGACACAAGAGATTCTGCAGATGCTGGAATCTGGAGCAACACACAAAAAGTGCTGGAGCAACTCAGCAGGTCAGGCAGCGTCCACGGAGGGAAATAAACAGTCGACATTTCGGGCCGAGACCCTTCATCAGGACTGGAAAGGAAGAGGCCAGAAGCCTGATGTGTTTGACCTGACTTGGAATTCTTTACAATATTAAAATGAGTTTTAAGAATGCCAGTTGTTGTTGTTGCTGGACTGAAGATAAACTGCTACTAAATTTATGTAATATTTATCACTTAATTCTGAATATCAAGTTGAGTGGATGGCTGTAAATATTGTTCAAGAAAATTCCCCTGTTATTCACATTACAGAAGAAGGGTTTTAGCCTGGATTCAGAATACATATCCCAGGGAAGCACTCTCAGGAGACATCAAAAACAGGAGAACACAGGTTAAGTTGAGAAGAAAGAGTTTTAAATGTCAAAAAGTCAAGTTTATTGTTATATACACAAATATGTGTATGATAGGTACAATGAAAAACTTACTTGCAGCAGCATCACAGGCACATAGCATTAGAGACACAACATTCACAAGGAAAACATAAATTAAGTATAAATTATACAAAATTATATAAGAAAAAACACAATTAGGACAAAATAAAATCCACTGTAGTGAAAGTGTTGCTATACTGTGGAGTTTGGCTTAAGAACCGAATGGTTGAAGGGAAGTAGCTGTTCTTGTTTTAAAGGGAATCTGAGGGGTAACTTTTTGCTATCTGGAACGGGCTGCCAGAGAAGGTGCTGGAATCTGATATAATTACTACGTTTAAGAGGTATTTAGACAGACACTTAAATAGGCAAGGCAATAGAAGGAGACACAAGAGACCACAGAGGCTGGAATCTGGAACAGCAAACAATCTGCTTGAGGAACTCAGCGGGTCGAGCAGCATCTGTGGGGGGAATAGAATTGTCGACATTTCGGGTTGAAACCTTGCATCAGGTCTCATCATTTCACCCATTTGGTCTCACCCTATCAGAGATAACCCTTTTACTCTACCCCTTCCCTTCTCAACCTTCTCTACCACTGAAAACTAATTTATTTCCTCTCTGTTTCCTAGTTCTGACAGTGTCTTGGACTTGAAACGTTAACTGTTTTTCTCTCTCCACAGACACTGCCTGACCTGCTGAGTGTTTTATCAGAATCAGAATCAGGTTTATTATCACTGATATATGACGTGAAGCTTGTTGTTTTGTGGCAGCAGTACAGTAAAAAGACGTAAAAATTACTATAAATTACAAAATAAATAAATAGTGCAAAAGAAGGAATAACGTGGGTTCACGGACCATTCGGAGATCTGATGGCAGAGGGGAAAAGCTGTTCCTAAATCGTTGGTAAGATAACATAAGATTTATCAGTCACACGTACATTGAAACACACAGTGAAATGCATCTTTTGCGTAGAGTGTTCTGGGGGCAGCCCGCAAGTGTCACCACGCTTCTGGCGCCAACTTTGCATGCCCACAACTTCCTAACCCATACGTCTTTGGAATGTGGGAGGAAACCGGAGCGCCCGGAGGAAACCCACGCAGTCACGGGGAGAACGTACAAACTCCTTACAGACAGTGGCCGGAATTGAACCCGGGTCGCCGGCGCTGTAATCGCATTACACCAACCGCTACACTACCGTGCCTGAGTGCGGGTCTTCAGGCTCCTGTACCTCCTCCTCGATGGTAGTAATGAGAAGAGGGCATGTCCCGGGTGGGGAGGGTCCTTAGTGACGGATGCCGCTTTCTTGAGGCACCACCTCTTGGAGATGTCCTCGGTGGCGGGAAGGGTTGTGCCCGTGCTGGAGCTGGCTGAGTGTTTCCAGCATTTTCAAGTTTTATTTCAGATTTCCAGAATCTGCAGATTTTTTTTTAAAATAGTTTAATATATTTTCAGGTCAGGGTGGCGTATGGCTTGGAAAGGAACCTGCAGAAAGTGGTGTTCCCATGCATCTGTTGCCCTTGTCGTTCTTGAGGGGACAGGTTGTGAGCGCGGGAGGTAATGTCAGGGTTAGCCCAAATGAATAACTGCCCTGTATTTTTAGGGTGTGGGAAATGTTGCGCCAATTATGTGGGCTCCTCTGTCCTGGATGGTGTCAAGCTTCTTGAGATAATTAATAACTTCAGCTGCACTGCAGATGTTTCACCAAAATTTAAGGAATGTCAAAATATTTTAAGGCATCTAATGTTCCATGCCATCTCAGCAAGACTGGAATAAATTTTTAAATCATGGTTCAACTCATCACAGATATGAAACAGACACCTTAATTACTGAGCTCTTTTTTAATGTAAGAATTGGCTCAGACCTTAACAATCAAAAGCTTGTGTACGGGAAAGAAAAAATTGTGATCTTAATATTTTATATAAAATGCACTAAAATCCATACTTTCATTATAATTTAATCCATTACATGTGTAAAATGGCATCTAGGACCATAAATTATTTAGCATTAATAAACAGAAAAGTTTGCCTTGCTGCATAAATGATTAAATGTTGAGGTTATGAATATTTTGGATTTCAACATCGTCAAACAGAGAAGAAAGTGTCAAAAGAAAATTAGGAATTAAAATCTCTTTGGCTCTTTCCGACAATTAGGTTAACTTCGTGCATGGGTTAATATTTATATTGAAAGATTGACCAACGACGTGGCTTTCTTCAATCTGAAGATCTTCCTCTAACATATTGGCTCATTAAAGCCATGCTGTGATTCCTGCTAAAATTCTCCCAAACGTTGCAACAAAACCATTCTTAAATTCAAATCTTTATTACTGCATGGTTATTATTTCTGAGCAGTAATAACCTCCCTCAGCATCTGCAAACATTCCCTGACTGTGGCGTGTCTCTCCTTTACACAGCCAAGTTGGATTTTGTAACCTAACAACATGGATAAGATAAGAGAAGATATATTTATTAGTCACATGTACATCGAAACACACAGTGAAATGCATCTATTGCGTAGAGTGTGCTGGGGGCAGCCCGCAAGTGTCGCCACGCTTCCGGCGCCAACATAGCGTGCCCACAACTTCCTAACCTGTACGTCTTTGGAATGTGGGAGGAAATCAGAGCACCCGGAGGAAACCCATGCAGACACGGGGAGAATGTACAAACTCCTTACAGACAGCGGCAAGAATTGAACCCGGGTCGCTGGTGCTGTAATAGCGTTACGCTAACCGCTACACTACCGTGAAAAGTGTCACCACTAGCCATCCAGTCTCAGAAGTGGTGTCACACCATGAAAGGTTCTGAGGTAATAACACAATCACAGTTGGCTCAAATAGTCACTTCGCTACCAAGATTCAGATCTCATTAAGTAAACGTATATTAATGGTAAACTTCAAATAAATGCAGAATATAAGATCAGCAGCAATTCCTTTCTAATCCATTCACATGATGTGGGCATTGGTGGAACAACCAGCATTTACTGCCCATCCTTAATTATGTCTGAATACCTGTGATCACAAGGTCACAAGATAAAGGAGCAGAAGTGGGCCATTTGGCCCATCGAGTCTGCTCTGCCACTTCACCATGAGCTAAACTATTCTCCCGTCTAGCCCCAGTTCCCAGCCTTTTCCCCATATCCCATATGATGTGGTGAAAATCCACATTGTTTAGAGCCTGGAGTCATATATATTGGTCAAATTGGATAAGGATGGCAGACTTTACTCCAGATGCTTGTCCAATGGTAACAGTGTACACAGCAGCACTGGCAACGGAGGGAAGGAGTGTTTGGGTTCTGGGAGGGGTGACAAGGCACAATCAAGCAGGCTGCTTTCCGCAGGATGGGGTCCAGCTTTCGGTATTGCAGCCACTCCACCCGCGCAGGTGAGCAGCGAGTTTTCCATTGCTTTCTTGATCTGCGTCTTGTTCATGGTGGAAATGCTTTGTGAAGTTATGGGCTGACACATTCACTCCTGGATACCCAGCCTCTGATCTGCTCTCACAGCCACAGTATTTGTAACATGTAAATTATAAGATATCTTTATTAGTCACATGTACATCGAAACACACAGTGAAATGCATCTTTTGCGTAGAGTGTTCTGGAAGCAGCCTACAAATGTCGCCAGGCTTCCGGCGCCAACATAGCACGCCCACAACTTCCTAACCCGTACGCCTTTTTGGAATGTGGGAGGAAACCGGAGCACCCGGAGGAAACCCACACAGACACGGGGATAACTTACAGACAGCGGCCGGAATTGAACCCGGGTCGCTGGCGCTGTAATAGCATTACACTAACCGCTACACTACCGTGTCTGCCCAACTACTGTACAGTAGTAAGGCAAGAAATTCATAACAGATAACTGAGGAGCAGGTAGGAGAGAGGAAGACTCCCACTTTTCTTTAATCCAGAAATAAAAATATTGTGTTCATTGCATTTCATTCCAACAGAAAGTGTTTTTATTTTGTTTGGAGGAAGCAGCCCCCTTAAGAGCTGCTGACACACAGGCTCCGCTCCCCATGCAGTGCTCGTTCCCTCCAAACCTGCCCATCACAGCAGCATGCATTGCTGAAATGAACTGCCCTTGCAAATTCATGCAGTTTTGTCTTTCAGTCTGTCTTGAGTGCCATAAACTTTCCACTCCACCAGAACTGCCTGTTAGATCAAAGCAAATACAGAGAACAACACTTGCCGTATCTTATTGCCTTTAACTATTTTTTGAAAAATATTTACAACTCCACCACTCTCCACAGCATAGTCCCATCCAGCACAGAGTTGTGACTGCAAAATGAGCCTTGTATCAATTGGAAAGACCAAAGAACTTGTTGGGAAAAGATCTCCCATTTTACAGTGTATAGAATTACTGGGCAAATTACACTGCAGAAAGTCAACACAGAAACAGGTCCTTCAGTCCACTATGTTCATGTTGTCCATCAAGTACCCATCTATACTCATCCCATTTACCAGCATTTGGTCTATTGCCTTCTACACCTTGGTATTGGTATTGGTATTGGTTTATTATTGTCACTTGTACCGAGGTGCAGTGAAAAACTTGTCTTGCATACCGATCGTACAGGTCAATTCATGACACAATGCAGTTACATTGAGTTAGTACAGAGTGCATTGAGGTAGTCCAGGTAAAAACAATAACAGTACAGAGTAAAGTGTCACAGCTGCAAAGAAAGTGCAGTGCAATAAGGTGCAAGGTCACAACAAGGTAGATAGTGAGGTCATAGTCCATCTCATCGTATCAGGGAACCGTTCAATAGTCTTATCACAGTGGGATAGAAGCTGTCCTTGAGCCTGGTGGTACGTGCCCTTAGGCTCCTGTTTCTTCTACCTGATGGAAGAGGAGAGAAGAGAGAATGACCCGGGTGGGTGGGGTCTTTGATTATGCTGCCTGCTTCACCAAGGCAGCGAGAGGTAGAATTTAGATTTAAAAGTGTAGAACGATTATAGTAAGGGTAATGAGTAGATCTGTAGAGAGTAGCTTGCAACAAGTTGCCACGCTTCGGCGCCATTTTGCATGGAGATTTAAGTGCTCATCTAGATATTTCTTAAATGTTGAATGATCTAAAATTATTTAAAATGAAAGCAGTGACTGGTTTCTCTTTGGACTGTGTGTTGCAGCCAAGTGTTCTGCAATAGATTTAAACAAAGTTTCTCACTCCCTACCACCAGCCCTACCCCACCCTAATTCCCAACACAATCAGACTGTTAAATGTAGCATTGGTCAAACTCATTAAAATTTCCAGGGTGCTTTCTTCAGTGGTAGAAGCACAATAAAACCAAAGCTGTGTACTCCCACGAGAGTCCACACCTTTGTTGCTGTACTTCAGAATGGTCGAGGCTGTACAATGATGAACATTCATCCACGTACCTGAACACAAGAGGCAGGGTCGATTAAAAGCCATCAAAGAGTTAATTCATTTAGGTGGTTGCCTTTGTGAGAATGGTAGCAGGAGCACATAACCAATGGAGCGTAAAGTTGGTGCTTTTCCAAGAG